>NC_064763.1:21712736-22022636 GCF_011397635.1 Epinephelus fuscoguttatus | reverse complement strand
AGAACAGGTAGAATATTATTATTATTATTATTATTATTATACATTCAAATAAAAAAGAGTTCAGTGCTCTTAAATCTTCCAGTAATGTCTTTATAAAATAAACAAATATTTAAGCTGAAGCATAAATAAAACAACAACTACTGTACACAGTAGGATTCAACAGCTTTGTTCAACTTAACCACATACTTTCAAATGAAAAAAAGTGCCAGGGAAAAATAAATCTGCGAACCCACGCGCGTATCGGCCAATGCCGATACAAGTAACAAAAACTCAAATATCGGCCCGATATATCGGCCAGCCGATGTATCGGTCTATCCTTACTGGTTACTGTGCCACAGCTGCCACCCGGGAATGTCTATCATACCAAAATATCATCTACAGACATGGATATTTTCATATATTACTACCACATTTTGCCACCTTGAGTGATACATGCACTAAAAACAACATTTTCAATATAATAATAGAAATATCAAGTCATATTCACGAGCAAAGAAACACAATGAGCAGCATCAGTGAGCTCAGTGTAGCAGGGATGTTGCATTCTAACCAAAATGTCACAGGCTTCTAACACTGATAACAGTGAGAGATGAAACCACATGCAAATTGTTTTCCCCTTTCTCAGCAACTACTGTAACGCTGTCCACACTTAACCCTTTATGTACTGCAGTGGACTCACAATAGAAAGTGTGTATGCACTGCAGCCCCCATAGGGTCCTCCTGTATACTGCCATCCTCTCTCCCCCTTGTCCGTCTATAGGAGCTTGCACCAGCTGTACAAAGCTGCAAACTAATAAAGTCAGGGGAAGAAAAAGTTGCTGCTGCAGTGAGAGAATTCAATCAGGGAGTTGTGCTGCCTTGCTCAGCATTTTTTCCTCTATAAGCAGCAGAGGGATTACATCATGCCCTGCAGCCAGCTAACACTGTGTGGGCACCGAGAAGCAGCCCTGCAAACTGCCTCTGTATAGGGTGAATGGCTGCAGTCACTGAGCGCGCACACACACACACACACACACACACATATACACATACACACCCTCAATTTTACAGTAGAGATGTGAGTTTACGAGCAAAGGGCTGTTGTGCACCTTCAAGATTCTTTTGGGAGGCCATTAAGAGAAAAAGTGTGTGTTAAGAGTCAACAAGTCTGTACAAGTTTATTTTTTAGCTACCTTTGCTGTATATGCCGCATGTGTGTTTATGTGTGTGTGTGTTCTGGGTTGTTGACAAGATATTCCTCTGCGTCTTCAATGCCGCTCTCAAAAGATGTAAGTGAGCTCAACCGTAACAGATCAAATCCTCCCAAGACCAGATAAAAGACGGAGAGAGGAAAAGGAAAACAGAAAGACACAGCACTGCGTCCTCGAGTCTCCTGTTCAGCAACTAGTCCTCCAGGCCCTGTGGAGCCATGACAGCGTGACAGTACATCAGTGGCATGACAGATGTGTGGTCATTGTGTGTGCGTTGACAGAGTACGTGTAGGCTTTTACACCTCCCTGTCCTGCGGTCATCAATCAGGAGGCGACACTGGGGAAATTAAAAGCCTTTATGAAGGTCTTTCTTTACAGCGCCGGCCCGTTGCTCCACTCATCAACATAAAGTATTTCAACAGCAGCAACATGACACGAGACTCTGAGGACGAACAGGTAGCTATATAGCCTCACTAGAAACCAATTTAATTCAAACATATGCAAATGAAAAGCTATAAAAAAGATGGGAGCTCTGGTGAGAATGTGAAAATACAGTGGTTACATTTTATATAAGTTGCTGAGAACTAGCTAGCTGGAGCAGCTGCAGTTAAAAATGTTCTCAAGCTCTGAGGAAACAAACGAATAAAATTACTGAGCAAGAATTTGAGCTTCATTAGCTTTCAATTACAGCTTCAACAATCAGTCAATTAATAGATTAGTCAACTGACAGAAAATGTATTGGCAACTATTTAGATTATGGCATAATCATTTTAGTCACTGAGGGACAGCTCAGCGATTGTTCTGGTGTGAGTTTCCCAACCATTACTTGGGTGTAGTGATTCTCCCTTTTTGTTCCTCTCCACTTTGCCCAAAGAAAAGTAAAAGAACACTGCAGAGACAACATAGCGTAGCATACCGGTAGACGGCAACTGCACTAATGCCCAATCCCATTTCTACCCCTTAAATCTTCCACTTAGTATTGAGTGCCCTTGTTTGCGAGATAACCCTTGATGAGGAAAGTGAGAAATATTAGGGTAGAGATCTTTCCCTAAGAAATGAGACACCACTTCATGCAAATCGGCGTGTCCAACGTGCAGGCGTACGTCACGCATAGTAGCGACGCAAGATACCAGTAGTCATTCGGGTTTGAAAATGTCGGCTCCAGCGCTTGTGTCATGGTGTGCGCTATGTTTATTCTTCTCCGTCTGATGAATCAACGGAGAAGAAATGCTGAAAACAGGAGGCGCCTACGACTTCTTCTAGTTCTGATTGGGTAAGTCGATTTGTTTTAATATTTTGATGCTGTGTTCAACCGAGTGGCTGATGAGTTTACACTAGTCCAACCATCTGTTGTTTGTATAGCCTACATTCCGATCGTACAGTAACAAATTGTTTTCCAAAACTTGCCAAAGTTGCTGACTTCGCAAGGTGTTCTGGGAAATTTCATCTTCCACTTCATTGAAAGTATGGGTCGGGGCTCCCTTGGAATCTAGGGAGGGTTTTAAGTGTTGGAAACACTTCCACTACCTCAATTCTGTTTTGGGACACCACTAGCCTAAAAGTGAACGCGCACAACCAAGTGCAAATGGGTATTTCTAGGGGAAGTGTGGGTATTGGGACAAGCCCTCAGTTAAGTTTGCTTGTTTTCTTCTTAAATGTGAAAATTTGATGCTTTGCTTTGTCTTTCATAGTCTCGCCACCAGACAATCAGATATCTCAGCCTTCTGATAGTCTGGGGACACTCCTTTCTAAAGTGTGTTTAACACACCGGCGAAAACGGCCGGCAACAAAGCAACGCCTCTTGCATTTTTGAAAAGGACACGCCTTCTCGGAAATGTGCGCTCCCCCTTTTCTCGTCCGCAAGGAAACAAACACACCGAGAGCTTGAAAATGGATGCCGAGAGAACTCCGTTTTATCAAACGTGTGCTCATCCGTGAAGAAAATATTTTTCCAGCGGATGTCTTAGTTACAACATTATTGAGCTAACCGGAGCAGTTTCATGTCGTATCCGACAACGGGAGGCTTTTAACAGATGACGTCCTGATGTTAGCTTTGCTGCTAGTGTTAGCTGTCCCTGTCAGCTGCAGCCACTGATGCTTTCTAGACATCGTGATTTCCCAAAACTGAATAAATACCACACATAGCAACACAAAACTGCTTTGCTAGCTCAATCATATTGTAACTAAGATATCCGCTGGAAAAGATATTTTTTTCACGGACCGTTTAATGAGTTATTACCTATTACAGACACTGCTAACGGCTAACAGCGCTAACAGCTAACGGTTAGCCCAGCTAAACGTGCACACAGAAATAGTAATGTTTGTTCAATCATTGTATTTATAGACTTTACAAACATCGGATTAGTCCAAACGGTGATACAGTGATGTGAAAAATGTGATATACAGGCTATATATATAGCTAAAAGCTCTGCTGGTATTTGTAAACAACAAGGCAATTCCCTCTAACGTTATAGTCCGGCCGGACAGATGAGTCACGGCCTTGTAAAAGATTATTTTTGTTTCTTTTAGTTGGCGAGAATGTGTCGCCGCAAAAGCGACAAACATCCACTAACTCTGACAGCATTTTCTGCAAGCACAGCTGAGCCATTTTGTACCGCTACATGTGTTTCTAGTTTTTTTTAAACTCTGAAATTGTATCCGCCCATCTAAACACAAAATCAGGGAGAAAGTCATCAGTCTTTAGTTAAGCAAAGCGTCTAAAGACTGACTTGTGAGTCTATGTCTTTCATAATAATAAAGTGACAACCTTTGGAATTTTGGACTCTCAAATAAAACATAGCAATTGAAGACGTCCGTTTGGGCTCTGGGAAATTACACTGGGCATGTTTCACTATTGTCAAACATTTTATTGACAAAATAATTAATTAATAATTGAGAAAATAATGGGCATTTTCATCTTGAAAGAAAATAATCATTAGTGGCATCCCGGTTTTTAATTGATTCTTTTTATCTGTGAACCAGACCAAAGAGTCAGGGGTCTTTCTCTTCACACAGCCTCTGTTCAAAAACCATCCACAAACCAAAGGTAAACCTGTCGGCGGACAACAAACAGCCACCAGCCAGAGGGGCAGGTGTGGAGCGACAGATTGTGTTCCTTACTGCACGCTGTGTCCCCCAGGGAGCCACCGCAACTGTGATCAATCCAGCTTAGGTAGTGATCAATATGCAGACACACCCACCTTCTTCCTTATGCGCATACACACACGCAGATCCTCAAACAACTCTAGACACACGTGAGTGAACATGCAGCCACATGTGCACACAGATAGCAGATGTTCAGAGAGAAGTCTCGCTGCACAATGACAGATTCCAATCTCGCCTGTTATTTGAGCCTTAAATTGGAATTTTTATTTGACAAGGAGGCTGTCTGTGGTGTTGTTGAAGCATTTTGTTAACAGATGTTTGTTGCACAATAGTCGACAACAACACAGTCTTATACAAGGAATAGTCTAGGGATGAATTCAAGATGATGTCTAAGGCAGTCTCTTACCACTTAGTACACTGGAAACACATCTGATGAGCTAAGCAAAGTGTATTTTAATAAAATAGCAGCTTGAAAGGAACTTTGCATGGTTCTCTGCAGCTAAATGGAGTCAAGTTTTATTGGGGATTTGCAGGAAAAACAGGTGAAGTTGTTGGAAAATCTTTACACATTGTACATTTGTACATTTAAGTAGGCGACTTCTTGGTCGCTTTCTTAGGGCAGCATGACTGTGCATTCTGTGTGGGGTCTACATGAGTCTACGTTATATGAGATGTAAGTCAAGTATGTGACGTACCTTGCATATGTTAACTAGCAATAAAATGGCATTTCAGATGAGGTTCTTAACCATGAAAAGTGAAAAAGAATAAAAGCAGCAGGCAAACTTTCCCAAAAACACACAACCTCATGGTCCTATAAAACCATCCAAACAAAATACCGTATCAGCCTTGAATCCATTGCAGGAGTTACTCTCATTTCCCCTTCTCTAAGTGTCTATAAATAACTTACTTTAACTGATTAATGAGGACCTGTTCATCCACTGCAGGCTGCATGATCAAACAGTCAATATATACAGTATATATACATATATGATGTCAGCAATGCTGAATACAAGCTAAGAACTTTCAGAGCTTAATGCTCTAAAAATAACTACTGCCACAGACATGAATTTCACATGAATGCAGGATGTGGCAGGTAGGAACGGCAATAAATACAGGGTACTGAGTGCATGCCTGGACGCTGCAGCATGGAGAAGTGTGAATGTGTCATGGTCACCTTCAATACATGGTGACAACTAGCAGAACATCAAGGGTGATGGGACTGTGAGTGAAAGAAATTACGTGTACAGTGACTCAAAGTGCAAGCCAATCTCTCAAGAGAACTCTTACTAATATTTATTTACTTCCAAAGGTATTCATTTATTGCTATTGATCTTAATCTAATTTTTGGACAGATACAATCCACGGATTATACCTGAGAGAAAGAGAGAACAGCGGCCTTTCGAATGATTCAGCCCTAAAATTACAGTTTGAATTCAGTGTGTGCACATTCTGTTTCAACAATTAGGACTTCCCCCACTATTTTCCCCTGGCTTAATGTTACATTAATGCTAAATGATGTTAACTACACAGGGGTCAAGAGCAGTGAGGAGCTGCAGTCTGAGTCATCCAGTTAAGCCGGGGTCTTTGTTCCCCCCTTTCCCTCATCCAGCCTGATCAAGATGATAATGGGTATGCTCCTTGAATAGAGCGAACCACTGTGCTCAGGAAACAGGCAGAGCACACTTTAAAGGTCAATAAGCTGCAGGACTCCTACACATCAGTTACTGGAGAGTGAGAGAAAGACGAAAGAAAGCGCAGACAGAAAGGGAAAAGCTCCAATGACTTGTGGTTTAATGGAAGATGACGGGAGAGTTGCCAATCCAAAATCAAAACCTTAACAGCATGTAACATCTAACACGGGCTGTTAGACGCTGTGGATACATCCAACCCAGTCCCTAGAATAACTGTTGGTGTTGTACATTTCTGCAAACCAGGGATATGGTATTATGTAGTGGATATGTTGAAGTTTTAAGTTGCTACAAATCCGTGGTTAATGCATGGTTATGTTTAGCACAAAAAACACTTGGTTATGGTTGAGAAAAGATCATGATTTGGGCTTAAAATACAGTTTTAGTGGTTCAATCATCACTGAAAATGCCACTGATGTCTTAATAAAACACCCGATTTTGGTGGCACAATAATGGCTGGAAATGCCACAGATGTCTTGCTAAAAACATCCAGTTTTGGTGGCACAATAATGGCTGGAAATGCCGCAGATGTCTTGCTAAAAACAAATCGTTTTGTAGTTCGTTAGTCCCAAACAGTGGTCTGCAGCTTGGCAGCCATCTTGCCTAAATGTCACACCATCCACTATCTCCTCAACCTCCTAATAACATAGTCAGCTCATACATGTAATCAAAACTACGCCAATTTAGAAACATTACAATGATACAAATCAAACACACATGTAACATATTCGTGGTTTGCAGAAATGCTGACATTTTCCTCTTAGGACTGGACTAATGCATCCCAATACAAATGTACTGAGATGATGCTAATGACCATGTGTGGCTTTTATCCACTCCACAACCTGTGTGCAAACATCCAAAGCACTTCCCTGCCAGAGAGGCGTCCGATAAGAGGCAGAATCATCCCTTTATACCTCAAATGAATGACAATCCTACTACAGCTGCATATCTTCACGTGCCATGTGCCCGTAGGCAGCGAGAGATAAGGGCCCCCTCCACTGCAGAGCCACATGCATGAATTGCTGTTACCCTCAAACCAAACCAACCAATGTTACCATGGCAGCCAGCCACTATACATTGTAATTAGCTGGCCTAAATCCCCAAGGCTGGGTCTGGTTGGACACAACCCACTGCCTCCATAGATTAGGACAACCACTGTGCACGGGGCCCGAAGCCGTGTCTGTCTGCACACACAAACACAAGAGGTCACATTCAAGTGCAGACACACCTCTGCACACACATAATAAGACACAAACCCTCACTGACACAACATTTTATATCCCACCGCACAACCCTCCCTGTGTTTATAAGCAGGTACGAGGAAATCAATCCTTCACATGTACTGTGGCGCTATCACAGCCAACACACACCCACATTCAGCACAGCAAAGCACTGTACAGCAGCTGTACTGTGTGGGCATCTACACCTCAGCGTGTAGCACTACCCTCTGCATTCGTTCGTGGGCATGTGCTAATGGAAAGTGTATCAAACCGTGCAGTGAAACAAAAGAGCTACAATGAGTGAAGCTATTAAAATGCAAGCTGCTGGTGATAGCCCTCAGGGCAACCCTGGCAGTGATTGTAGTGTCTATTTATTGCACTCCCCAGCCCAATTAGGAGAATATGATGCAGATTAGAGGCAATGAGTCTGATACACTCTAGGTGTATCAGATAGAAGAGGGCACCCTGAGCAGTGGTGTGCTGCATGGTCAGGTTAATCTTTCACAGCACAATAACGCCATTAAAGTTATTAGAAATGGAAGGCCAAGGAGAGTGATTATTGAAAAGAGAGACCCTCTCCTACGGGAGTCAAGGCGAGGACAGAAATCGATGGAGAAGTTTGCGACAAAGAAGAAATTCATCTCAAAACTAATTAGGCCAAAAAGAGACACAGAGATAAAAACTAACTGGCAGTGTGTGGGTGTACACTCCAAGTGAGAATACATCAAACTTTCTACTGGATCTAACTACTTACAAGGCCGTTTTATGATTCACATGAGCAGCCGAGAAGGATTCTGAAGGTAATTTTCAGAGATATTTACTGGCTAATAGAGAGCAAAAGTCCCAAAATGTTTTGGAAAAGAGCTGCTAAGATAGTCATCTTTAAAACCAGTCAACATCTTGTTGAATTCTACCACAGTGATCACTTAAATATGTTAAAATAGAAAACTGCTATCAGTCTGCCACATCAGCGCGAGCATACCAACCTTACCAATGCGAGAACTATTGCACATGATTGCATCACGCCAAGCCAGACATTTATGTACTTCTTTTTACTTTCAAGCTTTAAAAACCTCTGGGGCCAAACACATACTGCCTCGAAAACTAGAGACCACTGTTTAAAACATGTTATGCCTACGGTACACCAAAGACTTTGAAAATACTTTTAAAAGACTAAAATTCCGACACCCTCTCACATCTAAAGACAGTATGTGTTTTTAGTCACAGTCTATAAGATTTTGCAAAGACTAGGGATCTCGCAGGGTCTCTATTTGCAAGACTGCAACTAAATTCCTTTTGAGATTATGTCCCATCCTGCTCCTGGTGGAAAATATTACGCCAAACTCCCTTTAAGAAATACGACATATTAATAACTCTTTATGTGTCGGCAAAAACACATAACTCTAGAAACACAAGTTAAAAGGTGTCATATGAAGACGGTATTCTTGTTAAGCTGCTGGTTAAATACGCTATTTCAGTGGGAGGAGACCGTGGGAAGGAGAGGTTAATTAAGATCACTCTACTCACTATGATAAGTGCTGGTTGGTGGATCAGATACACAGCGAATTGAACACGGACCCTTCTACTCTCCAGAACTCCAGTTTCTCCAGTTTCTCCTCCTTACTTGCACCTCCTCACAGTCTCCTCCATGCTTACTGCCTATCTGGTTTGCTACTTCCTGTTTGGTGTTGAAGAGAGTGCAGCGATTGATTGTTGACAGTGTTCATGTCATTGAATTCGGCATTTAAATGAGCCAAGAGTAAAAGCTTTCGATAATATCATACATGTTTGATTTTATTGGAACGTCAAGACAAGATCGAGATCACGAAAGCCACATGCCACAAACCCACCAAAACTCTCATGATTTTATCCCAACATTGTAAATTTGTAATTTGGCGTAAGGCAGGCATTAGTTGTCAAATGAAACCTTTTTGAATACAAAATTGGCATACCGACACAGTTTTAATGAATGGTACTTGGATTTCAATGAGACTAGATCAGAAGTTGACAAAAAAACAAACACTATTCAGAAAAAAAGAGCTGGAAACAATCCCACGCCGTGGCAGCTCCTTTGTCTCTGGAGCATTGATGGCAGGAGTGCAGGTATAAAGAGAAACACCTGCAGTTAACAGGCCTCTCTGCAGATTTCTCTGACTCTAACAGGGTCATGCAGCGATGCTTGCTGTTCTCTCATACTCACCACCCATTAGCCAACTGTTACTGCTGTGTATTTGCCGAGCAGTAAAACCCACAAGGTGTCTCACATGTCACCGACTATCCTGTTGTTGTTTACGCACGAACGCAAACTAATGCACAGCCTTTACAGATAATGAGGCTGGCCTCAGCCGCGTTTGTCTTGGAAGTTTATTTTAAGAGATTTCTATTGAGCGACTCGTTGGAAAGAGTGACAGAAGAGATAAGAGAGTAAGAAGGGATGCTGCACGATGCCTGATAAACAGGGAGCGCTCGGAGACACAAACCCATCTGGCATGAGCGTGTCAGCACATTACACACACACACACACACACACACTGGCGAGAGACCTTTTGGATATCACTCAATTGATTTTGAGTTGAATCCATCTACAAAAGGTCACAGTTAAGTGGTGAATAAAAAGCGGACAGTGATTTAAAAGAGCGGCCTTGCTATCTGTACAGGTGCCAGCATCCTATTTATATTTAGAGAGGGAGAATATAACACAGAACACAACGGAGAGATGATGGGCACACATGAATAAATAAACTTCACAAATATTAGGTGTCCCACAGGAAAAGACAAAAGCATGCATCCTTCTGCTACCGCATACCTCAGATGCACACTAATATTCTACTATTATTCTGAATATGATACAGGTCAAGTAAACACCATATTCCATATATTCTGAATGTAACATTTCCAAAATAAGATGTGGGATGTGCCAATATTATTTGGGTTATAGGAGCATTTGGACATGTATACAGGGCATTCGGAATATGCGTCTCATTTGGGGTTTTATCGCAGTTTACAGTCAGCTCCATGCATTTTCATGAATAGGTTGTACAAAATCCAGCAAACAGTTTGCAAGGCTAGAGTGAAGACTCGGGTTGGGTCGGTTCTCGGTAATACCAATTCGGTCCGGTACTCCATCTTGGACTGTGTTTTATTTTTTGAGACCAACCGGACCGCATACTTGGGCAGAATGTACGCGGAGCGGATGCCGCGGAGGTCCTCCCGGTAAAGGCCCGAACATACTCGGGCGGAACGTACGTGGAACGGACTCCGCGGAGGTCCGCGCAGACTCAAAGTGGACGTCCGCAAGCCCTGTGCGCGCAAAGCTCAGATTTTACGACCGCGCGGACTCCGCTCCGCGCACCAGCGACTGCTCGGCATGTATTTTTCACATCACGGGGATTTTTCATGGACATTTTTCCAGGAAACTACAACGTGGAAGTGCGCTCGACTATGGAAGCCCGAATGGCTGCGGACATTCCTCGCGGAGTCCGTTCCGCGTACGTTCCGCCCGAGTATGTTTGGACCTTGAAAGTGGACGTCCGCAAGCCCTATGCGCGCAAAGCACGACCGCGCGTACTCTGCTCCACACACCAGTGTCACACAAAAGACTGTTGGGCATGCATTTTTCACATCGCAGGGATTTTTCACAGACATTTTTACACGTAGTCCGCTCCGCTTATAGTACACCCGAGTCTGTGAGCACCTGTGTCTGCCTCTTCACCAAGCCCACAGCAAGCAGGAGAGAGGGGGGGGTGGGGGTGGGGCGGGGACTGAGCTAGGAGGTGTGAATGCGCATGAGCCAGACGAAGGAGGCAACCCTTGTTTGCACTGATTGAGTAAGCTGCAAAATTTATTTGTAAGGAATAAAAGAAAGAACTTGTTACTGTCACTCTGTTGTCCTAAGGTCGTTTTTTATTTTAAATGAGTCAATTGCGCCCCCAAGTGGCGAAAATCCGGTATTACCGACTTGATGCGGTATTTTACAAAAACCAGACCGTTTTTTTTTTTCCTCATACCGACCCAACCCTAGTGAAGACAAAACTCATACTTTTAAACTAGGGGTGAGGGAAAACAAATCGATACAGCACAGTATCACGATATTTTTGTGTGTCAATATTGTATCGTCACACAGTGCTAAGTATCACAACAATATAAACGATAGAGCAAAATAAGAAACAATAGACATTTTGGTGATCCCCAGCCCTATTTTAAACATTATGAAAGACTTGAATATCAACAGGTTTTTAGATATGCACAAATATCCCAACGCTGACCTTTGCAAGAAGGTGATCGAAAGATGGAAGAGGGAGGCACGGTTTAATAAGCCCGCCACCAGTGTTCACTCAAAAAGCAAAATTGTACACGCAGCTGCAGCCATTCCACTTTTCCATATTTTCACTTTATGACAAAAAAATAATGTTATGATTATGTGGACAGATATTCCAACGGAAATATGAGTGGCAATTTTAGTATGAGAATCATCTGTTTTTTGCCAGGGTCTGTACCAAACAAGCATGTTCCCTTATGTGTGGAATATGATTTGTAGGCTGGGACATGTCTGTAGCAACACAATGCTTTATTTATAAAAAGGTACATTATGATGCATTTTACCCTTATCAAAAAATTGCAGCTCCTGCAATGTGGATATTGCACTCGGCCATATTGTGACTTTGATAATAATTTGATTAATACAGCAGACCTAAACTGGAGTGTGCACAGCTGCATGTAAACAAGAATATTAGTGGAATACTAATTTCTATTAGCCACGTAAACAACTTAGTGGGAATGTTGGCTTTTTCGGGATAAGGCCAAAAAACAGAATATTATGTGTATGTAAACGTGGTAACTATGAGTGACTCCAGAGGGTTTTCGGACCTAACTGTATTGCGGAGTTTTGCATAGTGGCGACCGGATCTTTGCTCTCAAACCACAAAAAAATGTGATGGCACAACAGTCTCCTTCAGTACATTATTCTATGCTTTCTTTTGATTTTCACATTGGCTAGTCATCCTGTTTAATTTGTCTTCTGATTAAATCGGAACCGTTGAAACAAGTTGTAGGAAACCTCTGCAAGTAATTGGTTGCTGGCAGACACTCTGTGCTGCAATAAAATGGATAATCAGCAGTGCCGTGCACTGTAGAGCCGATGCGCTGCTGGTTCTGCCGGCCTGAATAGAATATAATCTCCATAGCCTTACTGTTGTGTACAGCCTTATAGACTGAGCTGAGTAGTGATGCACGGGTCGACCCATAACCCGCGGGACACGCAAATGGACCTGCGGGTCGGGCAGCAGTGATTGTCTTTTAAATCGGTTTGTAAATGATATTTTGACATTATTGGCTATTACTGTCATGGCATCCGAACGTACTTATGCGTTGAGCAGGTGACAGTCCGTGGTCGTTTTCTAAACACACTTGTGTCACGCACTCCAAAAGAAACTTGTTGAAACTTTAAACAATAATTTATTGTACAAAACGGGGAAAACAGACGTTGAGAAAAACGGCTCCATAATTCATATTAAATTCAAGAGATAACGAAAAAACAGCTACAAGTGAGAGGGAACAGTGATAAAGTGATAAAACTTGGCATTGATCCACAGCCTCAGACGGATGCACTCAAGCGTGCCGTGCGCACAAGCTCCATTGGTAGGCGATACTATATTTTCACATTTTTAACAATGCAATTTAAAAGTTTTGATTTTTATTGATAACCTACATTTACCAACAACAAAAAGACATTTAGCACCAAAAAAATATGTTAAAAAAAAAGTAAATAAAAAAATGAATATCGAATACCAAATTTTCATAACGAATACCTACCCATAGAAACGAATATTCGAATATCCGAATATTTGGGTAGAGCCCTAATAAAAACTATGACGAAATGTATGTTTTGTTTTTGTTCACGAGACTGAACGAAAAAGTCAGTGGTGGACAAAATGATAAATTATTTTATGAAACATATTAGAAAAATGTTTTAAACTGGGAAGCCAAGAAGGGCCGTGCTTTTAATTATTCTCTAATGCCGTATGAATGGTATGAGATCGGAGCAATGATGGGCTGGTAAACTCCAGTAAAGTCGGTGCCAGGATGTTTCACTAGACTGCAAAACACTCACATCGTAGCAGCGTCACCCGTTATCACTTGCTTTGGGATGTAATTCTGCAGTAAATAAGCAACCACGTTTGTCTGACTGTGGATGGTCAAGCTGTTGAATGGATTTGTGGAGTGTTTCTGTTACAGCAGTGGCAGTTAGCAGCTAGCTCCACCTATTAGCTGGAGCCTATGGAGGACAAAAATGAATAAAAGACTCAAACTAAATCTAAAATAGCTGCCAAAAGAACACTGCCACACTATACCAAATCTTTTATGTATTGTGTGTGTATGTATTAACCCATCAACCTGCCTGGGTGTTTCTTCTGTTCTTTTTCTCCCCTCTCTTGCTGAGAGTCTCTATAATGTCAAAGACAGCCAGGCTGAATGTGAACATCCACTTAGATCCCAGCAGAAAGATGACCTACTGAGACCAGAAGGCCAACTCTTACTGGGGCCATTAATCTTTAACGATACCCACACATGTACACATATACACACACAGAAACTGAGAGAAAGCGATGACTACCCGCAGGTTAATGAATTCCTGGTTTGACAGCTTCTAACACAGGCTGTGAACACGTGACCAAACATTAATTTCAGCTTTATATCCATGATTTAGGAATATGAGTCCATTTAAGAAAACCTGATTTATGACCCATATGTGTTTGTACACCTGAGTCTGTCTGGGTGACTGGTCGTTGCTGGAGTGCATCAGTCAGCCCTCTCAACTCATAATGGCCTCGTCTCATTTTCCGGTCTCCCCCTCTCCTCCCCTCTCTTCCGCTCGACTACCCTGAATGCTTAATCGTGGCCTCTGCCTTCCGGGAGCACGTAAACACGCCAGCCACACCATTGGCCGGGAACGGTGGTGTTACTCTGTGCGGATTGGCTGAGGCGAAGGGGGCACGGGTGGCAGAAGAAGAAGGGGTTGGTGGTTACCATAGCCCTACAGGATGATTGCTGTCCATAGTAACATACCACATACACACACACAGCTCCAGCCCCTCAGGACATGGTAAAGGTCCCCACAGATTCACAGAACACAAACACACTCAGACACATGACACACCCTCTAACATCAAGCACAACAAAGGATTTTCAGAGCTTCACCCACGCTAAGATGGCATCGAAAGCACAATCTAGCTAATGCTGCTATTTGATGTGTTCTAGCTACATTACAGTTTAAGCTCATTGCAATTGGATAATTTTCACTTAGCTATCAGCGAGCTGGGTTGTTTTTCTTCAGAAATATAAGAAGAATATTAACGCTGAGTGCAGTTTTTGTGAGCATTAACTCACCCAGATTGTCTCTTATCAAATTATTATGGAAAGACACTGTGATTTATAACATAGGCTCTGATTTTAAAGTGGAAACAGACAACTTTTAACGAGCAGCGGTAGCTACCGGGGAGAACAAAAGCACTATCCTCTTCCTGTTTTGGTTTCGCAATGTAGTGTAGGGCTGCAAAATATATCTTTTTTGTCGTCAGCGATAAAATTGGAACCTTTTGTGTTCAGTTTAATGTTCAATTGGTTCAATAAATGAATGTTGGAAATATTTTCTCTTCATTTTTTTAAACTCAACAAGCAATTTGCTATATTTTAGCAGTATACTGAATGGGGCTGCCCCTTTGAAAATTGGAGTTTCTAATCATCAGAGAGTCAGTCACCTGAGATTGCTTCAAGAAGAGTAGTTTTTTCTTTCTGCTAGTCAGTGTGCTGTGCAGTGTACTTCTGGATGGTGTGAGCACTCTTGACTTTCACACTGGTACTCTAGTACAGTCGCCTGCAGACAGGATGCAGCAGCACAAAGGAGGAGAAACTTTGTGCTGTAAGGCTCTGAGATAACTTTATCCTCTCTATTCTGCTTGGAAGAGGTGAATTTACAGCTCATAGCAACTTAAAACGACACAGTCTCTGTCTTTGTTTGATATGAAAATGTTGCACATTTCGGATCCCTAATTACCAACGTTATCTTGTTTACGAGCTAACATGAATGGTTCCACATTTCCACTTGGAGGTCGACCAATATTAGATTTTTAAAGGCCAATATAATGATAATAATTTGGCAGACAGAACTACATAGTGGAAGCGACACTTCAAGGTAACCAATCTAATGGTGATGGTGTTATTATTTTATAGCAATTACATTGTGCTGTCAATATTTTCTTCATCATGACGAGGCAAAAAATTCCTTTAAGCGAGAGTTAGAGGCTAACATTAGCCCGAGAAGCTTAAGTACAAAACTGTCAGTGTTATCATTTACAGACTGTCAGTAACACAGACATCAGTCAGGTAGCCTGGAATATGCTTCATAGAAAATTGCTTCCTTTCAGATCAAAACAGAAGAGTAATACTGGTCCGGTATCATTTGGATATTCTCCCCTAATCCTTCAGCCCCCGTGATACATGATGAGGTCTTTGCTCTAACTTCTCTGCGGTGTGTGAAAGAGCCACAACAACATACTCAACTGAGCCAAAAGCTTCATCTATTATTCACAAGGTTGTCATTGAATGAACCCAGGCAGCCGTGGCGCAGAGAAGCACAAGCCCAGCAGGGGTGTGGGCGAGGAAGCTAAGCTGATGTTATTACTTGGTGCCAAATCTCGCCTTCACTTCTCTCTGCTGGAATCACTCACTTGGAATGATGAGAAGTTAACCATATCCACGATTAAATACAACTGCACAGGTACTATAATTGTGTATATGTTTACACCTGGTATTGACATGCGTCTCGGATGATCCAAGCACAAACAGACAGCTAAGTACAGGTGAGTGCACCCAATGCTTCCTAGATGTGTCTTGGGATCTGATCACTCAGATCACATTCAGTGGTGGTCTGGACCACATATGGCCACATTCTTTCAGCAGTGTGTATGCTAATGTGTACTGGGCCACATTGAAGGACCACCTACTTAACTGACCTCTTCTGTGCAGGCCATACTCATATGTGCACCAACAGTGAAAAGCCCATAGAGATGTATTACAAGTGTGTCAAACATCTTGGGTGGTTGGGTGTACCTGGAACACACCAAGCCTGCCATCGTCTTTCGAAACTCCTATTTCTTTTCACAGGAAGTTTACCTCCTCTTCTTCTTCTCCTTCTTCGCTAGTATTTGGTCTTTGCAAACAGAAATAATGTTTAAAGTTTTTATATGCGTACAGAGCTGTGAAGTGAGATCTGGTCATAGGAGGTCACCAGAGACGCATGTGGAGACACATTTTAATACCAGGTGTGAACAGACAGACTTAGAGCTGTCCATCTGTGTTTGGATGACCTAAGACGCATGGTAATACCAGGAGGAAACAGGGTCTTTGTTTTCAGACCTGTAGACCAATCATATATTGGAAGAATTTAAATATTTCATTTCAGGCAGAAGCCATCTGTAGTTATGTATGCATGGTCAAGAAATTATGTATGACTGCCGTATGGTAAATGGAAAGCTCCATATACTGCACTATTGGCTGCACTACACAATATACAGACTTCTCTTCTGTCAAATGATTTGAGTAGTGTATACAGTATTAGCTTACTTGGCACTTTTTGGCGGTTCATCACTTCCTTTTGGACCATACACCAGAATTTTACCCAGGCAAATAATGTGCAACAGCTGCAATATTGCAACCATACTGCTGGGCTGGCAATTGGTGCTTTCACACAATATTTATAGAATGAGATTTTTAGAACTAATCATCAAATCATAAAAACGTATAACACTTTACTGTAATGCAGCCTTTAAAGCCAGAAGAAGACAACACTGACAGTATTGCAATACCCAAAATCTAAGACGATCTGGTCTCAAATCACGTGTCGATATATTGTCGATATAATGCCCAGCCCTAGTGATAATGGGATGCTCTGCTCTGTTGGAGCCACAATATGTAACAGGTGTGTTTTTCATTAAGTGTACTATCCGCTGAATCCTGACATGCTCCTTAATACGCCACAGCAGTAAATATTGTCTTTAATACAGCAGTATCTGTTTTATTGCTGGATAGGAGTAACAGTTGACTTGTTTACTTTGCCATCAGTACCTCCACTCTCTGTTTCTCTCTCACTGTGTGTTAGAAGCTCAAAGCACTGAGCATTTGGTTCTCCCTCAGCAGCATCACACAACTGTTTCCTGGCTGTTTTGGAGAAGTGAACATGAAGCCGATTACATAAGCACGAACCCCTTACCGGGCCCAATGGGAGAAAGATGCTTGAAAACAAAGCAGAGAAGCATGGCATGGAAGAGGCAGGAGAGATGACGGTATTGCATAACAAAACTGCTTTGGGCTGACTCAGATTCTTTCTCCCGCTCAGTGTGTATGTGTGTGTGAGAACAGATTTAAATGTCTGTTTCTATAGCTACAGTACAGAGAACGAAAGGAACAGCTTCATCTATTGATCAGCATAATGGAGGAGCTTTTACAGCGGGAAGACAATGATTCAAGAGCTACATAAGGTCAAGGTTTTTTCGGTTTGCATCCGCCCTGCCAATAGGTACGCCGAATTGACATAAGCCAGCTTTGAGGAATCAAAATCACACTGCATTTCCCCCAGCACATATATGCTCAATTAAGCCTGGGCTTTGCTGTTGCTCCATTTGCTGGAGACAGCAATTGACTGATTAATAATGCTGTGATGAAGCATTTACAATCTCCCAACTGAAGACAACCAGGGTCTGACTCCAGGTAACAGCTAGTTTTGTCACGTTTCCCATCAAACACAAAAAGGCAAGCAAGAGTTGCTGCACGATGACTCCCTCATCCTTATATTTCAGCTATTTTTCCTAATCTCCTTCAGTAAAATAAACTGACTAACATTCTAACCTGGTACCAACAATTAAAATATGGCATCTTCACAGTGAACCAGAGGTTCAGGTGGACCTTTTGGCCTGTGTTGTGTTCGTCTCTGTTGTTAAGCCACAAATGACATGTTTGGAAACACTTTTAGACCCCATTGATCTGGACTTGTTTCTGCTGGAGCTCAGGATGGAGCCACCGGCTGGTCAAACAGAGAGAGACTGGGAGAGAGAGAGGTAGGTGGTTTGGTCAAAACAGATTTTGTGGGGCGAGATAAATGAGACCCAGCCCTTGTTGTATTAAACTCCCCTACGCCAGTCTGCTGGGAGGCCATCCAGAATCACTCTGCTGTGCCCTTGTTTGCTGAAGCAGGCCATGTGACAGCCAAATAACTAACATTAAACACTTAAAGACAGAACTGGGACTGGACTGGATTCAGCTGAGAGCAGCCAGCCAGCAGTGAAGTTGGCTCCATCCATCACAGCTGCAGAGGGAAGCCAGAGCAGCTGACAGCCAGGGAAATCCACCACTGTGTGGTGAAATGTGGAGGCGTAACCCGGAAAAAACAGTTAGCATCTGGTTCATTTCCATTGATGCAATTTGCTCTGAATACAAGTGCCACGTAATCTTTTTATCAAGAGTCTAAGTCCTACCTGTCACATTAAAACAACTTCTAACATAGCAAAAACTCCTGTTACTCCTGTACTGTTTAAATTGCATGTTTCTGCAAACCATGGATACATTTGTAAGTTTCATTCATATTATATCAATATTTCTAAAGTGATGTAGTAGACGAAGGGGATAGTGGACGGCGGGACAACTGGGCGAGACAGCTGCCAAGTTGCAGACGACTGTATGAGACCAACGAACAACAGAACTGACAGCTGATTTTGGCAACCCTTTGCTTGCTGTGGTACCAAACCTGGGTGTTTTTTTTAATCAGTACACTGCAGCATTTCCCAGAAGCAATTAGGCCACCAAAACTGAATGTTTTTTCACCAACATATTGCAGCCTTTTCCAGCAGTGTTTGACACAGCACACCTGGCTGTTGTTCCCCGACACGTCATGTCTTTTACGCCACCAAACTTAGGTGTTTTTTAACAATACATGGTGGCATTTCCTAACAGCATTTGAGCCTCCGAACTTGGGTGTTTTTTTACCAATACATCACAGCATATCGCAGCAGAGTTTTGAGCAATCAAACTTGCACATTGCGCCGTTCCCAGCTGCCTTTGAGTCACTGAACCTAGGCATTTTTTTATAGACCCGTCCCGTGTTTTAAGCCATGATCTTTTCTTAACCATAACCAAGTGGTATTTTTTGTGCCTAAACCTGACCACGCCATCACCCATCATTGCTGAGGAACAAAGTTTCAACATATCTGCTTTAAAGTGATGTACAAATGTAACATATCCATAGTATGCCAAAACCCTCAGCCGCCAACATTTTTTTCTGGTGACTGGGTTGCTCATCACTAAGTGATCAAATTGACTCTAAAATTTTCTTCTGTATCTTGATGGTGATTTATTAAGAAGCACACTTGCCTTGAACTACCTTACACCTCAGCATTGAGTCTTGGTGGTTAGGGCTTGTTTGCCCCACAATATCTCCAAACAGGATCTAATCTGTTGCCCGAAATTTGGATTTACTGAGACCTATGAGTCACCACTACATCCATAATTCTCTACAGTTTATGATTAAAGCGTAGTTGTATGGCATCAGAACAGACAGCAGATTACTTCTCACCGGAAACATGTTATTCCATATTATTATCTGCAGTCCTGGCAGAAGCAAGAAGGGATTATTCAGCCTTTAACCCTTTACAAACTGGTAAAAGGCCCGCCCTGACTCACACAGTGGGATTTTAGCATGGCTTGCTGGGCTGAACTCCAATACAGCTCAACACACTGACAGGATGTACAGAAACCCTCCCTCAGAGCTGCACATATATTCAAGCCTGTCTCACTGTGACTCGGATTAGGGAAAATCGTTTTGACATACATGCATGCGTGTGTCTCTGCATGTGCGCGTGCCACCGCAGCTCTGCCATGCCAAAAATGCCCATATTCTGGCTCTTACATAATCTAGCTCTCCTTTGATGTTGCTTTAGCGTCACGTGGCACTGAAGCAAGCTGGAGAGGAGTCTGGCTAATTCTCTGAAGGTTATAGCGCAGACTGGCAGAGTCAGAAGTCAGAGTCAGTCTGCCATTCTGGTCGCGTGGAGATGGCAACACAGTGCAGTTTAGGCACAGAGAATATGGGCTTGGAGGCAAACATGCCCTTGGAAGTTCATGGATGGCATGAGTCATTGAAAATATGGGGAACTGAAAAGCTCCTGTGGGTGATTCAGTGATTTCTCTGAGTGCAGATAAGGGTAACATGTGCTAAATTCATGTGGTTTTAACAAGCAATACAGACACTTTTGTTTTCAACTGAAGCTGCCAATACGCTGCGCCCATATTCAACATCTTTAAATTTGAAAATTACTATATTATTCCTAAATAAATATATATTTAAATACATATATATTTTTTTAAAGAAGTACCAAAATAATTCACCATCCAATGTAATTGTCAGCATAAACAAAATGAGAAAAGAAAGTGTTGCCTTGCTTTACTGGAACAAATGTGTCACTAAAAAAGAGAGAGATACAATTAAAATTAATTAATCGAGTTTAATTTCAATTATGATTTTGGCTGCCAGCGATTATGAAAACAAGATAATGAAAATAAAACAATTATTGTGCCCTATTCCATTTTTCAATGATGCTTTCATTTTGTCTTGTGTCATAAATCCAGCGCAACCCCTTCCTTTACAGCAGTGCACTCAGTGTTTCCAACGTGGCAACTTTCTCGCTAGATTGAGCAACTTTTCAGACCCTCTCACTGACTTTATTTCTAAAAAAAAGTGACCAGTGACAAACTTTGCAACTTATTCAGATCTTCAGGGAAAAAGCGAGATATATTTATCTATTTTAGGTAAGTTAGCTGAATAAATCAGACTTAACTGCACTTCACAGAAACCTAACACAGTGGCATAGTAAACCCACCACCAACCAGTGTTCTGACCACCAGGTACTTAAAGATGTTAAAGTAATCTCTTTTGAGTCATTTAATTTAAGATAGGATGTTTGAAAGCATTTAAATTTGACACAGAGATTTCTATTTTTGCTGCAAATGTTTATCGGTTCCAAATATCAGTTATCAGTCTCCTTGATTACAAATAATTGGTATTGTAATCAGCCCTGACATAAACATACCGGTTGATCCCTAACTGTAATTCATTCCCACACATGCTACTCAGTTACTCAGCACTCATATTGACCAAAATAATCAGGATTACAATTTCTGCCGCAGTCAAGCAGCCCTAATTAAGGCTGCTTACACCTATGTTAGCATCAGCAACCCAAATACACTGTAATTTAGCCATCTGATGTAAATATTAGTAAATAATAACGCTTTGTGAAGTGATCTGGCCTAGCATTAGGTTCCTGCTTGTAGTTATATTTGAAACTCATGTTGAACACTGACCACTGTGCCATTTATTACTGCCTTCCTTCCTTCCTTCCTTCCTTCCTTCCTTCCTTCCTGCCACTGATGTGTTTTCCTCTTTTATCCACAACCATCAAGACAGCCCACTTCCCTGAAAAAGTTGTGTAACAAACTCAGGTCAGTTGTTACCAGAGTACAGCTTGACAAAACTGTGGGGCCATAAAACTAGCCAAATGCTAGTAAAATACACAAGTGGCTGGTAGATTTTCTCACCTAATCATACACTGGAGCTTGATAACAGTCTTTTTCATGATCTGATATTCCAAAATACTTGACCAGCGCATTATACACATTATATCAAGATTTGATGCGATAATGCAAGACAAATTAACAGTTTATCATCAGTGGAAGACACAAATGTACAAAGCAGCTGTTCGAGACAATATCCAGTGTACACGCAAACCAGTCAGCAACAAACAAAAAAAAATAAAAAATAGGGCCAACCAATGAACTGGTTAGAGACTGAAAGTGAGACAAAGGCACCATCAAAATGCTTCTAAAATCAGATCATGGGTAAAAAAAAAAAAGCTTTTAGCCTGCTGCAGAACATAATAAAGCTGATAAACCGTATTTGTATGTGTGAGAAACACGCAAAAAAACGATGAGATCAGGACAGGAAAAGACAAAAAAATGTGGAGAAGCAGAGGATGAGAGGGAAAACAAGAGGGTTTTGAAGAACTGACACACACACATAGACACACAAAAACACTAATAGCCGCCTGGGAGCCGACCACTTATGCTGCTGACTGGACAAATGGGGCAGAGGATGACTGATGAGAGGTCTGGGCCAGTGATTTTGGTTGGGAGTGTGTTTGTGTACTTACACTGATGTGAGTGCATGCAGCACTGCACCTTAACTTAAGCTTGTGCATCTTCCTCTTTTTTATTTCTGCACTCTGTATGCACCTACCTTCAAAACTAGCATCTGTGTAACAAACACAGAGGGAATGCAGTCCTGAACAGTAAAGATGAACAGAGAGACTTCAGTCTTGGGGGGGGAACAAGACAGCTGTGGCTTCGAGGGTCCACTCCCACTTTACTCAGCGAGTGGAGGATGTGTGGTCACCGCTTTAAAACTGAGCCATTAACACAGTTCCAGTGGCTGAAGAGAAAGGATGCAATTACAGCCTCATGTTTAGTAATCTACTACTCGACTACACTACGGGAGGGGTGGGACCGGCTCTGTTGTGTGCGGATGGGTTACAGCCTGTGATCTGGTGAATGGGCTGTTTCAGGGTCAGTGTAGTGGTACTGAGGGAGTGTGCTACCGTTAAAAGTAGTCCTCAAAAAAACGCATAAAAGTGGTGGTGTGTTTTTATTCCCAAGTGGAGCCAGCCCTTTACATACCGATTTACTTACCCAACACACACACAGTAAAGGATAGCGGATGGTGGGAAAGGGAAAGGATGATGAAATGACAGGTGCATGAAAGGACTGTGCCCCCTTCCCTCAGAAGAGCTCATATAAAGCCTGTTGTAATGTTAATAGTCTGTCTCCTATTGTACACATCCAGCCTCTCGCTGAATTTGAAATGTGTTGAAGCACATTAAGTGTTAAGTTGCGATGTGTTCTGTTTCTGGTCACAGCAATGCCGGGAACCAAAATAGCAATATTAAAATAGTACACAGGCTAAGTATACAGTCCCTGGTGATAGGAATTCATTACCATACAGTCACACTGACCTGATCCATTTCTGGAAAGTGGACTAGTGCATGCACTGAGAATTCAGCGCTGACATAATTCACTGCTATGATGCATTCACAGTTACTGGGAAATGATGGTCTTATTTTCTGTCTTACTGAATGTTTAGTCAATTAATCAATAAGCTGATCGACAAATGGTTGACTGGCAACTATTAACATACCTGAATAATCATTTTAAAGCAAAAGAGCCAAACGTTTGCTGGTTTCATGCTTCTTAAATGAGAGAATCTGACACTTTTCACCTTTAAGGCCCTTCATAAACACACCCCTTCCTACCTGTCTGAACTCCTTCATATCTACACTCCTTCACATACTCTTAGATCCTCTTCTGCAGTCCAACTAGAGCTTCTTAAGCCTTCAGCCGTTCTGCCCCCCACGTCTCGAACTCTCTCCCCCACGACATCTGCAATATTGACTCCCTTTGCACTTTCAAATCCCGTCTGAAAACACACCTGTTCATGCTGGCATACTTGTTCTGACTTAATGGTGACACACATATTGAGATTTGCACTGATGCTGATTTTATAATGATGTAATTATACCTAATACTTATAATTACGATTTTTTTTTGTCTGATCATTTTATTAGCTTTTATTGTATATTATGGAATTGTTTGATTTTATAATCTATGGATACTGCTTGTTTTTTTTTTTAAACTGTGTCTCGTAAGGTGTCCTTGAGAGCTTTGAAAGGCGGCTATAAATGTTATTATTTTCTTGACATGATAATAAACGAAGTATTTCTGGATTTTTGGACTGCTGGTCGGATAAAATCATTTGAAGACATCACCTTGGAATCTAAAATATTACACAGGTTATGTTTCACTGTTTTCTGACATTTTAATTGACAAAAACAAGACAACGATGTGGAGATGAGTTAGGAAGAAATCCACTCTGTGCTGCAGTTAAAAAGAGAAATATTGACTACTGGTTAAGGCTGATTGAAGGTAAAGAAACTCAGTGGAATAATATACAACTACTTGACATATACAACATCATGTGATATAAATGTCGAAATTAAACAAGAGCTTAAACTGGAGAAGAAAGGTTGGATGGAAACCAAAGGATCCGTAACCTCTATGATGATAATCGTGTGGGAGATCATAAGTACCATAATTTGTCTGAATGTCAGAATGTAAGCTTAATGACTTACAGAGAAAGGTATTTGCCAAAGTATTATTTAAATCGCCCATCTATACATTTAAATTAATTTTGCTATTACAATCAGATAAGCCAAAAGTTATCTGTAAACCATGTGCCTTTTTGAAGAATGTCCTCCCTTTGTTTAAGTAATGTTTGTTGTTCTGTAGCCACGCCGTGTGTCATTATTCTGTTATAACCGTAAGTAATGTTTATGCTTCATCTCATGCAATAAGGTTTTGAGTCAAATAAATGAAATGAAAATGAATCACTGATGAAAATAATCAGTTGTAGCCTTAGTCTTTGATGAAATACAGTATTAGAAAACATCACCACACCATCCAACAAAGAAAATGGACCTTGATACTTTAAAGGAATAGTTCAACATCTTCGGAAATTGTATGCTGATTCGCACGACCAATGACGGAAGTCGAGCCAGCAGCACAGTTTCATTTTCCACAGCTTTTTAGCCACCGTGACCTGTCACTGTGTTTCCAGCGTCTTTTTATCCACAAAACATGGGTGTTTCTTACTGAGTTTCCAGTGGGGATAGTGCCGCGAAAAGCAGTTGTTTTTTTTACCGAGACACCGCTTTTCTTGCAGCCAAGATCGTGCCCCAAAACACAGGTATTCAAGCCAAAACATGATCTTCTCCTCATGCACGCAATTAGTCGTCTAAATGATTAAATGTGCTCCCCTTTGCTAGTCAGCACCAGAAATATTAGTGGGTTAAACCAGTTAGTGTCCTGTACAAGGCTGCTTAACTGTCATGCAGTCACCTGCCACTAGTGGGGGCTACAGAGCCGTCAGACAGCACTCCCCCTCTCCGCAGAAATGCTTGAGTAAAATGGAGTTTTAAAACAGCACGGTGGGCAATTGGAGAGATGTCCTCTCACAAAACCAGCACGGTTTGGCAGTACTTTGTTCTAGAAAATGAAAACAAGCTAGCATGTAGGCTGTGTCAGAAAAAACTGGCGTATAATCATTTGACTGGAGCAATGCTCAACCACATTCAACTCAAGCATTTGAATGTTAACCTGAACGGAACCGCTAGCCACACTCAGACCAATGTGACATTGTTCATCCAGAGACGCTGTGATCCCTCCCGGTCTGAGAAGATAACGCAGCTCATCACGACAATGACCTCATAAGTTACTCTTCCACTTAACTTTGTTGAAGGTAAAGGCTTCAGGAAGTTAATGGAATACGTTGAGCCTGAATACACTGTGCCGGGACGCAAAATGATAACCTCCAAGCTGGAGCACATTCACCATAAAATGAGTGTTTTACTTTTTTAGACTAGTCGACTAGTCTTAATTAAAATTTTCGTTTAGTCGACAGGGATATAGTGCTGGTGGTAGGGGTATTCGTGACATAATAACATACAAATGTAACGTAACCCTGGTTTGCAGAAACATACCAACATTTATTTGGGCCACTGGGTTACCTACCTAAACTTTAAAAATGTGCTGGCAGGCAGATGACTTTTTTAACCTTAAAGATAAAGCCAGGCAAGCTGTTTTTTCTATTTTCCATCTTTATGCTAAGCTAAGGTGAGCTACGCATACTTGAGACAGACATGAGAGCGGTATCAATCTCCTCATCCAACTCTCAGCAAGAAAACAAATACACATTTCCCCAACTGATATTCTGTTTTTTACTCCGTCTAAAACTGAAACAGCTAATTGCAACTATACAATATATGTGTGGCTCAGTTATCACACTTCAATGACACAGATGTTTATCTTGCATTTATTCATTTTCACACCTCATTCAGGAAAAAGATGCAATGTTACAGATACAGTAATGTACAGAATCACACACTTTTGTTGTAAATTAACTGTACAGTGTGATAATAGCATTATCACTCCCGTGTAGCTGCTTCAGTGTATTTGTGACAGATTCTAGACCACTCTGAAGAACAAGAGTAGCAGCTGCCCACCACATACACTTCGGACAACACGCTTGTATTTTGGATTTCTTTCTTTCTGTTTCTGTATCACTTAAACCCCAAACACCACCACCACCACCACCACCACCACCACCACCCCGTCTCCCTCATCCTCTCCTATTCACTCCCTCTCTGCAGATTAAGGCATGGTAACAATGGTGACACAGCAGAGCAAATCCCAAAAGGCTGTGTCATGTGCCCAAAACTGCCAACACACACAAACAGTATCTCAACAGCACACACCAACAGGGAATCACAGCTGCGCCTGATGGGATGTGTGTAATCGCTGCAAAGGTGTACACTCACTACTCTGAATCGAAGCATGAATTATTGTTCATACCCTGGTCTAAACCACCCACATTAAAATATTCCTTCTGTAGAACAAAGTTGTATTTATACACAGTAAAAAAAATCTTGGAAAGCAGAGGGAATCGTTTTGTTGTGTCTCAGCCTCGATCCATAACCTGTAAGCGCCAACACCTGGTTTGAAAACAGCGACAAAGTGACCCAGCTGTAGACACAGTATGACATGTCAGACTGTGTCTACAGCACAGTATGAGGACCACAATAAAGAGGGGATTAAAAATTCAGCATCAGACAGCTCGCATCCTCAATAAGATGGAACATAAAGTTCTACCTCCGGGTTGTAAGCATGACTCACACTCTCCCACACTAGATTTCTTCAGGCTTTCCCCGGCTTCTAGTGCCAGCAAAGAGCCCCACAACAGCAGAGTTGTTACTACTGCGGGGCAACGGAGGCAAAAGAAGGAGCAGAGGGGGGAGATGACCGTGTTGTTATGGACAGCCACAGTGATGCACGCTAATTGGAAGTCCGGAGAAAATGCAAAGTGTTCTCTGTGTGCATGTAACACGAACAGGCAGCCCATGAGATGGAGAAGGAGGGGGAGCTGGGTAAAATGGCTAGAGGTAAAGACGAGCGCAAATGGGAAGCGATGTGTGGAAAGGAGTAAATAGATAGATGGAGGGATACATACTGCTGTAGAGGGTGTCGATCCAAGAGAGCCGGGGCAGGCCACGAGCACTGAGGGGCTCCATCCTGCTTTTCTCTCCCTGTCTCAGTCACTCTGCTGTCTTTCTTATTTCTTCCCGTCCGTTTTAACGTTGCTGCTTTTCGCGTTGCCTCTTTTCTTTCCCTTATCCTTGAGCCTTCATCTCGCAGGAGGAAGCAAAAAGAATCATTTGGAAAAAATGTCAAAAGACACCCCGGGGTCCAACAGGCAGACGAGCGAGAGAGCCGAAGAAGGAGTGTATGGATGAGTGGTGTGTGTGTGTGTGTGTGTGTGACAGAGAGAGGGAAAACAACAGGCTGGAGACGACCACCGCGGACCGTTGCTAGGGGAAGGGAGAAGCACTCCCTCTCCCTCTTTGGCTTGCTCGCTCACTCCCATCCACCCCTCCTCTCTCTCTCTTGATTCTGCGCGAATCGCTCATCAGTCTCTTTTTCTCTCTCTGTGTCTTGGAGCAGAGGCAGGAACTCAGGAGCGATGCATGATGACTGTATCAATGAGGCTTGTGTCAAAGGTGAAATAACCGTCTCTCTGCTCTTCTGTCTTTTAGGGTGTTTTCACATATAGTCCTTTTATTGTCAAACTATGTACATACACGCAAACTATGCGTATATGTGTAGTTGTGTATCCACCTTATTCCTAACCCCCATGATACCTTGCGTGACTCACAGGTGCAACTTCCGGCGTTGAACCGAAACCAGCAATTTCCAATGGTAACAGTTTGTTTATAGTACTCTGTTCTTCTTTACAAGAGCAATAGGGAAATAAAACCTGGAACACACCACCTGTTATAGCTCAAACAGGATTATGTGATCATACCTCTGCCATCTCTGACAGCCATCTCGACATATTTTTTTTATTTTTTTATTTTTTAACCGAGCACGCTAGCAATTAGCTTGCCTTTCTCCATTAAAATATTGTTAACATTATCATGGCCCGAGCTAGCTTAAGGTAAACATCTGGTCCTTCTAAAGATGGTTTATGATTTCTGATGACTCATTAAGAGATACTAACACATTCAGCAAACATTTAACATATTTCAGTATTAACTGTAGCTCCAATGTGATGTTTCCCAGCTAATCCTCCGCTCGTCTGCGTTAACGACACAGTTTACAAGTTTTTTTAGCTTCTGATCTATTAAAAACTATTCTGACTGAAACATGAAGCTGAATTTAGCAGCAGACTTCAGTAACACATTCTCAGCCCTAATGATTAAATACATATTTCAAGGTTTGTTGCTGAGTTTATTTTCTACTGTAGGTTGAGAATGAAGTCAGACAGGTAAAGACAGGGATAACATGTACTGACACTGAGTGACGGACCTGTCAGTCTATGTGTCATTCTCTTCTGCAGATTCTGATTTAATACTTTTTCGCTGTTTGGTGAAACTCTTGTGGCAAGTTACATAGGTTAGGTTTAGAAAAATATAGTTACATAGATTACATGTAGGTTTTGAAGACAAACACAGTTATGCGTCGTCATGTTATGTACTTAACCTTAACTTGCGTACTTAAGGTTAAGTTACATGCTTAAAGTAAAGTTATGTAGGTTAGGTTTAGGACAAGAAACATGCTAATAACGAACCCCAAAATAACTCAGAGTACACTTGGTTTCACATGGGACACGAACAACGGGGTAAAGTCCTGTGTCTGTTGGATCCGTCTACCACTCTAGCCTACCTCCTTAGGCATGCTTTCACTCTTTATATTGCTTCCTTCTTTACTGCTGTCAGCACATTGGTGACATGATCCCAGCCTTTCCCATTACTTGGGTTAAGTACAAATTACTGGCTCATAATTATAAACAGTACATGAGAACAGCTTGCACCTAAAGCACCATTTCGCTGATTCTTTCATTTCTAATCCTTTTGTGCACTAGTAGAAAAATAGGGAGTGCTGCACTGGGTCAAAAAACTAGGCGCTGGTGATATTAAAAAAAAAAATCAGGTGCACTTCAAGGAAAGGGCAAGTAGTCAAATAGAAAAACAGACTGTTCACCTTACTTAATGTAGACGTCCATGGTATAGGTTGGCAGTCTGAAAAGCATCTGAGGCACTCTGACTGTAAATAAAAATCCTTTATTAATCCATGCATCAATAAAATATTTTTATTTACAATGAGAGTGCCTTGGATGCTTTTCAGACTGCCAACCTATACCATGGATATTAAGTAAAGACAGTGATTGTTTTATATTCTAATCCTTTTGTGCATTGTTCCAGGTGGACAGGGCAGCATACTTTTTTGGTCTAGTTCTGTCCTAACACAGAAACTCAACATCTGTAAAGCATCATGAAAGGGAAACTGCAGGCCATATTTAATAAGATTTCTGTAACATTTTCTATATGTACACAGGTAAGGAGTAACTAGTCCACAGTGAGATGTGATTACGTTCTCCTGAGGATGGTTTTATGTGTTTGCGTGCTTTTTTTGAGGGCTTCTGATGCATGACGGAGGGTAACACACAACATCTTCACTGAGCTGGATTACCACACACAACAATGAGCTGCCGTGTGTGAAAGTCAGTCAGTTACAAAGTGACTGGTTCAGATGTCGTGTTTTAAGATACTCCTGTCTTCCTCTGTTCCTGTGGCCACTTGTGTAGCCCCCCCTCATTTACACACATGTTGGAAGAACATGAAAGAGATGCACAAACATGAGCTTGTGTGTGTAGCACCTGTGGAAAGGTGGTTGGACAGAGATGAATACTGATGTTTCAGCTGGCACAGTAACAAATGTACAGGTAAAATGGGAAAGACAATGGCGACCCGTTTACACTTTGTTTTAAAGTGCATTTCGGTGATCCGAACACAAGTGTAGAGCCAAGACACATGGCTGTGTCTATCATGCTACTCTAGCTGACCACTTGTACAGGTTTGGTAAAACACAAGTGGTAGAAAGTCAAAGGGCTCCACCTACAGTCATTACGTCCACACTCTTGTCTGTCATGTTAAAGGTACTAGGTCTGTCACGATACTAGAAATATAGTAGTCGATACCAATAATGGAGTAAAATGAACAAAATTCTCCACCGTTGCTGTTCAGACAGTTGGTCTTTGTGGTAGGCTATTTGTCTCGCCCCTCCTCCACTGTGATTGGACAGCTGGGTGACAGTGACGGCTGCCACATCAGATCTGGAAGAACTGCATCCCCAGTAACTATGGTACTGGAGAAAGGTCATGGTTTCAGAATTTTGGCACCGACTTGGTGCTGAAGAATTGGTTCTTGTGACATCCCTGGTGGTCACAAATGATGATATAGATAGAATCCAGCATGTCTCCTTCCATAGGGTAAAACGATGAATGGTCACACAACACTCTATGGAGAACTGGCCCACTGTCACCAAAACGACCACCACGTCCTCCACAAATGACGTATTCTCCTGTTCCATTCTTGTCAGGAATGCTTGAGGACACATTAGCATTTACACTAGAACAAACGTGTGGTCAAACGTGCCACAGACCACCTCAGCAAGTGGTTTCAATGATTGGTTCAGGATACCTTTTGGAGGTCATTTATACTTGTAATAGTGCTGTCCACTTGTGATCCAGTCACCCAAGACCCATTTTAAAACCAAGTGTAATCAGTACCGCTTGGTACAAACGACGACATGAGCATACAAAGAATTAAGGTTACAGTACAACCTCCAACAAACTAGGAAAGCAAACATATCATTTTGTCATTACACAATTAAGAATTTTATAGTCTTCTTTATTGATTTTTAAATGATCTTTCTGTCAGGTTTTAATGGGCACATTAGCACTCCTGTTGCGTTCTGTTCCCACAGACAGAGCTGACAGCACCACCACACAGCACCCTTCCTTTTCAACCCAGCTAACTCTACGTTTATGAACGCATGTGCTACAGAAAGAAATTAGAGACAAGCACCATCGTGCCAGCGGCAACAAAGCCTGATATGAAACCCTCCCCTCAAAACCCTGTCAGGTCCACTCCTCCCCCCCTTCATCCTCCTCTAAGCAGCATGGGGGAGGAAAGACGAGGAGGGTTGAGAGGCAGAAAAACTTCAATTAGGACACAAAGGCTGACAGGAGGTACCCCCCCTCCCCATCCATCCTCAGCAGGCAGAGCACCGGGCCCCGAGCACCGCTCTTTGTCTGGCTCCACAGCTCTCATGTGCCAGCTGGAGAAAACACGCACACATACATTCAACGACAGGGTACCCCCAGAGCTCGTCTAGCCAGAGGTCATATATGTGTTTGTGTGTCAAGGCATTTAGTGTAAGCCTGCATGTGTCAGGGTTATTAATGAATATAAATGTGGCATTATGAAGGAGGAAAATCACACTGGTGTTACAAAAGCATGCACAAACTCATAGTTTGAGTCTGTGCGCGCACACGTAGTAGTTCATTCAAAGAGAAAGCCACGCAGTGCGGAGAAGAACACATGGTCTGTGAGTGGCACATCATCAAAAATAGATTCATCTACTGTACAGCCTTACACATCCTTTGTCTTAAATCTGGGACAATAGGGCCTCTCAATCTCCCACACAAACACACACACAGCTAGTGCTCTACTAATGTGTGCATGTACCTGTCTTCAAGGGTTTTGGGCTGCCCCCCCCCCTCCAAAATGTCTCATCATTCAAGGGGGCAGAGCCAAACAAAGAAAACACACACACACACACGTGCCATGCCGAAACACGCACACACACACCATATATGCAAACACACCACGCTGCATGTTAGTTTTCCTGGAGCGTCACGAACGTACATTTATCAAATATTAATAGGCAGTCAAGCTGTGTAGTAAAAAGGGCCATTACTTACTGTCTCTACATCCCATTGACACACAGAGGAAAACAACATGCACAGCCAACCAGCTTGCACAGTTGGTTCAGGTGAGAGCAGCTGAAGTATCTGTCGAGTTGCAGATGTTAGGGGGCGGGGGAGAGGCACGGTCTGGCTCTTTGTAGCACAACAACAAAGCTTAACACATCAGCAATGGTTCATTCTCCATAAAGGTCAACATTCAGCAACAGTCCCCCACTCCGTGTGTGTGTGTGTGTGTGTTGGCAGAAAGGCCGAGCAGGTGGATTGAATGGGCGGATAAGATCGAGACTTCAGGCTATCATAATTGTAAATGTCTCCATTTCGAAATTGGTTTTTCCCCAGGAAAGGGGGTGCTTTGTGTCGGATCACACCAGGTCAGGTGGAGTCTAAAATCAGTTCGCACAATCTCCGTTTGTGGACGTTTGCAAAGAATCGCGCAGGTGTGTTTAACTACTGAGGGTGTAACGCAAACAGAAATCCAAAAGACAATACATCATGTCACAAACATAGAGTACAACACACACACAAAACACTAAAATCCATACTTCCCTTTGATCATGCGTGTAATCCCACTGTGAGCAACTGTACTGCATGATGCTCAAAGGCATATTTAGGCTTACCAAAGTCAAATGTGAGTTAGAGGTCTTCTGTAGAAACTACTCCCGCAGGAAATCTGAATATTAACACCAATGTTTCTGCTGAAAAACTGTTTAATGAGCCACCTTAATCAGCCTTACTCCATGCATTTAAAGAAGAGCTTCTACTTGAGGAAGTGAAACTAATGCAGGACTGCATCTTCATAACCAGACAAAAGGAAGTGAGTTCATGGTTGGACAAATATAAAGAAAAGTTGTGGTGACTGAGGAAAAAAACAGCAAGGTCGCACAGAATTCACAGGGGATAGTTGGATTTGCATTAGTAGTTGGGATCCCAACACTGCAACATCATGGAGGGGCTGAATAAGCAACAGAATATTAATCAGATATGGATGAAATGGTTAAAATAAACACAATTATATTCATAATGAAGCCCAATCTGATTTTTTTATCTGTGTTTTTCATCATCTGACACCCACACTGATTTCACATTGCTAATAAAACAAAGCCTGATTTGGGGAATTACAGCTCTTGGTTAATCCTAACAGACCACCAACAGCACCATTATAACCATAATGGCTATCACTTATCACTTATGTTGTTTCAATATGCTGAACAGACTGTAGGCTGATCCAAATACTGTGTTATATCAATCAATAAGAGACAAAAATAGACTGTTATTTAAAGCTGGGGTAGGCAGTTTTATTTTGGCATCTCTGGGAAACAATCCTATAATAAACTTCGAGCATATTGTATGGACTGAGAGAAAACTAGACACTGCAACTCCTCTCAGCTCTGTTTTTAAGCTTTGGAAAATCTAGCTCATGACGTGAGACTTAAGCCAATCACACTGTCCTTCAGATGGCAGAAAATCCTGCAGAGAAAGTTGCTATTCCAGCATTGGCAACAACTGCCTACACTGCAGAGCATCCCAAAAAAGGAAGACAGACTAATCAAAAAGACAGTGTGTAAGAGAGTCTAAATGAGAGTCTGACATATATACAAACACATATATACATCATATATACAAATAAAAAATTTTAAAAAGTCAGTACTGGCGACTTTCTGGAGAGAAAATGTTGCTTGTTTATGTAGCTAACATTAGCTAGAGCCTTGAATCACAGTGTGTCGTCCACCGAACTCTTTGCTAGGGATGTGCACTATTAGTCGTCTAAACGATTAAACACCCACCCCCTCGCTAGTTGGCACTAGAAATATTAATCGGTTACACCAATTAGTGTTTTATTCATGTACAAGGCCTCTTAACTGTCATGCAGCCGCCCACCACTAGTGGGGGCTACAGAGCCGTCAGACAGCAGTCCCACTCCCAGCTGTAATGCTCAAATAAAATGGAGTGAAGCATTTGGATGTTAACCTGCGAGGAACAACGGCTGCTGCTGCTAGCAGTGCTAGCCACACTCGGACCAATTTGGCATCGTTCACATGGAGACGCTGTGATCCCGCCTGCTCTGAGAAGATAACGCAGCTCATCACGACAATGACCTTGCAAGATATGCTTCCACTTCACTTCTTTGAAGGTAAAGGCTTCAGGAAGTTAAAGGAATATGTTGACCCTGAATACACTGTGCCAGGACGCAAAATGATGACCTCCAAGCTGGAGCATATTCACCATAAAATGCATGTTTTCCTTTTTTTTTTTTGGACTGGTCTTAATTAAAATTTTCATTTAGTCGACAGGGAAATTTGTCACCAGGAACATCCCTACTCCCCGCCGCCACAGACCACCTCGCCACGAGGAGAGCGGGCAGCAGCTCTGGAGATGGACCCCGAGTAAGCGTCTGCATCAACCCCAAATCAGCAAGCGCAACCTCCAGCTTTGTGGGACCGGACAACCTCAGCACCCCACCGGATTGGCAAACTTTCTGTTGCTGCCGTTACACAGGTTAAACCAGGGGCTGCTGCTAGCCACCAGCCCGCTGTGACACCTGGTGCACAGGGGGTTTGCACTGCCCAAATTTGAGCCCAAACTGCTGCCCACTCTCTTCCCACGCAAACAGTCCACAGCGGTAGGAGCAAGGCGAAGAGGTAGGTGGGTGGCTGGCATTGTCTCATTTGTGGTTGATAAACAGAGAAAGAGCGGGGCAAGAAGGGGCTGAGTTAATGTGCTATATGCAACTCTACAATGAAATACAATTAAATAAATCAGTGTATGAGAAACACAAGGTTCCTGAAAGAAGCACATGCATGTGCCCATGGTCGTCTGGTGGGAGAGCTACAGGAGGAGGGTGTATTTTTCATATTTCTGCCTACCCCAGCTTTAAGCAAAATTGTTGCAGGCTCTTAATTTGAAATTTCAATAGGTAAAGATTTCCTGTCATATAGTCTGGGGGGAAATGGTGGTCATTGCCAGACCAGTGTGTGTATGGGTCTGTGTATAATTAGGCGGCACAGAGGCCCACCAGCCAATGAAACTGTCACCCACCACTCTCCCACCCCTCCATCCTCTCTGTTCTACCCAGATACACCTGACCCACCCCACTTCACCAACCCAACCCACATCTAACCCTTACTCTTCCCCAACATTTCGACCCTAACAAGCCTGGGGGTTGATTTGGCCTGATCTACCCACACACTTCAAAATGTTTTCCAGTGCTACTGGTTTGTGAGTGTATGTATGTGAGAGTGACAGAGAGTGTGGCTGCGGCACATACAGGAAGTGTTTCCACATGAGTGGTTCCAGAAAAGCCTAATGAAGCGCTGGAGCGAAACAGAATTTACAGATATACAAATAATTTAGGCTAAATGAAATTGGTCTTGGCAAATAGAGAGGGTGAAAGTAAGTCAGCAGCACTAGACAGTCAATATTCTAAATGGAGATATATATGTATATTAAATTAACTACATTCACGTCAGTGGTTCTATGAGGGTGTATTTAGACAATGGATAAATAAGGAAAACTGGATACAGCGTTGAAGCCAGGGCCCAGTTCATTCCTATGAAAGTTGCGAAGTGGTGTATGCCAAAAAAGTTAGATTTCTCAGGTATAAAATTACCCGGATCTTACGCATCATGGGGCCTATAGAGCAAGCAAACTACAGACTTATGCTGGCCGAGCAGTTAACTTCTGGTTCAGCCCTCTGCTAACTCAAATGGGTATATATCAATTTAATCCTGCAGCCCTTCTAGACTTTAAAAATGTTATCAGACCAGTTGGATCAAATCCTGATGGTGTAACGAGTTATTTTGCGAGGCTGTAACTTTAAACAAAGGTATCCACTGATTTACAGATGTCTCTTTCACTTTGTAAGTCAATGGGAAAAAGTCTTTCTGGGCCCCATGGCCATCAACACAGAGATTTTTTATTTTAACGATGTAGTATCTGTATGGTCACCTGCACTCAGCCCCGTGTCCCTGAAGTGTGGAAACTCTCCTTGGAGATGGATGACGATATTCTCCAGCTATACGTTTTTCAGACACATCCCTTTGTTTTGGGGGTTGGGGGAGACGGCAGCAGAGACGAGCAATGACTATGCATTATTAAAAAGCCCGGAGTGCACTAGTGATGAACGTCTGCTTGTTAAATGGGAATGCCTGAAATCATCTGGGGTGCTTTTTTTGTTTCATTTTTTTCATTGTTCGTTATTCTCTGCTGGTTTCTTCTTAAGTTAAATGGTGTGATAAGCCCCATGGGTTTCGTTTTCATCTCAACTGCACAAATAAGTTTTGTCTGGCCTCTGCGTTTGTCATAGTCACTATATTTTTCCTCCATCAAGCCTATTACAATGTCCTTTGAGCCTAAAGTGGCATCATTAAATGTCTTATTTTGCCCAAACAAGATTTCAAAACCCAAAAATATCATATTCACTATTGAAACAGTCGATGTCTAGTCATAGTTATGGAACCTGGTCAGCGAGGCAGAAAACAGTCCTTTCCCCCATGCCTGGAAATGCTGGGAAAGCACAGTTTTTACACTCATATAAGGAACACTGACTTAAGATATTATTAAGTAAACTTAACATATAATATCAGAACCCTACAGCCATTAATGCTATGATGTAATAGACTAGCATGTTTCAGTGAATTCCATGCACTAATGAGACAGTATAGCAGCGCTAATGTTGCTCAAAGCCATTAGCCTGTCTTTTGACAATGTGCTATAACGTTATCACACAGAGATTTGCCACCTCAAGAACTACAGGTCCTTGGAGGCTCAAAATGTTTTTACCAGCGGCTAAACAATCAATAGATAAAGCATTTGATCCTTTTGTTTAAAAAGAAACAGCCATGACATTACCATCACCATATCCACCAGACTCCATTTAAATAAAGAGTAATTTTAGCGTGTATAGAGGCAGCATATTTTCACATCTAGCTGGGAGAATTAAGGGGTTTTCTATCAACTAAACCAGAGTTGTTGATTGTTAAAACAGTGGAAAGGCAAACCAAGATGGTGTCTGTGAGTTTTATTTTGTTTCTGTCAACTCGGAATGAAGTCTGTTTTATAATGATAAAATTAGCATTTATTTAAATGGAGTCTGGTGAGTCTGATGAAGGCAATTCTGGGGCTGTTTCTGGTTTTAAAAAAACATCTTACTCTTAAATATAAAAGCATATCTCTGTAAGGATCATTTGAATCTCGTCATGCAAACAGAAGAACAATCTGAGCCTGTCAGTGGCAAAAACAAGCAGTTTTAGTGGTCGTACATTGATGGTTCACACGTGCCCTGTATGGTTACATTGCAGCACGTCATTTCCAAACACAAAAACATAGAAAAATCGGGCCCTTGTTTTTAAAAAATGTCCCTTTACTCTGGATTTCTAGGTTTATTTGACGTGCAGAAAGCCACACAGCAGTGAATGCTTTGGTTTCCCCCTCGACGTGAAAGGATGTGACATATTGTGGGCGTTCCCACAAATACGACTGTATCTATAATGTAAGATCAACGAAAGCAGCGAATCCTCATATTTGAGAACCTGGAAATATCAAAGTTTTGCTTGAAAAATGACTTATGATTATCAAAACAGTTGTCAAATAATTTTATGCCGATAGAATGGGTGATTAATTGATTAATGGTTGCAGCTCTACTGTAAACACAACTGACAACTGACCTCTCACCGTAAAGCTATTCTATCTAGACCTCATGTATGTGTGTGCATGTGTGTCTGTATGTGCACGCACAGGCATCACAGTGTGAGCTCTGGCAGGCGAGATCCCCTCTCACCTCATTTGCCCTGTAAACCCCTCCCGAACTCCTTCGCCATCCAATTATGTGGAACGGACCTGTCTGGCCGACCACTGTGACACGTCTGTGAGTGTCTGCTCTATATTAAACCAACCTCTGATTTATGATAAAGTAGAGCTTCCTTAAATACAATCCCGTGCCTGTTCATGTCAAGGAAAGAGACGTGAGAAGGGACAAAGAGATGGAGTATGGTGCGTATGAATGAGAGAGGGAGAGTATTCATCTGATGCCAGCTGAATTCACTTTGATCTATTGAGGTCAATGTGGAAATCATCTGAATCATGCTGCGATTGGACAGACACCAGATAAGGAGAACTGCCCCTCCACACACACATTGACTCAAATGTGCACACACACTGTAAAACATCTCATGTGTTATTTATGCTGTTTGCTCATAATCAGTGTTTGTTTGCTGCACAGACGAGCTTCGTTTTCACAGACACACTTGCACAGTTGGAGAGCTTGTCTGGCATTTTAAACACCAGCCCAGAGAGGAGATGAGAACACTGAGAAAACAGTCTGTCTGTCTTTGCACAGTTGCATGTGCACAAAGGCACACATCCACTCAAAAAATTGATTTCAGATCTGACGGATCAAACACACAAACACACACCATTAATAAGGGGGACAGCAAGGACGTCTGAATAAAGAACTACTGCTCTCTAGTGTTTCGTTTCTGTCAACACAAGTTCAGGAGCTTAGGAAAACATCTTCAGTGTGTGTATGTTTACAGACATTAATGTTATAAACATGCCAGAAAATGAACAGTTTTTTGAACAGGGCAATTTGGTGCAATTTTTGCCCCTGATAATTAAAATCTGGAGGCATTTACATGGGGCAACTATCGTGAATTTGCGGAAAATTTTGTCCTTTGCCCCCAGTGATTTCTGACACTGGTTATGAAGCAAGGAGAGGAACTGATGAGGAGTAAGAATAAGATAGGATAATAAGAATTTGCAAGTTTTACACACACTATATGCAGTCTATTTAATTCTTCTTCTACTTTCTTCTTGGTCTGCCTTAAAGAAAGTGACCTATTACTCAATACTGGGGTTAAACACATCCTGTGTTCATGCACATAGAGCACTGAAGACGCTGTTGCTCACTTTCTGTATAGACATGGTGCAATACTACTCACAAATGTAACGGAAATGAATACTGGGAATAATTTCACCTCACTCCACAAAATTATGTTATCGCAAGTACTAATATCATTACTGCATTCCCCCTAACTCAAAGGTTCCCAACCGGTCCAGCCAAGGGGTCTAGATTTCTCCTCAGTCATTAGTTCAAGGTCCACATGGTTTAATATATTCAGTGCCATAACTGGGTTTGGCCATGTCTTCAAGCTAGTTTGCTGTCTCTGTCAAGTAGCTGTCCGTCAGTCCCTCACTCTCCGGCAGGAAACGGTACTCCAAAGTAAAAGCTCTGTGCTGAAAATTCACTGTACTTGTCACTTGCGGTTCACTGAGAACTTTTGGACCATGACCCACCAGTTGGGAACCACTGCCCTATCTGACAATTTGAACAACAAACATACAAACTTTAAGGGCTTTCTCTTTTTTGTACCTCCTCGTCTCCTCTCTCCTCCACCCCTGCTTGTGACCCGGAAGTTGAGCTCAGTGCGCCATCTTGAGGGATGTTTCAATTCCTACAGTGCATCACAAGTTTAGAGAAGCAAGGAGAGAGGTGGCTTGCTGGATGAGCCATGAGCGAGGAGGCACAGATGTATCTTTCATAGAAGTCTTTGCAGAACCCATGACGTAAAAAAGAGGCTTGATACACACCTTATACTTAATGGGTGTTGCTTTAAAATGACGGCTGCGGAGCACAGATGTGTCATTTTGTTAAATGCCTGTTGCCTCATTTCTCTCTCCTCGTGTCTCCTCCTTGCCTCCTCCACTTGCATCTCAAGTGGGAGGGACTACGATGCAAGAAGAGGAGCCAAGGAAGGGAATCAAGGACATACTCACCGTGAAATAAGAAGAGAGGTACAACACTACAGAATGAAAACAAACACACCACAACATAACTGTCATTGCAACAGATGTCCACATGAGGGTGCTGTGTCCAATTTGCCAACACCCAATGATCCCATTAGATCCCAGCCAGTTAGGGTGTGCTCTCACTAGCATTATGTCACACAAGTGAGCATGCAGGCCCATTCACCTGTTTACCTTTCGTCTAACAGCAGCACTCTCTCAAGAGGTAACGTTCAAAGGCTCAGAGTCAAAAAAGAAATTCAAGACATCAGAGCTTCATGTGAGTAACACAATGTGGTACAGGTGAGTGAGCTTGATGCTGAAGCCGCAGAGGGATTGGTTGGGCAGCTGGCGCATGTCCCGAGTCAGGTTAACTGTGTCATCAAGACGGAGTACAGCACAAACACTCGCTGACACATGAGAGGGGCACCCACTGCAAAACAGAGAGTGAAAGCTGCACTGTACAAGCATGAGCAACAGATCTCTTCATTCATCCACATCGGCCTGTTTTCAGTTTGTTAACAAATGTATGGGTTCACTGTGAGACTGGAACAACTATTTCCTCCAGAGAGCTCTGTTAAATACCACCTCAGTCATCAGTCAGCATGAACATGATAAAGTGTGTTAAAAACACGTCATGCTCTTGTTTCTGGCCTAACAGAGGATGTGCATTTATGTTTCTTTTTGACCTCAACTCATCACAGCTGAGAGTGGCAGAACAAACCAACACATATTGTGGCCAACGCACCACAATGCCCCCAGAACATTTAAACTGGGTGAAACATGCTGCGGCTTCAGAAGCGATGTCAATTCAAAAGCACATCTAAAATAGCGACAAATACAACAGATACGTGGTAGAGCAGACGCCACATATATAAGGCTGTTACCGCAGCGGCCTGGGTTCGAGTCCAGCCTGTGGCCCTTTGCTGCATGTCTCTCCCTCTCTCTCTCCCCCTTCACACTTCACTGTCTTGTCGATTAAAGGCAAAAAATGCCCTAAAAAATATTAATAAATAAATAAAAATACAACAGATATATAGTGCAAATTTAAAAAAGCGTGCTGCAGGAAGCCAAAACAAATACATTAAGAGCAAAAACAGCAGAAGCTGAGCAACAGATTTATGTAGCTCCCCCTAGAGGCCTGCAGAACTTCCAGACTGTTGACTGATTGTGAAGCATTGTTCTGACTTTCCGTATTTGCAGCGTGTTTGTTGTTAATGTATTTGTTTTGGCATTCTGTGGCACTTTATTTTCATTTCCTGGCACATTTCCGTTGTTGTTATTTGTTATAAGTTTTCAGATGTGTTTCTGAATTGGCATCCTTTCTAAAGTTGCAGCATGTTTATCCTAATTAACAATTTTGGGCTTGCACTTGTTGACCACAGTAAACAGGTGACTGCATGTGAGTGTGTCGAGGCTCTGACACCAAGAAGCAAACAAACAAACATGTATCTTGACAAGGCAGAAGTCATTGGAATCAAAAATGATCCATGAAACCCTCTAAAAACGGAGGAAAAAACACATACAAATGCACAATATCTTATCAAACAAAGGCAGTGTTTGGGAAAGTTGCAGAATTAGTGTGGCCTATAAATCTAATCCTGAGAGCAACCAGCACTGTGTTGCATTGTTCTCAGCTCATTTGCCAAGACTGTGCATGCCCAGAAAGATACAAACCAACAAACAAACAGTGTCTGGTCGTGCAGGAAGCTCCTCAACACTGTGCAAACAGCTTAAACACAGTGAAGACAGAACTTTCTACTATCTTCTTACAGGTGCAATGCCATGCCTATACTTTTAATCCTAGACCTGCAGGCTCAGTGTAGCTAGTGTTTCCACATGGGATCACACACACAATGACACTCAACACCCACACTGGGAGCTCCTGTGATCTGAAACTCTTTCCTTTCTCTGACACTAACATAGTCAGTTGGCCAATGAGCGAGTTTTCCCAGCTTGACTGTCTCATAGTATATCATTATGTTGCATCTTAACTTGAGCAGAAAGTTGTTAAAACTTTTAATCCACCTCTCTGTTTATTTGTCCATCTGTTCCTATTTCCACCTCGAGGAAGTGAAAGTGATGAGCGCAACAAAGGAAGTCCTCAAGACATTACCCAGTGCACACTGGGACAGAGAACTGAGAATGCCTTCATGTTTCAGCTACAGGTGTTATAAAAGCGTCATGCTTCAGTGAAGGCCAGTGTTTCATTAATTCCCTGGCGTGCAGCTGACAACAAAAATAGCCTCCACAGACAGGAAGGAGTGACAAAGGCTCACGAGAAATGGCGTCTTGTAGCGCTGTAAGAAAGAAGAACTTAGTGTTCAGGACAAAGCCAGGAGTCACGAGAACATGTCCTGCTGTGACAGCTCTGAAAGCCAAAAGTCTGAGACATGTCTACTTAATAGAGGTGATGGTCCACGACATTTGAAGAAAACATTTTTCTCCATGGCTGCCATCTGACACGGTAACACTGTCACCACAAGAACTTCACACACCAGCAGGGAGAACACAAGCTCAATTTTCAGGAACAGAGCAAGACCAAGACTACACTATCTATACACCAGGGGTGGGCGATATATCAAATATACTCATGTCCTGCTGCTTGTTCCATGTGGGATGTAGTAAATAACTATAACAGACTACAAATACGTCACAGAGTGTGTGTTATATATGAGATGTGTTTTTTTGTATCTGGATGGAAACAGGGAGCAGGGAAGGAGCCTGGACAGCATGAAAGAAGTGAAGCGCAACAGCTAGTTTATACGTGTTGAGTTATGACACAGTAATGGAAGAGCTTGTCAAGCTTGAGCTGCAGTATGTAGTAGGGATGGGCATTTTAAGTAACTTCCACATTCGAGAACTTGCATTTAATTATAACAGAGTACTCAAGTGCGCAAAAAAAAAATAATCAAATTTAAGAATGGGAATGTAAATTGGCCAACAACGTAAAACAAGTGCAATGTAAAATTCATTTACTGAACATCCAGGCTTCAATTAGCCCAATATACCATCAAGTCAAAGTCAAAATAAGAAAAATCAGCAAACTTTCTGTTGCTGCTGTTACATAGGTTAGAAGCACAACTGAAGGACTGTCTCCAAGCCACTCTCCTTCCGGTCAGTTCAACATCTGCCTGGTTGGCATGAGCTGACACAGCAGCAGCTACAATCTGACACTGAGCCGTTTAACGGTCCCTTTAAAATCAAACCAACACTAAAATGGCCCGACTCTGTAGTTAAACCCGTAATAACCGTTAGGTAAGGTTAGCCACGCAATGATAACAGCAGGACAGAGTGAAAGGGTGGCAAGGAGGCACTGAGCGAAGCAAAACGCAGTGCACTGGGCATTACCCTTAATTTAATTTTCACCCATTTTATAAAAAATTAAGTCCTGTTCACATGTGGGAGGTTTTTATTTAATAGCTTTTTTGCATGCAGGTTAAAATAATTCCAATAAAAAACACCTATTATTACAAACAAGAATGGTTTAATGCAGATATATGCTGCAGGATGGACGACTAGAATGATCATATACTAGTCCATACCCATTGAGTACAGCATACCATACCATGACTTAGTCATACCAAAAATTAGAAGAACAAAAAAAAAACATTCGGCCACAGGGGGAGCCACAGCGATCGGTTGCATTTTAGCCATTTCTAAGCATTTTTCTGTTGTTATAGCACCACCCAGTTGCCAATTAGAGTCAAATTTCTCCAGTCACCTTGAGGTGTCCTGTTCTACATATCTACCAAGTTTAGTAAAAATCAATATGGCGGTTATGCCTAGATAAGAAATTAGCTCTCTAGCGCCCCCATTTTGTTTGATGGGGTCAATAATGGAGGGGTCCCCTCAGATTATGTGTGGTCATATGCCTACAAAGTTGCTCGATGAAACCCTTGAGATGTTATACACCTTTATGTGATGAGCCACGCCCTCCACAATATTCACTGCCTTATAGAAGCTCAGTTTTTGTAAGTTTTCCAACTTTTGCCAGGAGGGAATGTTAGATATTGGTCACTAGATTATGTTCACCGAGTTTCATGCAGATCGGTCAAACTTCCTAGGAAGAGATCGATTTTAAGTGTTTTTCATATAATTCAAAATGGCGGAAAATCTATATAACCGGAAGTTATGGGTTCTTGAGGCAAATGTGTTCCTCATGAGGAGAGGCATCTCTGTGCAAAGTTTCATGTCTCTCCGACATACGGGGCATGAGATATGCCCATTCAAAGTTTGCAATTTCAGCCGGTTGCTATAGCACCCCCCTTTGGCCAACTGATGTAATATTGCTTCATTCACATCCTCCCATGACCCTCTACCACTGTGCCAAATTTCATATGGATTGACTAAGTCAGTGAGGAGAAAATGTGGAACAGACACACCCACACACAGACAGAGTTTTAGAGTCATTATATAGTGAGATCAAGATACATAACATGTATCGCAATATAGCCTAAATATTCTGCCATATTGTCCAGCCCTACTATACACTGTCTGCCTACATAGTCTGAGATTTGGGCAGGGTTTAATAGCCATTTGTAATTTACTTCAGCTGGCCTCTAATGAACTTTCTGTGTGTTGGTCATCAAATGTCAACATCAGTCTCCGTATACCCATGAGCCAATATGAAACAGCAAAACAAGGAACAGTTCAGATCGTGTTTTCCGAACAGTCAGAGTCAGCAAACCACTGGCTCGCCACCGGCCAACTAACACTCAACTTCCTTCTGCAACAAGTCCTTAAGTTAAAACTCACATACTACTGACAGAACTTCAGTTGTGTATAAGGCAGGAAACAGACCATGCGCAACATGTTTCCCAATGACACTTTTCCTTCTCTCTCTGCTGTAGGACAAGCTATGACAAGTTCACTGTAATTCTGTTACTGGTTGCATTTATTATCATTTCATTACACAAACCTGGCTAATGAGTGAAATTAGGTTTTAGACTCATACTTTCAAAACAGACGCCTGATGCCACATGGTTGGTGCATGAATTGTTTCAATTAGTACACTGTCTCAATTTGGATTTGGACAGTCAGCAGTGAAGTTGTGCTCCGTTTTCTAAATAAATAGAGAGAAATTTATTTAAAAAGTGCTTTCAGCCACATGTTATAGAACCCGTTTTGAACTCTTGATTAGAAATGGTCCACCAGTGCCTACACTGACAGTTTTACTTATTGTAATCTCATTTTTTCTTCAAATGCTTCATATCCCTAAAATCAGTACGACCTAAGCTAAAAGGCTATATAACGGGACATGTTTTTTTTTCATCAACTTTTACAAAATAAACACACAAAACATACTGATCCAAAAGATTTCTAAATACACAAACATGTACAAAATCTTTCTCAATACCCCATAAGTTATTTGATCTATGTACATTATTTAGTTTCTTTTAGTATCTTTAAGAACTGCAACTCAGTAGTTTCAGGGGGGCTGCACAATCAACTGGTTGTATGCTGACTGTCCCCCCCTCCAGTCAAAGTGTGAGTAGCTGCAGCATCATTAGGGAGCAGTGAACTGATGTATGTGGCCATGCACACCCACTGGCAGACTGTCAAGAGAAGAATGCAGGGCTCTGTGGGCCCATTAGCACTGAACAGACACACACACACACCCGCTTCTTTCCACACAAACCACACTGGGATCTCCATGGCAGCCGGAGCAGTCAGCCAATCAGAGGGGGCCTGGTATTTTCTCTGACTTCACACAGAGGAAGTTTAAGTCTAAATGTCAATTATAAAGAAGGAGTTTGTGACTGTCTGCATTCAAGCTGTGTTTAAATATTATTAATAAATGACACAAAGAAAAGCATAAATGAATTGAACTTCACACAGCACAACAAACAGTGACTAAGAAATATCAACAAATCTTATATCTGCCAAATATGAATCAGAGTTACCCTCATGGAGTGAGACCTGAGGGGAAAACAGAAACTGGAAACCTCTCAGAGAGAACGGGATGACATGAGTCTCTTCTTCGACTCATAGGTGGGAGACTAGCGGACAGTAGTGTCATGTGGTGGGAGTTATTTTAACCTGTGTTTAACTCTCCACGTTTGCCTTGCAGCCAGTGTGCTTTTCCTTTATTTCTGTCAATTGACAAATCAACGACAGTGAGATAAACGCATTGACGTCACTTTCACGCAGGACACACCGGTGGTTTGCTCATTTAGCGGTGCTGCAGCAGAGCTGTATGAATCAGTTAACTGACAGGAAAACCACCACTCTCAGACGCCCCGTTATCTGCAGCAGCTCTCATCTCAACTTGATTTAAACTGAGAGGATTTCACATGAAGAATGAGTTTGCGCTTCCTGTACTTTCCAGTATTTCCCCTGTGTGAAATCCTAGCTCCGAGGCATAATCTGAAGGAAACACAGTGAGAGAGAGAGTTTATTTGTCCCATTTTTGTTTATGAAATGGGTTGACTCAAGGAAGAGGAGGGTGAGTGAGACAGCTCAGCCCTGTCTCAGGGGAGATGAGAACAGCAGCAGGGGCTTTTGTTGGCGGATGGAGGGCACAGCTTTGTGTCTAGATGACTGTCATCTCCAGGCTGCTCTTAATGTGAAAACCTTTCTAGGATAACTCTATCCTGAATCAAAAACCTCTGGAGGGTCCACACCTTTGTTGATTCTAGGAAAGAACACATGATGAAAAGGCAGTGTGCCAATGTCCCTTAAACAGGAAGCTGGTGTGAAACCAGGTTCACAAAGCTCTACTGGCTGGCTGTACTGTTATGAAGCCAACACATTTTGACAATAATATCAATATCTATCAATATTTTCCCTGTGTTTATTTATATAGCTCATAGCACATAGCAAAATACAACACAGACAAAATAAATAAATAAAAATAAACAATAAATAACATTTTGACTAAAAATTATACTAAAACAGTAAAATATTAAAATCAGTAAGTAAAATAAAAAATAAAATTAAATAAAACGGGGTATAAGTGATGTAAAAAACAAAAACTAAGGCTATGATATTATTAAAATTAAACGCCAAATTAATAAAAAAAAATAGGTCTTTAATTTCCATTTACAAATACAGAGAGAGCTTGCCATTCTAATATCTAGAGACAGTGAGTTTCACAGTTTAGGGGTATAAAAACAAAAAAGCACCAGTACTTTTATGGGACTTTTATGGAAGAAAAGTGGTGGAGAACCACAGTGATCCTGCTGGAACATTAAATAAAAGAAAATCTCTGATAGAAGCAGGAAGCAAGGTCATTTAAAGCTTTATAAACAATACAATAACTTTAAAATCAATTCTAAAAAGATACAGGTAGTCAATGCAGTGTCTTAAGCAGTGGTTTGATCCATTTTCAGGTCATTCCATGGTCCAGATTGGACCTTGAAATTCAAGATTTTAAATCACAACCAAATGTAGAATTTTGTATTTCATAGCATGAAGAATATGTTAGACCTGCATTAAGGCACTTTTTTTTACCAATTGGGCTGTATCCAGATATCGGCCTTTGACAGGTGGAATGTGACAGGTGTTAAGATTACAGGTAATATGGTGAAAATCAGTCTAACACCAAACTTCACATGCAGCTGAATGAAAAGAAAATGTTTTATGCAAACACATTTTGAAAATTTAATTAAAAATTGTTTTCCCCCTATTTTTGTGCGATGGGGTGGATATGTTACGTATCACAACTATTCTAAAAGAAAATCTAAAACTCACCAGCATTTGAATTTGTCTTCTTCAAACTCTTAAATGATGTAATTTCCTCTTAGTGATGTCACTTAAAGAAATAGTACAGTATACTGGTGCAAAAATATATTAATGCAACAAGCCTGTTCTCATTACAAAGTCGTCAAATACCACCGCTTTGTCAGTGATTCCAGTGTCAGACACCGACGCCAAAAGCTACCTTTCCAGGCAGTATGATACGCTGCTGGATGGGACCTCTTGCTGTGTTGCGATAAGCCGCCGGTCAGCAGGATGATACACGGAGTGGCATCAGTTTGCAACATGGCCAAAGGCACCAGTCACAGGGTATGATGCGCCACTGGACAGCTTCAGTTTGAAATGCTGCCGTTAACAATCTTATATAAGGAGCTGAAAAGTCCCTATAGGGCGGGAAGGAGAGGTGGTGAATGGGTCCAACAAACCCCAGACATTCTGCAGCCAGACTTTCACCTGGGAGTCGGGTGTTCGCTTCCAATGTAGAGCAAAACCATTGTGTTTTTCTAAACCTAACCATGTGCTTGTGTTGACATCCCAACATTGGTTGCAGCATCCTGGAATGTCAAACAGCAGAAGCAGAATGATGTAACAGAGTGTGTAATATGGAGTCTTGAAAGTCCACTGACGAAGCGGCAATATGTGACGACTTGAGATGATTTTTTTTTCCCTTTATATGTTGGGGGCCAAAACAGTTTTCTTAAAACGACTTTTTCCTCGTCAGGCCACATTAGACACAAAAGTGAAACTGTCAGTTAACCAATGACACCAGACATGCACTATATGTCCCTCTTTAGACTGTCACTATCTAACTATCTAATTATCAGATAAGGATTTTATGTGGGGTGACAGTGATTACATTGGGTACCATGTGAACCTGAGGGAAATCCTGCTATGATGAAAAAAGCCCATTTTGAAGGAAGTAAGGCACTTGTCTTAAAGTCACCAGGTTAAGGTTTACTTTAGATTGCTGTCACAATATAACACTCGGAGGACATAGCAAGCATGCATGTGGCTTTGTGCATGCTGTGCTAGATGCAGCTTATTTATAGATATGAGAGCACCAGGCTGTATCAAAGCTTTCTTATTTGCAGTTCCCTACCCTTGCATTTCACACCTCTGATGAAGAGCGAAGGTCAACTCCTGCATCCATCTTACAAACAAGCGATGATGCTGCAAAACCCACACCTCCTCCTCTATCACAGAGACATCCTGTCTGCCTGCCTGCACAACCAGCACCACGACACATTCATCACCAAGGTAACACAGGGACAAGTCAGACCATAAATAGGACTTTAGTTTGGAGGATTTAAAAGCCATAAATTCTTTGACTGCCTTCACTTTGAAGAGATTTTAGATTTGAAGGATGTGAAAAAGTTTCCCACTGTTCCTATAACTCACTGGGTGACCAGTAAACCAGTATGGCGCCCATATTCAAAAAAAAAAAAAAGTCTGCCGTTACTTGAACATAAAAGGAAGTATATTTCTATTCAGGGAGAATATGCAGTAAAAATTGTTATTTGGGTCAACACACAACTAAAGCTTCCCAAAAGGGCAATAATTTCCAAGAGTTCAACCAATCAATATTTATTTTTTTCCTAAATTAATCTTTAGTCTATGAATTGTTAAAACACAGCCAATAAAAGAGCCCCAGATGATATCTTGAAATCGCTCGTTGTTTTCCAACTTAAAGATATTTAATCCTTTCAATGCTAAGTGTGTCAAAGGCGATTAATACAAAGGTTTTGATTATACTGGAAACTCCCAGGCATGTAGTGTGTGATAATGGGAAGTAAACCATTCAAAGTTTCGGAGAAATACAATTCTTTTCTCAAGAAAAAACACTCAGGCAATCTGTATATTGATTAAATCAATGTTCTTGTCAGTTTCTCACTAACATGTTGGTTAAAGACAATAAATGTGAGTCTTGTACTTGATGACATCACAGGTCTGGTTACTGTACTGTAACTGGGCAGTGGCCATGAATCAGCCTTTTCTTATAATTGTTAGTGAGCTTTATCAAAGAAGAAAACATGAGAAATAAGTTGAGTATTTCCTTTGTTTCCCTCCTACTTCTGCAGTGGTATAAATTAGCACCAACTACTGCTTATCTTAATTTATTTTCAGAAAATCCTCACATTTAGATATTTTTAATTTTTATATTGTGTTTTTGTTGTTGCTTTATTTAAACTTAACTCTGGGTATACATTTAACAGCTATAACTTTTCCCTTTTTTTGTATGATTTATCTTATTTTTTTATTACTGTAAATCGTATTTTTTGTATTTTTATTTGATTTTTTTTCTTTTTAATTAATATTTTAATTAATATTTATTTAACAATATACTTGTATTTTTTGTATCACTATTCCAATCTTTCAATTTAACTTAAAATCCATTTTTTCTTACTTTTAATCTTATTGTTTTTATATTTATTTATATTACTATTCTTTATTTTTGCTATTTTTAGCATTTTGCTTGAAAAGTGACTGACCGATGGATAAATGATCAAAACAGTTGCAGATTAGTATTCTGTCAGTCAACTCAAAGATCAACTTACTAATCATTTTGGCTCTAAACAATACCATACTTGTCTATCTAAATTTTACTATTAGCTTTTTTTTCCAGTTGAAAGTCTGTATACTGGGGCGCCCACAAGTGTACCTAGTAGAGTGGACACACCATTTACAAAGTCCTTGTCATGGCAGCAGCAGCTGCAGATTCGATCCCAACCCGGGGCCTTTTGCTGTCATCACCCCTCTCTCTCTTTCACTCCAGATCAATCCTGTCTGCAGTCTGCAAAAAGCTGAAAAAAGAATCTTAAAAAATCCACATATTTCTGCCTGGTTTCAGTGGGTGTATAGTTTAGGGGAAAATGTGTTTATGATTAGTTGATCCAGCTCTACAGCAGTGTTTCCTGGGAAATATCCCAGATGAGGGAGAGTTTTGGGAGAGATTTACCCTACATTCTAAAGAAACTCATCTGCCACAGTGTGAAGCCTTCACTTCGCAGTAAGACAGCGTCGTAACTTGAGCTGTCAAACTGTCCGGTAATAACACATACAAACCAGAGGTGCGTACACAGAATATACAGTGAAGCCTGGAAGCCTGTAAACTGTAATTCACAGGGTTTATGAGAAAAGCACAAACAAATCAAATAGTCTGAGCTCCATTCACACCACAGAGTGTTAAGATAAAAACAATATGACAGGCCCTGTTGCACATGCTATTCAGGACGGGCCTGGACAAGCCCTTCTTATCTGAGGGTAGAAAGAGCCAACCAGAGGGAGAAAGGAGAATCTGTGTGTCATACGCAAGGATCACTCTAGTAGAATGACAAGAACAGGTTTGTTCTGCAGTTTCATTTTTTTTTTTAAAACACATCCAGTGATCAACAACAGCAGAATCAAAAAAAAAAAAAATCAGTATCATGTTCTTTTCTCATTACAGATCACAAAGAGATGAAAACTGAACCTATTAGCAGGATGACGCAGCATGTGCTGCCAGGCCTTCCTGGTGATACAGTTTTATTTACTAAGTGAATCATGCCAAAGAGGCGCAACTGTAAGAACCTGTCAAATTTGGGAGGGAGAAAAAAATCCTAAATCTTATGAAATAATTCCTGTGAAAAGAATATGGTGATCTAATTTGAAAGCAACTGGAAAATCATGAATGTAATCGTTTGGCATTTTCAGTGTTGACACTGTCATGTTGATAATTTTCTCACCATGCAAGACAACCAATAATCTGTGCATGTGGGTCTAACAGGACGACTCAAATACTGCAGTGGCATAAACACTGCAGAGCCAACATTAAACATGTTGTTGCCTAATTGTATGTTTTGACAGGACCTTCACTCCAAAGACTTTAATTCCAAAATGATACGTCCACAGTCCAGAACAGAAACACTTGTTACCACAGAACATCTCTTACTAGTATTACTATTTATGCAATGACTCATCTCAACATGTTGCCCATGTTTTGAAAATAATTACAATATCACGTCTTGAATGTTTCAGTCATACAAAAGTTCGAGAACTGTGTTGAACTCTGTGCCAAAGGCTTTTCTCACTTGGCTATTTTCTGAGCAACCAGCTGACAGAGAAGTGTGTTATAGGTGAGAGAAAGAGGAAACCATGCTGTTAGCTGGGCCATCATGTTGTTGTCAGCTCCAAACTAACTGACCCCATGAACTTTACGTAAAGTATCAGATACTTTGCCAACTGAAACTTTATCACCCAAAATTAAACAGTGAGTCATTAAAGTTTACAGAGAGGCATGCAGAAATAAAACCATATGTCTCTATGCAGATCAAAGTTGCTGTGTGCTAAAAATAAACAGCTTTTTCACTTGTGTCTGTACTCAACAAAAAACAGATGTTTTTCCATATAAATGCTTGAGAAAGTCAGGATAGCTGAGTCTGTCCATAACTGCTGATAGCTGTCTGCTGACTGCTGGCAGGACTGGGCAGGACTAATGCAAAAGAAACACCAGCACCGAGATTTCATATCACAATTGATCACTCTTGAGGCTCATCTATACTCCCTTTATGTATGAAATATATGTCAGTTTCAAACACTGTAAACGTCACTGCCCATACACCTTGCTCCACTTATATATGTGACTGGTGTCCGTAGATCTGTAAATATACAGATGATGCCTCTAGTGTCCAACAAAAGAAGTGTAATTCTTTACAGATGGATAGAAACCTGATAGAAACTACCTGTAGCCATGGGGGAAAGGCTTATTTTGTCCATTTTTTGACATTCAGTAGTTTGGAATATGTGCTTGGAAAATTACAGGGACAAAAACAGGACCAATATTGCATTAATTCATTCATCTTCCATAACACTCAGACTCTCACAGGACTGATACATGGAGACACACAACCATTCACACTCACATTCACACCTACGGCCAATTCAGAGTCACTAATTAACCTAGCCAGCATGTCATGTCTTTGGACTGTGGGAGGAAGCCGGAGTACCTTGAGAGAACGCACGCTGACACGGGGAGAACATGCAAACTCTGCACAGAAGGGCTCCCCGACCCGGTGTTCAAAGCAGGAACCCTCTTGCTGTGAGGCAACAATGCTAACTACTGCACCACCATGCTGCCCAGATACGTAGCATGTTTTGTGAAATATTTCAATATAAAGATGTATGAACGGCTGAATGAGTCATAATGACAATCTGACTGTACATAACATATAACCATATTTCAGCAGAATAACATTACGCAGATTTACACTGTATTAAAATTTGATAACCAACTTCTTTTAAATCATACAAACTCACTTGACAATCAACACATGCAACTGAATAGAAGAAAATAGCCTGTTAGCTAGTTAGCAGCCTGCTAGCTAAGTTAAATTTTTAACATGAAAGTTCAAATTTTTAACGTACTCAAGGTAAATTCCAGACAGAGGGGAGGAGTTTCACAGGCACATCAAATATGAAAACCATTCCCATAGGAATGAATGGACTTCTGGTTGACTCATGTTTGTACGCATACATAAGAGGAAACAAGGCATCATACTTTCAAGCGACCTTTATGTTAGCACAGACATAGCCAACACTAAAGGACAGAGCCAAAAGTTCCACACAACAACAAACAAGAAGACTGTGGAGGAGGTTGTAATATTGTATCTCTAACCAGTGGTGATCTATGCGGCCATTTGATGTTGCAGCTCGACATGAGGATGGAAAATTCATTTGTAAATTCACAAAGAAGACCCCAAAAAGTTAAGTGCCAGATATGCCAAAGGAAACTGGCACATCATAAACCATCCACAACCAGCTTGGTTTACATCGTGAAACTGGTGACCACTTCATCCACACCAGTGAAAACTATTCTAACTTGCTCAGTGAGATTTCTGAATCAACAATATAATCAGATTCAACAAAGACGCTGACAGCCTTAAAATAACAGCTGATTACTCCAGGTTTTGACCAGCAACACAGTGCTGTGAATCAGAGGTGAATCATGCACACAGGGAGCCCCGGCCTATATGGACTCAGACACACATGACCTGATGGATGACCTATTCCAAAGAAACACACATCACACAAAGGCATCAGCATGAGCAAGACCCCTGGCATGAGCCCACTGACAATGTGTAGCTATGAGCGTGTGGGAGTAACACAGCAGTGTAGCGGCAGAGGCCCCGAAAATGTTCCAGGTTCCTCCCACAGCTCTTAACACCCTACATTGTTTATAGCCACAATGAAGTCTTTCCACTGATTAGCGCATTTGTCCAAGCTAAACATCATTATCCTGCTGGACAACAAAGACATAATGGATCAAGAGATTGACGGTAAATGCTTATCCTGACTGACCCACAGCTTTATGGGAAAATACGTCCCCCTAACTACATTGGAAGAGAAACAGAGTGTCATGATTAAAAAACAACACATGTGTTTTCATTCGATTTTCTCAGTGCCTCTAATTTTGTATTCGCGATATGAGAGCAACTCATAAGACACTCTCCCACTGAGTCATGTCCAACAGCTGTCTTTTAGAGATGTTTTCCACACATTCATGTCTCCTTGATAAAAAAAAAAACATTTAATCAGAAGGTGCTTCCTTAAATGACAGCCCCCACAAATATGACGTATATATGAAATTCCACTTTTGCATGAAATAATTTCAACATCTAGTCAAACAGAGACTGAGCGCCTTTCTCAAGTCAATGTGACATGAAGAAAAGCATCAGTATTCACGCCACTGGTGTCTACACTCTTAGAAATGAGGGTTCAAAAAGAGCTCTTACTGAAGGGCTGAGTTGTAAGATGAAGAACCCTCTTCATCCAAAGAACCCTTTCTGGAAGAAGGCATTTGTCAGAGATTGTTGAAAACATGGGTGTTAACAGATCCTCACCCTCATGTATTCAAATGTTTACCCATGTTTCAAATGGTATTTTTAAATGCAGATGTATCTGGAATAATCAGTTAATTTTATTTGTGTTCTGCTATAGTTTATATCTTTACAGTGATTTTAATGGATACCCGGTACTCAGCATTTTGTGGGCTTTTTAGTTCTGATTTGGAGTTTCACTTCCCAACCCTGATGCATCATTGAAATAGTTAAGGCTGTAGTCGTGGAGATTTCATTAAAATCCTCACCTCCTAAAAACATGATAGTGAACCATAAGACTACCAAACTGCACCTGACCCGAGGCTAACCTGTTAAACTAAAACCATGACTATTAGGAAAGAGATCTATGGGTAATGTAGTCAATTACTGTTTTTACAGCCCCCCTTGGTGGATTCTGGAAGAAACCCTTGGAACATAAAAAGGTTCCCCATAGAGCCCCCTGTGTGGGTTAGCACCCTAAGAGGGTGGAAAAGTTCTGTACAGAACCCCAAGAAAGGGTTCTGGGTTGAACCATTACAACGACCTCTCATGGGGATTCTGATTCGAACATTTTACAGATGGTTTTAAGTAATGCCAGATTCACACTACACAACATTTCTGTCTGTTACAATGGTCACTTTGTCAGATTAGGCGATTGTGGAGTCATAAAATTGTGACGTTACTTGGCCGACAGACATGACAGACGACACAATGGTCCACACCATTCATCCCTAACGTGTGTGATGTCATCAGGTTATTCTTGTCCTATCTTTATTACTATTACTATTATTGCAGTCACTGTGGCTGTTCATGTCCCAGCCGAAATGTTATTGTAGTATGAAAATCAAACATGCAAGACTTTCTGTCGGGAGTCATGAGGCGTCCCAGATGTGGCATCAGTTGTCGTCTACTATGACACACTACACAAAATGAAACGATGGATTATTGCGTACAGGAGTCGTTGACATTCAAGATCCAAGCCGACACCATACGACGCTGCGTTGGGCTATAATCAGGCTGATATTGTGTAGTGTGTACCTGGCATAAAACCCTTTATGTTGGGTTCTAGGTAGGGGTAGGAATCACCTAAAGCCCCACAATACAATATTATCACGATAAATATTGGGATTTTATAAGTTTTACCATATGCTGAATATTGCGATAACAGATATTACATTACCTTTTTTTCAACTGTAAGTTATGTCCCTAAAGAATGTGAGTGTGAATGGATGTCTGTCACTGTGTGTCAGCCCCGGTGATAGTCTGGTGACCTGTCCAGGGTGTACTCCACCTCTCGTCCAATGTCAGCTGGGATAGACTCCAGCCCCCCGCAACCCCAACAGGATAAGTGGTTACGGAAATGAATGAATGGATGAATAAATCTTGGCTCCCATGTATCGATACAATATTGCTACACAATGCTACACGATACTATGCTGTATCATTTTTTCCCCACCCCTACATCTGGATAGAATGCTCAAAAAAGGGTTCCAGGTAGATCCTTTCTGAACTTCCTACCAGGAATCAAAAAAGGTTCTCCAGTGGGGACAAGCTGAAGAACCCTGTATGGTTCTAATTAGCACCTTTATGTCTAAGAGTGTAGTTGTTACAGAGAGGAAATGCTGGACCTGAAGACCTCACTCTGCTCTGGCTAATACTTCATATTTTGGGATTCTTGCTTCAGATACTAAAGAGAGTCATTTCCCAAAATCCTTTGACAAATTTCAGACCAGTTAACACTGAATAAATCCCTTTAGCTATCATTAGGTGTCATCTACACTACCAACAAAAATGAAACCCTGAGTCAACAATTAGTACAAATCCACCCGTAATCCTTAAACATTAAACAGCAGAACATAACAAGGCACAAGGATGTTTCAAAAATGTTTTGTCTGCTTTCAAAAGCCTTCCTTAATCTATTCTTATGTTCAACTTCGTCACTGACTCTTGACTCATGACTGACAATTTCCATCAATATTGCCACACTTTCTTAAGAAGTCTCAAAGTAATGCCATTTGTGTGAATCCTGTTTCCTGGATTAGCCTTTACATTATTAACTCATAGATGCCGTCTTCCACGGGGCTGTGAGGTAAATAGATTTATGTGTGCACCACACTCTACATCTGACAATCAATAACAAGTGCTTTAAATTTTTGTTTCATATCAATATGAGTATTCCCAATGAGCTGACACCTTAAAAATAGCCAAGAATTTAGTTGAGAATCTGAAGGTAACAAAATCTGCCTGTTGGTTTTATCCATACAAACACTGAAGTGAAGAAACAAAACATGTGGTGTTACAAGGTGTGTTGGACTTTTTCTTGGCCGGAGGCAGTAACTTCCTAGCGTCTTGCTGGTTGCCTGGCAATCTCACAATCATGACAAGACCTGAGGAAGCAATACTAAACATGATAACAGCTTTAAAGATGCTGGAAGGTGGATTTTGTTACCATTAGCAAGAGCCAGGCTAGCTGTTTCCCTCTGCTTCCAGTCTTTGTGCTAAGCTAAGCTAACTGGCTGTTAGCACTAGCTTCATATTTAAAGCACAAACATGAGAGCAGTTTTAATCTTCTCATCTAACTCTCACTGAGGAGAGTTTGGCTGAGGAGCTCAATTGCTAAAAAAAAAACTAATCGCACCTAATAGAGATGTACGCTACCGGGACTTTGACTATGTAACAACTCATTTGACCAATAACCGATACCGATATCAATCAACATATCTACTTTTTTCACTTCCTAATTTTAGTGATTATCAAGTCTCTTCTGTCGTGGAATTAACATCATACTATACTCATTATCGTGATGGCCCACCAGCAGATGGAGACATGAAATACAATACTTTTCAATATGTGTAATATTCATTCATTGTGCAAAATAAGAAAATGCATGTTGGCCGATTCTGATATTTAATTTTAAAACCAATATTAGCCGATGACGTGGTGATATTATCCTGCATTCCTATCACCTAATATAGCAAGTTGTTTCGATCTCACTCCCTCTTGACTTTCGTCATTTGTTTGCTTTCCTCTCTCCTCTTCCTTTCTCTTCTTGTGCATTGAGCTGAACTGCCAATGAGAGTGATTTCTCTCACCGTCAACATGCTGAATTAGCCAAAAAAACAGCCAACAAGGGCCGACTAGTGACAGCGGTGCAGGACAAACGGCTAAAACTAGGGTAACAGATGCTTAGCCATCGCCTGACATTGACTGACAGCTGAAGGTTGGTTTGGTGTGTGAGGGCCCTTTTGAACCTTTTGGCAATAGACCACTCCCACTGCCACCTGCACGCCAAATATCAGCCTCCTAGGGTAAAAACTGTGGCTGCCAAACTTTGGGGAAATTTTTGGGACCGACTCTTCGATCAACCTACCAACCAGCAGGGCAAGCTATAGAGCTGCTGGTAGCAGCAAAAGACAAATGCTCCCAAAGGGTCAGGCGCACACAGAGAATAACTTGGGCCCAATCTGAGGTAATCCACCAATCTACATGATTTAAAACCTAATGTGATGCCAGCGCAAATGTTTACACAGGAAATCATTTATTCATCAGTACTGTGGTTGTTTATGTTTTCCTGTTTTGCCCCTACCTGAAACATGTGATGCTGCAACAGATTGTGGTAGGAGGTGTCAGATCCCATATCTGATCACTGAGAGCATTTAGTTTTCTTTGAGGCTGGTCCTGAGCCAAACTTACGCAGGGTCTCTTTTGTTTCATAATGTCCACTCCAAAAGGAGGAGCTGGCTGGTCAGAAATAAATAAATCACATAACATTGCCGATCGATTGTAAGTGGCGGTGGATTGCAGGACGGTGAATTAGGATGTGCTAAAATATTGACCAGCTGGTCAGTCCATGCAGACTGAGGTGATGAAAGCCAAATGCAAAGCTTGCATTGGTTGATAAATCATTTTGTCTTGTGCCGTGTTAAATTAATTTGTTACTGCTGTCTGTGGAGATGTTTTACTTCCCTTGTGTTTTGCCCTTTGCTACACTCAAGAGGTCTTGAGTTACCTTCTGGCAGGCCTCTTGCCACACACTTAAAATGAATTAGCTCTACTTGAGCCACATCCTCACCCGAGGAATCATGAATCAAGACTTGAACCACTGTCACTGATTGCACAGTTCTGCTGTCATTTTATGTCATTTTATTTAATCTGTTGCAATATTAATGTTTATATTTTTTGTTTTATCGCCATTAACAGGAACAGTGGTTGCATTTAAAGTATTACCTGCAGATGAGGAGTCGTCATGGTCGGAGCTCAGGTACCCATCACTCCTCCTGTCAGGGGTGCTGCACCTGGAGCCTCGGGAGGCTCTGCGGTGAATCTGCGGGAAGGACGGGGACAGCCTGCCGTCATCACCGGAGTCAAAGTCCCTGCTGTGGCGGAAAGGCCGTCGGTTGTCCCGGTTGTCCCGGTAGGCGCTGGACGTCCTCTGGTTGTCCCTGCCGCCGGTCTTTGGTGCCAACAAGTTATTCCTGACGAAATTCTCATTCAGCTCCGCATCCTCGTATTCTCGGTCGCTGCCCATGTCGTTGTCATTCGGCTGGGAGACAACAGCTGGGGCCGGGTCCACTCTCTGAAAGCTGGGTTTCCGCACCGGGACAACAGGGATGGGGACGGGCTTACCTGTCTTGCCGCTGAACCTGCCCCGCTCCCGCCCGAAGGAGCTCATGACGCCTGCTGTGTTACCTGCCGCCGCGTGGAGCTTCACGCCTCCAGGGTCGGACACCTTGGTCCTCGCCCCGTCGACCTCACAGTCCCGCCGCTGCGGTTTCCGAACATCCCCGGGCTTTGAGAAGCCAAACGTGTCAGCGTTACAGTTCTCATCTTTGCCTTCAAACCTTTCCGGGTCGCTTCTCTTCTGCCGAGCCATGGTGGTCTGCAGGTAGATCACCTTGAATTTCTCCTCCGCCAGAGCCTTCTGGAGCCTCTTCAGGTTGGCTTTACTCGCCTCCAGCTCCGACTCGATGTCCTCCACGGAGTTCAACGCCATTTGTGGGACTTTTCCGTCGGGAAATTCATTCCTCCAGTGTTTCTCAAATTCCTCCTGTTCCCACATTATCGATGTTCAAAGCGGGCTTTTCGCCAGCCGCAGTCTCGTATCAGTCAGAGAGAAAATGCTGGAGCTGTGTCTTCTTCACCGAGAGTTAGCGGCGTGTCTGTCGCATATATCCACCTTCCTCTGCTTCTGGGGGAAAAAAATGTCTGTCGATATTAAGTTGACCGCTTTCTGACCATCTTCAACCTCCCACACAAACAAACAGCAGGTCTACGTGTGCACACTGATGCGGAGAAGTTTTCTGCCACTACGCTGAAAAGTTTCGAGACTTCCTGTATTGAGACGTGCTGCCTTCAGGTGCTGCTCGAACAAGTGTGTTGTCTGTAAATCGAGCACACCTTTATGCCAGATTTTAAAGCAGGTGTATTTGGATTACCTTTTAATCTATATATTATTTTCTTTATTAGTCAATCAATTGTTTGATTACAAAACATTAGAAAGACAAGATAATCTTATATTAGTCCCACGAGGATAGTGCAATTACAAGAAGCACAAGCAAGATACAATAAATAAGTCACCAGCAAAAAGTAAAATTAATAACTGATTGAACACAAATGAAACAGTGTGAAAAGCCTGTTACAATATCCCAGAGCCTAAAATGACTTAATCATATGTCTTGTTTTATCCAATCAAGTCCAAAAATGTTAAATTTACTATAATGTGAAAGCCATAACTGACAAATGGTTGCAAGTTGATCCTCCAGCATTTGCTCCAACATGGCTGGGGATTATAAACGAAATATACTGTATAGAAAGACTTTTATTTTAGGACTTGAGCAATAAAAATTTACAAAATATTGGGAGAAATGGATTGTGTTTAAATGCAACTAAGACAAGTGTGAAATTATGCCAAGATGTAAGTGAAAAAATGTATTGTGATTTGGAGTAGAAAAAAAGAGTTGCAAAAAAATTAACTGCAATGTTAAGACCGAGGAAAGCAACAAATCATCAATCATCAAACATTTCCATCTTATATTTGCAGATAATACCACATTACCACAGAGTATTTCCTGTCATGCGCAATAGTTAGACAATTCCGACAGCACTTGAATGCGACAGGTACAACTAAAGTGGCAGTTGATGGGTGAGAGTTCATCACTCTAATCACAATCAATCAACCACCAGACTGTACATTTGGGTTCAGTGTTTGTTTGTTTGTTTGTTAAGTGGTGTTTATTTATATTTTTACAAGACACATGACATGCTGGGTTGTTATTTAAATCCTATATATATAGGCTCAAAAAGAAAAGGTGAATAGTCCGAACTTATTGGATAGTGTGTATCTCCACTGATACCTGACTTAGGTAAATCCAGATCTTAAAGGTACAGTGTGCAAGATTTATATATATTGGCAGAAGTGGAATCTAATACAATGTAAGTGTGTTGTCTTCAGTTTTCTTTACCTGAAAATAAGAATAGTTGTGGGTCCTCGTCCACAGAATCTGCTCTGTTGCACCACCATATTTCTACAGTAGCCCAGAATGGATAAACCAAACACATTCTTGACTGAGCCATTTGCCATTTGCCATTTGCCTATTTGTGTCAGCCTCCGTAGTTAGCAGTCTGCTATGAGCAGTGTTGAAAAAACAATGATTTGTTTTTACTGTTTCAAATCACCAGGTCCATTTGTTCTGGAGAGGAAGTGACCTCTGCGGATAAGTCAGCTCTTGGGAAAAACTTACTGATCAATGAACACTGAAGGAGTTTTAACAGCGAGAACATTTAGCTGGTTGCAGTCTGCAACCTTTACCACTAAGGCTTTGTTTACACGGATACCAATACAAATAAAAACGGATTTTTATTTATCCCGTATTAAAAACATTCCGGGTTTACACGATCAGTTGTGAAAACAATATCCCTGTTAACACAAAAAAAACACAAAAACAGCAGCTTTTTGCTGCAATTAGCATGCCAGGCCAGTAAGTTTCAATACACCATAGAAGAACATTCTGCGCATGCACAGTGATTTGTTTTCCTCTTGGTGCTAGTGATAAAAACAATGATAAACTACATTTTAACCTTATGTAGCACAGTTAGCTGCTATGCACTTAGTAATATTGGGCACAGCAGACATCTTTGTTCGCCAGTGTAGTGGTGATGTTGATGCAGCAGTGCTAAGTTCATTTTAAGCTTGTAAGTAGTCCCAAAAGTGCTAACAAAACGTAAACAACCCGGCATATATCTGCCATTGTTGTTCTGGTTCCCGGGCATCTAATGGGCATGCGCAAAGTGGGTTGCACAACAAAAAAAATCTCTGTCTATCCTGTTTTACAAGTCTCCGTAGAAACGGATATTTTTAAAAACTTTCACTTTGGAAGCCGTCAAGAAAAACGCTGGTTACGTGTAAATGTAAGGTGCAAATGCAAAGATAAAAACCTGTTTTCAGAAATATACGGAACTGTATAAACAGACCCTTAACCTCCCTAAATTGTACACACCAGACCTTTAAAAGATGCAATTTGAAGGTTTGTTGTGTAGGATTTAGTGGCATCTAGTGGTGAGATTGCAGATTGCAACCAACTGAAACTTTTCCCAGCAGCCAAGCTGTAGGAGAACAATGGTGGCTGATGCAGAAATGCTATTGCCCAATGTAGAGCCACTGTTGGTTTGTCTGTTCTGGGCCACTGTGGAAACAACATGGTGGACTAAATGGCTCGTTCTAAGGTAATGAAAGCACAGCGATTGTAGTTTATGTTCCGTTCCTGCTAATGTATTTCCCTAAATCCTACACAATGGGCCTTCAAAGTACAGAGCAAATAAAATGTTATGAATGTATTGGTCATTGTTTTCTAGTCAAGCTGCACTAGTGACAAAGTTGCACCATGACAAATTTTTGTCCCATCACGACAGATTTGATATGACTATCATGATATCCAAGGGAAGCTGCAACACATGCTTTGGTTGCAAAGAAGGCCTGGCTTATAGAGCCTCCTGTTTTGGGTTTACACAGGTCCATTTGTAGGCGTCCTCTTTGACTTCAAGTCTTAACAGCATGGACAGGCATTTCCCATAGATACCAGTACTCATTTGCCAACTTGCATTGTTGCAAAACAGGACTGTGCTGTGAGAGGACTGCACTGTGACTAGAACTTGTCTGAGACTGGTCTCCTTGCCTCCAGCTGGTGGTTTGACACAAGGGAAGGGAAGAGTTCTGAATGTGCTCGTGTTTAACAGGCTACTCGCTCTCAGGCCTCAGAGGAAACACTTTACTGACACCGCAAACCCACACACACACACACACACACACACACACATCAGTGCTTTTTACACGCTTATCAGATACAGGCACGAGTCATAACTCACAGCAGATAAACACATCCTCATTCTCTCGCTTTGTTTTTGATGCTATTTTATCACTGCAGAATAATCTTTAGTGAGAAACATGACCTTCTCTCCGCCTCTTCCGCCCTCTTGATTTGTAGCACACAGACAGATACTTTACATCCAATAATAAAACATTTTTTAATACAGCAATGGAAAAATGTCTTACCTTGAAAACTTTTGATCATAGCGATTTTCATGATTGACGATTACTCAAAGGTTGAAACATAAAACCCAGTCACCTTCATCTCTGCAGGATTCATGCAGCTGCATCCAGATAAAAAAGCTTGGTTAGCAGCCAAGCATGAGACTTCCAGTAAAACACGGGTGTAATGCTATACAACAGGGAAGAAAGTTACCACTAAGGACAGAGAACTATAGGGGAGGGTGGAGGCAGAGATGGACGCTTGGTATTTTTGAGTGCCCATTTGGATCCCTGCCCAGAACTGAAAGATCATTCTGCTAAAAGCTTCCAGTAGCCAGGAGGAATCATTGATCAGCACTCGCTGCAGGCCTGAGAGCCCTGATTGGGTTACTGTAATGAATAGATGGGAAAAGGCTATGACCAGCCTGTAGTCACGAAACTGAAATACTAATAATCAGAAGCCTGGCATGATATAAAAGGAAATGCACTTTTCTGGTTAATCTAGAGCTCTATAGAGTCAGGAATACAGAAGTGTCTGTCTCAGCTCAGTCCAGAGATAATGGCATGACTGGGGAGGGTGGTAGCGCTACTCACAAAGAGTGGAGTTAGCAGACAGCATTCTTTACATCTCATTCCCAACGTCCTTTAATTCATCAGACAACAAACTCACTGTTTTGATCTGGACATGAAATACGTGAGAATGCAGCAACACACTCCAAGGACAGCTCTATTGGCTGCATGTAAGAAGGCCATAACTTGTAGGTAATTGAAGCCCCGGGCTCCCTCAACTGAAGATTGGATAGACATAGTCCATCAAATATATACAATGGAGAAAATACAACAAGAGAAATTCACCACTATAACGTCAAGGTGGCTTCACTTTATTAAACCCCAAATACCAGACTTTGTGTAAGACTCATGCTGTGTCTCAAATCCCGTACTTCTGTACTTACACTTAATATTTTGAGTGCATGAGTGCGTTCACACTGAGAAGTATGGAAAAATGCAGTGCACTATGAGTACCGGGAGGGTGCACTCAAAACGGTCAAGAAGTTGAGTGGAACTATGGACACTTCTCGCCCTCAATGGTCGCCATCTTGGCTACGTAGCGGAAAGCGAGGGACCACTTTTCAAACTGGAAATGGCGGCTAAGGAATGTGCAACTGTGACGTCGCTGCATTGTACAAATGTAAGTTATACGTGTTTTTTGCACTAAGCACCACTATACTTGATTTAATGGTTTGGTACCACAAACGATAACGCGAATGCTAATGCTAGTTTGCTAACTAGCTAATTTGCGGTCATCATTTCAGGTGAGTGCACAACGGCCGTGTTTGGTTTGAGACAACACTACCCTTTTGAAATTCATGCACTACGCCAATAAGTACATAGTGCACATAGTATACTACATGGAAGTGCACTAACAGAAGTATGTGATTTGAGACACAGTGTCAGTTCAGTTTTGTTCAATGATGTTCAACCTACATGTTTAAGAAAATGTACTCAGAAGAGACTGCCACTCAGCAACACCAGATCTTGTCCTGAAAAGTGTTGTACAATAAGTAAACACGCTGTCAACATTTCTCTTCTGGAGGCAAACTATCCTGAAATTATTGGAGTCCGCCAAAGTCGGGGCGATGGTTTTTATAGTGTTTCTGGTGTGTATGTATTTTTCGTTGGCTTTTAGGTAGCCTATGCTGGTTTATTTGCTTTGTTGTTGATTTGTTTCTATTTTTATTGGGTAACCAATAGTTGTATAAGCTTTCTGGATGGTTCTGGCCCATGGATAACTGCGGCCAGTTGATGAAGGGGTGGAGGGCAGTGGATGAGGGGGTGGATGAAGATGTGTATGAGCAGGTGTGTGTGTGTTTGAATATAGGTGTGGATGAAAGTGGAGTTGAAGCTGGCATGTAGTGGGGAGGAGAGGGACAGGGAAGTACAGGAGATCTTTACAGATTAGTCTTGGATTCTCATTAAGGAGAATTTAAAAAGAAAAATGTTGTAATAATGAAAATGTGTTTATATAATTCTGCCCAACACAACACACAGTATTCTGCTAAATGTGTATTAACCAAGTCCAACAGGTCAACCCACATCACACCCATTCTAGTTTCTTTACACTGGCTTCCCATCAGGTTCAGGATTCACTTTGATGATACTTATTCTCACGTATGGATCCATCCACGGTCAAGCACCTGAATACATCAGTGACCTTCTCCATCCATATATCGGCAGTAGGTCCCTTAGGTCTTCTGAACAGGACCTACTGGCTGTCCTCCGCTCCGGATTCAAAACAAAAGGTGATTGTGGCTCTGACACAATGAAACTCTCTTCCATTAGTTTAATGGTGTGTGGCCTCTTTAGAAATTTTTAAAAATGTCAATTCTGATTAGATGGAAAGATTGTAATCCTCCAATATTTGCACAAAGTATTTGAGATATGTTGTAATTTACTAAGTTGCATAAGATAAGGTGTACTATTAGGTGGTCAGCTGATAAGCTTACAGTGATGTGGCAACTATTCCTTGGCTGTGTTGCAGCCCAGTTGCCAGACAAAAATGTTTGCATTGTACATTTCTGCAAACCACGAATATGTTACATTTGTAAGTTTCATATGGTCATACCAACGTTTCTAATATAAGCTGATTTTGTCATCAGGAGGTAGATGGCAAGATGTCTGGCAAGCTGCAGACCACTATTCAAGACCAACAAACAAAACGGGTTGGTTTATAGTGAGTCACTGCTGTGTTTCCAGTGGCTTCAAAACCTGGGTGTTATTTAGTGACCCAGCGAGGATAGTGCTACAAGAAGTGACTGTTTTTTACCAGGACATCACGTGTTTCCTGTTGCAATAGTGCCATAAAAAATGGTTGTCTTTTATTAAGACATTGCTGCATTTCCTGCCGAGATAGTGCTACGATGAAAGGTTGTCTTTCACAGAGACGTTGTGTGTCCTGCCAGGATGGTGGCACAAAAAGCGTTTTTCTTAAGCTTTATGTGTGTGTGTGTGTGTGTGTGTGTGTGTGTGTGTGTGTGTGTGTGTGTGTGTGTTTGCCTTTTTTGATTAAACAGCTGTAGATTGACAGAAAAGGTGGGAAAGAGGGGGCAATGACATACAGTAAAGGGCTGCAGGTCAGAATCAGTCAGGACTGAACCCTGGCCTCTGCAAAGAACTCACCCTAACTGGTAACACAATCTTTTTTTTAATCCTACCCAAGTGATTTTTGTCCCTAAACCTAACCACAGGTTGGCCACAGTGTTGCTGAAAAGTAGAGTTTCAACATATCCACTACAATAACAAATGTAATATATCCATGGTTTGCAGAAACGCACGAGGCAAACGTTATTTCTGGTGATTCATGTTGATGTTTAAGGCTCCAGTAACTTTATGGCTAAGAAAAAATTTCTGGTATACATGCAACTAGAAGTGTTGGAAATAAAACATTGGAAAGATCCCTGATATATCTGAGGGTTCACATTTTTCTGCTTGCGCTAAGTTGTTAGGAGTATGGTGCCCTAGACCCCTAACAACTTTCTTATGTCCCTTACATAGTTCATGATGAATGTGCATGTGTATAAGTAGTGTTTAAGTAGTCATACCTTCAATGACTTCATGCTGGCTTTAATGTATTGAGCCAAAGATCTAGCTCTGACAATCTGCAACTATAAAATCTATGCTGCAGCAGAGTGCACCATGGAGAGGACTGCAGTCAGTGGGTGTGTGCTGCCCTCTTGTGGCTCAAAGGTGCTACAAAACAAACATGACAAGTCAAAGCAACAGAGTATGAAGGGTGCCAACCCAAGTGCCAGAAAAAGTGTTGGCACTGTTCATTTCTGCAAACCACTGAGGGTTCTACATTAGGATTCGATGTTCTGTTGCTGATACGTTCATACTCTGTGTTTCAACAATGCTGAGGTCAATCCATGGTTAGGTTTAGGCCCAAAAACCACCTGGTTATGGTTAGGAAGACATCCAGTCTGGGTGGCACAATCCCCTCTGGAGACACAGAGACACCTGGATAAAAAACAGCCGCTCACAGCAAAATCACAACAGGTTTTGCTGTGTGTTGGTCTGGAACAGTTGTCTGCAGTATTACGCAGTCCACCATCCCCTGATATGTATTAAATGTGCAAATATAACGTTGTCATGGTTTGCAGAAACGTGGGGGAGACCGGGGTTGGTTGTCACACTTTTTACTCTTTTGCGAATTTCTCATCATCAAACATCTTTCAATAGTCATTCCTACATTAAATGAAAGCTTAAGGTCCAGGCTTGAAATGCATATCCCTTTTATTTTTACAACTTATTGTAACAAGAGGTTATTACCCATCAACGACACATCGTGACAACTTGTCCTTGTGGTTATCAATGGGGTTTCAGAGCAGAAAACACCTGAGAAAATATGGTTGATAACATGTTTGCTATGCTGACTGTCTTTCTGAACTGTAACATGTGACAACCTTACCCAGCTGACCTCTTCACAAACATTTTAAGCTAGCTACCACATGGCTTTAGCTTGCTAGCTAAAAGTTGACCCAAATCAAAGCTATAACCTTCAACTTTTTAATAAGTGTTTGATTTTTAAATGACTAATTACCTACAAGCTTTTAATAAAAAAAAAAACAGCAACATGAATAATTATGTTTGATATCAACATAATGTCACAGCGCCCTCTAGTGTGGCTGTAATAAGCACTGTGACAACAAAGTCATGTGACAACCAATCCCGGTCTCCCCTACAACCTTTCCTTCTAGTGACTGGGCTTTGGGTTCAGCTACAAACAGCACAAAACCACAGTCTGGCATAGTACTATATTTATTGATCGGAAAATTTCCACAGGACTTTAAAAGACAGTAAACATTGCTAATCATATAAATGGTGCTACCAAAAATATTGCTAACTGAAAAATGAATTACTGTAAGACCACAGTGATACACTTAGACACAACAAAGACGTGAAAATATTAGACAGTACGTATGCTTTCCACGATTCAACGATCTCATACATCACTTAAAACCAAAGATACAGTACAAGTATATCAAAATAGACACAAATATATCATTATAAAACATGTTTCAAACTGCATCCCATTTGTTTTGAGAACGTATACCATTTCTTATCAAAATAATATCACATATAGTTTCACTCCAAATTTGTTGTGCAATTTTTTTCTGAAATATCTATTAAGGCAACAATAGGACAGCACCACAGATGCAACCACTGGAGTTACAGGTAGGTAGGTAGTATCAAAGGCCACAAACACCCTCCCAAAGATGTTACAAATATATTTCAAGAAGACAAACAACTACAGTTTTGGGTCAAGAGTTGGAGGTTATGATCCAAAATGGCCGTCCTGAGCAGTAGTGAGTGTTGTGTGATGATTCGTAAGCCATCAATGGTTAGGCTTGGCCTTTCATATTATTAAAACTTAGTTGATTTAATGTAAATATATCTTTTAAATAACAACAGTATCATAAATACTTACCACAGCAATTTACCAGTCTTCAGATCAAAGACTTTCACAGTGACTCTGAGCAGAGCCTTCACAAATATTCTTTGCATAGTTAATAGATTCTCTGATAGTAAATGCATAGAAAACTAAAATCAGTGTGTAAAAGATGGCATCTAGTCATTATGTGAGGAAAGTCTGTCATTAGCTAACAGAACAAAGTGCAAATTCTATACACAGATTGTTTCTGTGGCTAACACACGATTGCTGTTAGCCCCACCATCTCGTTTTCATGCTTTTCTGATGGCGCTCGCTACCAAGGTTTCCCGCCGGGTGGTTACAAATGCCTGTTGTTTTTCATAATAGGCGGCCTCATTAATAAAAGTGGGATACACAGTCCCTGAGCCTTGGTAGTGGATGGTCTTCCCGTCAAATGTTTGGAACATAGGGTCACCCGGGTTCAGCGGTTCCCAGTCACAGTCCTGAAACAACAAGCAATAACCACAGGAAAAGAAACTTGAGTATGATACCCAAACTAAAATAATATACTCCCACATCAACCAAAGATGTCTCATTTCCTCTTTCATATTAATTCATATTTACAGGTTCAGTAGGTTAGATATGTGTGTAGTGAAGGCAGGCATCATTCAGACTTTTACCTGCAGATTGGGGTGCACCATGGCAATGATGTTTCCATTGGTGTCTCTGGGGTAGTCAACCCTCTCCGAGACCCGGAAAACTTCCACTGTACAGGGAGGGAACTCCATGCCTGAACAACACACAAAAAACAGCATCCCCAACATTGTTAGCATCCTGGAAAAACCTCCGTTCCATTAAAACTACTTCTATTACTATTTCGTCACTGATGGAAAATTCAACTTTATGTATAAAAACAGAATTATTTTCTGACAACAGGAGAGGAAATAAAAGAGATGGAAAAAAAAAACTATAACAATTCCTGCTACTTATCAATGTCATTTCTGTTTGTCATTGATGCTGCTCTGTTCTGTTCCCAGGGAGGTCTTTGCTGCTGCTTTCCCTGCCTTACTCTTTCAATGTAGGCGCATGGAAGGGCAGAGAGGTGTGCTCTCTCTGCCTTAGGCTTTCCACGAAGAGGCTTTCTGCGTAGGCCTAGGAAAGGCAGAGAGGCCCCAGAACAGAGCCATACCGCCAAATAAAATACTGCAAATAGAAATAAAGTTTTCTCTAATAACAGTGCTCCTGACTGAAATGTATTTTTTGGCAAAATGTGGAGGCTTCACACACATCTTCAACCCAGCAGCACAGAAGATCTATACAATCAACACAGTTTCAAAATGAGTGTCACCAATTCAGTGTCTGACCAACTGTCTCCCCCTCTGTTCCTGAAATATGATGTTGAATAATGGACAGGCAAGTGTTTTTGCAGAGCATTATGATGTCACAGTGAAGCTCACCTCTGACCTTTTGGATATAAAATGTCATCACTTCATGCTTTGAGTCATGTGTGTGAATTTTTTGTCATAATTGCCATTTGAATTCTAACAAAAACATGTTTCGTGAGGTCACAGTGACCTTTGTCCACCAAAATCTGATCATTATTGTTAAGTCCAAGTGAATATTTGTGCCAGAGTTGAAGAAATTCCCTCAAGGCATTCCTGATGGACAACCTGAAATCATAATCTGTGCGTTCCAATACCCATACTACCATACTATATAGTAAGCCAGAGAAAGATTTAGTATGTCCCAATACATAGTATGTTAAATGCAGCGTGCCAGAAATACCAGGATGTCCTATTACACCTGGTTGGATTTTGCAGTATGCAAGTCAGCATGCTTTTCTGGCCATTCTGACCCACAGTCCTCTGCACAGCGTCACATCGACTGAGCCGCAAACAGATAACAGCTTGACAGCTCATTGACAGCTTATTGACGGCTGTCAGAAGTTGCAATGACGGATGACAGAGCATTCAAGGGACTGATGAGCACTTGATTTAGTAATATAGGAATATTTATTGTTTAAGTAAACAAAATAATCATGAATATAACCGACAACTAAAGGGCACTAGTATTAAATAACAACGACAGAGAAATGTGTAGCCTCTGTAATTTTACTATTGTGAATATAATATTGTTAGTATTTACAATGTATGCAGTTATTACTTACTGCAAAATAAAAACATCAGAGCTTTGCAGGTTGACCTCTGTCTCTGGTGAGCTTGGTGTACAGCGTTTTGTTTTATCTCCATGGTGACGGATATATGAGTAGGAGGGTCAAAGTTCAGGGTGTAACGTTATGAGGAAGTAGTATGTCCCGACTGTGTGCATACTGCATGGAACAGTACATACATTTTAAGGACAGCTGCAGTACATACTAAAAGTAAAAAGAAAAAGTAATTCAAAACACTCCCACTTTTACTCAACGATCCAGGATCGAGTTTGGGATTTTGGCAGTCGCCATCTAGTTTTTGGAGCCAGAAGTGACCATATTTGGACGAGAGGGTGGAGCTGGGGAGGTTACTCATTGCTACATCTCTATCATGATTGACAGGTGGTCACGGCAGTGATTTGTCAATCAAAAGGTAGCCACACCTGAAAGCATACCCTGCTTTCTGGTCTATTTGACCCAAATGGGACATCATTTGCAAACTGAACATCATGCTGTATTGATAAAGACTTAAAACTAGCTATTGAGGCCAAAAACTCATCAGTAAAATGTTACCTGAGGTAAGAAATCAAGTGAAACTTGTATACAATCTCACTTCTTTTTACAACCACTGGCATCACCCCCTGCTGGCCATTAGGAAAAATGCAGGTGCAAGGCATTTCTGCATTGGCTTCCCTTTACAGAACCGGAGGCTACGTCAACTTCTTTTATACAGTCTGTTAGTGAAGTCTGTTGAACAAGAAGCTGGAAGGTGCCACACACAGTGCCAGAGTGGCCTTATTCAGTCTCCGGAACCAAACAGGATGTGCAGTGGTTTTTGGCAGAGATGGGAAATTAAGTAAGTAAATGCTCAAATGAACTGTTTTACCACCAAACGTAAGACCACTGAGCTGGATTGATATGCAAGTGGCAGCACAGCGCATAAGAGGACAAATGTCCCAACATTCTCCTCACAGTATGTAAGTCATTCTAAACAGTCATTTTTAACTGTCACATTTAAATCTATGGAAGCCCTAAAGGCAAGTGAGAAAAACAAAAATTCTGGTGATCCATTTTCTAAGTCTGATCTTAATTGTTTCCTCTCCTGTGTTTGTCTTAAGAATGGGTATAAAAAAAAGGTTTTGCCAGGACAATCTAAGTTCCTTTTTTCATTTGTGAAAACAGAGGGCAAAGGGCAGAGGGGACAGTCAGTGTTAAAGTGCATGAGCCAGCTTGAACAGGTGGGTTTTGAGATGGGATTTGAAGGATGTTATGCTGTCAGACTGTTTGATGTGTAGGGGCAGGGATCTCAAGAGCCCGGGGGCAGTGTAGCTGAAAGCCCTGGCAGCCATGGTGCCAAGGCGTGAGGTGGGGATGGTCAGGAGACAAGCAGAGGAAGAGCGCAGGGAGCAGGAGGGGGTGTACTCCTGGAGGAGATCAGAGAGATAGGTGGGGGCTACGCTGTAGAGGGCTTTGAAAGTGAGCAGAAGGTTTTTGTAGTCAATTCAGTATTGAACAGGGAGCCAGTGTAGTTGGATGAGAATGGGGGTGATGTGGTTGGATCATTTGGTGCGTGTAATGATCCAGGAAGCTGAGTTTTGAATGATTTGAAGCCTGTTAATGAGTTTGGTGGGAAGGCCAGAGAGAACTGCATTACAGTAGTCAATACTGGATATAACAAATGCATGGACCAAGACCTCAGTGCTGGACTGGGACAATGACGGGCGGAGTCTGAAAATGTTATGGAGGTGGCAGAAAACTGTCCGGGTAATGTTATTTATGTGTGGTTCGAATGAAAGAGTGCTGTCCAGAATGACACCAAGACTCTTGACATGGCCGGAGAAGGGTACAGGAAAGTTGTCAATGATGATGTCTGGGGAGAGCCCTGTGCATGAGAAGGGGCTGCTGTGCCAGCCTCACTTCGCCATTTTAGGGGATGTGAATAGAAAAACACCCAACATGCTAACGCACATTCGAAAGCAGGTGTGCTGATCACAGGGATGAGCAAAAAACTCACTGGAGGCTGACTCCTTATCCCCGCTGCTTTCACGCAGCATTTAGACGCAAAAGCAGAAGGAGATACATTGTCGACATTACAGGTATATAAATGTTAACACACTGAACATGCTAATGCACAGTACAGTATCACCCCGATGTGCCGATCACTGGCACCCCTTTGTGATATAGTCTGTAATAACATGACAGAAGTGGTGTGGTGTGGATGAATGTTAAAAATTCAAACAAAAAATGCTTAATTTAGGGTAATTACCCTTTACATGACATAATAAATGTAATAATGACCTGAAATCATGTTTCATTACTTTGTTACTGCTGAAAAGTAAAAGTAATATACTACTGTAGTAATATTACCACTAAGTTACTTTTGTAACACGTTACCCCCAACCCTGAACTCATGTTACATAATTTGAGCTAGCAAGTTATGTAGCATTGCTGTCAAGTATTTCTTTTGGCTCGAAATTCACTAGGAAGAAACATGAATATTTAACTCTAACTTAAAACATTAGCTAGTGGTGCACTTCGGCCTCTTGTGGCCAGAATTGGTATTACAACAACAAACACTTGACAACAATAACAAAAAATGAACTCGCCAAAACTTTTTTTCACTCGTTTTCACAAATGATAAAAAGTAAAAATGATTCTGGAAACATCTTTCTTCACCTGTTGTTAAGTCATAAACATAAAAAAAAATTTGATCTAACTTTTTTTTTTTCTCTATCTCTTGCCTCTTCAGGCTTCCATATCCATCTCTTACAGCTAAATGAGTTGTTTCTTCATGCTGTTTCTTCAGCTTCAAAGAGCAGGAACACCGATTCATCACCGTGCCCGAGCATTCATCAGCACCAGTGTGGCCCCACGACAGAAGATTACCACATCATTGGCAGCCAGACTCTGAAAACAAGCGGGCCATTCAACAGCAGGCTAGGCAGGGGAAACCAACAGACTGCAACTCGCACTTGGCACGGACTGCTTGTTTACGTAAAAGAGGAAGGATAAGGCTGCCTTGCACCTAAAGCACTGCAAACACTGCTCCGTGCCTTCACGAAGAGAAGGGGCAGAGAGGAGGCGTGATGAGCCAGATGCAGATAAATTTAGAGATCTGGATGTAGGTACATCTGGATGAATCAGACCCGGCACCCATGGGCATTTTGTCACAAAATGTTGCTCATCAAGATGATGCTGACAGACAGGAAGCCTGCTGTAAACAACTTATTTTTCAATTACATAACACTTATGAATCATAATATTAGTCGTCCCAAGGTCAAAATTCTGGAGAGACACTTAAATACTCGCCTGCAAACTTTAAGAATCATGTCTGCTTCAAACTCAGCTGCTTTGGCATAATCCTTTACGTATCATATAAATGTGATGTGTTACAGATTAAAATTTTAAAATGCAGCGGTAAGCCTGTCCTACCTTCATTAAACAGCTCGATGAAGTCCAGCGCATGTTTCATTATTTCCCTCATAGCTTCAAAGATGTTGCTCCTCAAAACACCTTGAGGCTGAGGACCAACTTCCAGACCTGAAATGAAACAATCAGAGGACACATTTGCAAATTTAAAACTTTTCTTTACTGACTGAGTGGATGATTGATTTGGGGGACATCTTACATATTGTCCATTGTCCCTACAACAGTTTGGCTGGACTCACCAACAGGGTGCTTGGCAACAGAGCGGGAGGTGGAATATTTCAAAAGAGGATGTTCATTAAGCAGAACGAGACAGCTGGCTGGAGCCATGGCTTTCTGAAACGCAAAGACATCAAGGACAAGATCTCAGCTGCAGATAAAAATCACACCTTGGCACAGTTTCACACTCCACATCAGCCAACTGTCTTAAAGCTTCAGTGTGTAGGATTTAGGGGGATATATTGTCAGAAATGTAATATAATAAGTGTATTTTCTTTAGTTTTTAATAACCTGAAAATAACAATCATTGTGTTTTCGTACCCTTAGAATGAGCTGTTTATATCTACTGAGGGAGCCGCCCTTTCACTGTTATGCTCTGTGGCAGAGGGGCTCGAGTTTATATGGTTGTATTTGACGGAGGATTTTGTTTTCACGTCTTGTTGTTAGCTGTCAGGAATAAATGGAGATTGCCTCCAAATATATCGACAGTTTGGGCCTCTTCATATCGAAACAACGCAGGCATCACTAGAGTCCACAGGTCACACGGATCCTGAGTTATCACAAAAAAAAAAGGCGAGCACACATTAAAAGGTGTTGGGCTGGATCACACTGGGAAGTGGTTGGGTACGAAGGTAACTAATCACCAGAGCTATGCCTTATGGGGGACTGAACAGATTTGACCAGTGTATCAAAATATACCAATCAACTGCTTTATTTGACATTGCTGTGGTGGCTCACGTGCTCAATAAACAATAACCACGTGCATGTTTAAGTTGGTAGTCTGTCTTGGTAAAGTAAAGGCACAAAATCTTTGCTCAGCACAAACAGCCTTGTGATTCTCGATTAACAATGTAGGCCTTCATCATTAAACAACTGGAAAAATAAAAGATCTCCTGAGTTTAAGCTGTTGATGGTGTAAATAATAACAGATTGTTTGTTCTTACTTGTTTTGACTCAAGTTTCTGGGTAAGTGAAGGAACTGAGTTGCCCTGTCTGTGATTTCTTCTGTTCCTTAAAGTTAAAGAGTATTTCTCATAACCTCTTTTGCTTACAGTCACAAAGAGTATGTTGCTTTTGGCTGCTCTTTTCCTCCCTGCTGTTGCTCTGCGTGCCTTTGTTTTCTGTTACAGAGGAAGAACCAGAGACGCAAACAGGCCCAGTTCAAATACTGTGTATTTAGGTTCATCTAGTTCTTTGTCAGTTGAATCAATTTGGACATTTGTTAAAAGATGTTGACGGGTTAATCAAACTTTTCACCCCACAGTCAAACAACTTCATTTGAACTGCCATTGTCTCTAAAACAGATGCCTGGGCACACGCGAATAAACACACACATGCAGAGTTGTCCTGTGTCGTGTTGTCCGGTTCCTTTTCTAACTGTAACAGCAACATTTAAATATCACTAATGCAACAAGTATTTTTAAAAAAATGATTTATTTTGTGGTACGCATTTTTCTGCTTGCTGTCCCTGTTTCCTATGTGTTAAAAATTGGTTGCCACTGATGGTGACCAAAGGCCAAGATGGGTGCATTGCTTGCAAGAACCTTTGGTTTCTTTTTGCCATAAAGCAACTTGAAAACTGCTGTGAATTTGTTGTTGTTTATGGTAATTATTCTGCCGTGCATATTGTTAATTTACTGTGGTTGAAACACTATTTGTTCAATCTTTTATAGTTATGTATAAAGCGAAAGAAGAAGGAGTGTTCTCTGAAACATTAGGGCAGATAACGACCAAAGAAAACCAGCGTGTATTTGGATGGTTGATCCTTTAAATGAGTTTGTTTAACGTGTAAAGGTAAACTGATTAATAGATTACCTACATAGGTTAACTGAACCTCTCCAAGAGACCTCTTAGTAAAACACTGACTTCTAAGCACACATGAGGATGTGGAAGATTGAAGGAAACAAGCAAACATACTTAGGGACAATGTCTCCGGGGTCTGGTGTAGAATTTTACCACCGATTTAGACTTTGTGAAAGGAGGTCCACAGATTGAACGCTCCTGAATACCTAGTAGCATGCTTGTGCCGAAAAGTTTAAAAATTCGAATGTGCTCTTCAAGGCTCTTCAAGGAGTTAGCATCATTATTTTATTTGAACAATTTGTCATTTATTTTTCAGAACAGGTTACTTTGTGATGTTCAGGAGATTAGGAGTAATATGTTTCGCATGTTTAGAGAAAATATTGGGATTCTTGGCCGGGCTCAGCCTTTGGTTTACTGGTCCATCTATGTCCCAACCCTCACCTGTGGTCATGAGCTCTGGGTAGTGACTGAAAGAATGTCATTGCGGATACAAGTGGCTGAAATGAGTTTCCTCTGTGGGGTGGCTGGGCTCAGCCTAAGAGAGCTCAGACATCCGGAGGTAGCTCGGAGTAGAGCTGCTGCTCCTTTATGTCGAAAGGGGTCAGTTGAGGTGGTTCGGGCATCTGATCAGGATGCCTCCTGGGTGCCTCCCGTTAGAGGTGTTCCGGGCACGTCCCACTTGTAGGAGGCCCTGGGGCAGACCCAGAACACGCTGGAGGGATTACATATCTCATCTGGCCTGGGAACGCCTTGGGGTCCCCCAGGAGGAGCTGGCAAGTGTTGCTGGGGAGAGGGATGTCTGGGGTGCTTTACTTGGCCTCCGAACTTCTTATCTCATAAAGAAGAGCTAAATTTAAGTTTTGTTTCAGTAAGGGAACATTTTTTGTGGCTGAATTTCTTTTCCAGGCCTGGGATAGAAGGCAGAGCATTCTGTTTCTGGACTGAGTTGTTAAATAACACGCCCTTTTGATTGATACTGCAATGTCATTATAATTGTGTCTTGTAAATCCGGGGGGTTTGGGCACATGCAAGTGTGCACGACACAAATAAAAATCAATCAATCAATAAAGGCAGTCACCTTGATGTAGTTCATCATCTGCAGGTTGAAGTGGTCTTTGGAGCTCTCCAGGATCAGAGTGCAGCCCATGTTGGATGTCGTGTTGTGGAGGTCAAAGATGACATCGTAGGCATCGGGGCTTCCTTTGGGTCCAAATATCCTGTTGATCTCCTGAGCTCTCTGCACCTCGTAGGGAAGGTCGTCTCCTCCTGGGGCACTGCGGGACACACACACACACACACACACACGTCAACACATTCACAGCTTATCAGACAATTCTGCTGAAGGAACAATGAGCTATGACACGTGTTAATGATTCACACAAGGTTATCTTCTTGTCCTACATGGCCTGTAACACTTTCACCAAACTGTTAGCCATAGTGGAAAATCTCTGTGATTAATAGGTCAGCCCAGTAACTTTAACTGGGCCAGAAAAACAAGAATTTCCTGTACTGCACGTCTTCACATGTGCGTCACAAACAGGAAGACATTAATAACTGCAAATGATGTCTTGGTAATGACCATAATTCCACTTAATCTGTTAATGTAGGAAGTCATGGCAGCCATTAAGTCTACGCTGGAATACAAAAGCTGGATTCAACAGGACAGTTTGGCCCCTTTTTGTGAGCGTGAAGACAAAATTTAATCCACTGTCTCCAAGCCTTGCATGTCTGCTCTTAAAGATCCTTGAGAGATTTGTTTTGTCCCCAGGCTGGACTTGCCCCCCCACCCCCACCCCCCCACCACCAGACAGACACGCTACACGCTCTGAGCACAGAGTGACCGCCTCCCTTTTTTTCTCTTAGCTCTTTTAAAGCATTTCAGAATAACCACTGGTCTAGGACATTCTCCAAACTACTGTAGAGCAGCACCTCTGCTGTGCATTATTGTCTCGCCTCCCTCACATCTGCTCTTTAGACCCCACTTTCAGCAAATATCTGGTATTGTCTGGACTGGCACGACGTCAGTACACAAGCACAGTGTGAGCTGCAGCTGATAAAGTGGTCTCAGCTGAGAGGACAGTAAATATGAGGGAAAGCAGTCAGTCTATTTAAGTTGAAGAAAATGACGCTGTGAGCTGTTTTTAGAAAGAGCCTCCGAGCAGTTAATCTTCTTATATGTTGCCTTCAGAGAGGCCAAACAGTAAGAAGATCTTTGAATATCATTACAAAAACTTGCAGGATGACGCAAAGTAACCCAGACAGGATGATCTGAGCTTTTAACATTATTTCAGTAATCTGCAGCAAATAATTTAAAAGTAAACACAACAACAGAAGTTGAAAATATCATAAAGAAACTAAAGGTAAAAAAGGTATACATAATAGGAAATCCTGTATTAATAATACTTTTAAGCATATGTGCTGTGTTTGTCAATAAATTACAGACCCATCTTTTTAATTTGTGGAGAAATGTTTTAATTACTATTTTGTTCTTTGTTTTTTATGTTTTGTACTTTTACATTCTATTGACATTTATTAACTGATTTTTAAAACATTTTCTTTTATTTTTTACATTTTACATTGAATAAAACAACAATGACTTTTTTTGATTTTATCATGGAGAAATGTTTTTAAATTTTAATCTTTTTTTTTTACATTGTTTTATCCCTGCTCTTTGTTATTTCACCATTTCACTTTATATATATATATATATATATATATATATATATATATAAACACACACACACACACACACATATATATATTTTACATTTTACATTGAATAACCCAACATTGTTTTTTACTGTTGTAATTTTTTCAATCTGTTTTTTTTTAAATAGAGAAATCTTTTTAATTTTTTTTTCTCCCTGGTGTTTATGTTATTTAACTTTATTCTACTGACTTATATTTATTATTTTTATTTTTTTAAATTTTCAATTCATTAAAACATATTTTGTTTTATTGTTATTATTTTAGTCTCGCAAATTTTATCTATTTATTTATTTATTTATTTATTTATTTATTTATTTATTTTTACTTTCTGTTTGTGTCCAACATTTTCACTTAACATGAAGGTTATAAGACTTTTTTCTGGTCATTTTGATGTTATAAACACTTCGCTGGTCTCCCAACCTATCTCCATGGCTACATTGATTATACAGATACTGTTGTTTATTTAATTTCATTGTAATTATTTTTAACTGATGTTTGTGTTCACCATTTTGACTTTTCCTTATCCGCTGTGAGGGTCCTAAGGACAGAGGGATGTCGTATGCTGTAAAGCCCTGTGAGGCAAATTGTGATTTGTGATATTGGGCTTTATAAATAAAACTAATTGATTGATTGACTTTATATGAATGTTAACAGAATTTTTTAGGACATTTTTTAGACATTTTTAAACACTCCCACCCCACCCTATATCTCCACAGCTAAATTAGATACAAAAAAAATATTCCTGTTAATTGTATTTTGTTCTGTTTTATGTAATTTAATTTATTTTTTTAAATTTTAGACTGTTTGTGCCACAGGAAATGTGTTATATTAGTAAATAAAGTTGAGTATTGACACTCATACTAATCACAATAAAAGACCATCATTAACCCCATATAGAAACATAATGGTGATAAGACTCCAGTATGCACCACACACACACACACACACACACACACACACACACACTACAATAACCTTGGGAATGTTATAATGGGATTCCTTATTTATGAATACTGGGATACAATGCTCTTATCCAACCACATTAGGCTGCTGTGTGCTTCATGTCCAGTTCATGCACGGTCCATGCACGCTGACTATATGAGCCAGCGTTTGCGTAACACCATATCTTCCGCTGTAATGCACAAGGAGGGGAAGACATTTATGAAAGAAAAAAAAGTCGTCTTAGTTCATTTGCAGCTCGGTCACGTTTCGCTCACGTTTTTCTTGCTGGCTGACAAGTCAGGAGGAGGGGACACGCTGCTCTGCTGTTATTGGGAGGTGGTGGGGGGAGACATGGCTGGTGGTAAACACACACATATACATACACACTACCTGAGACAATGACAGTTTGATGCAAGGGTCAAGGTGACTGTTTTTGTGCAGGGATGAAGAGAAATCTGTGAATCTTTGCTACACTGCACTGTTTGTCACTGTCATGTGTTTATTATCCTGAGCATAGTGATGTGTCCCTGATCTGTCAGGCAGAGCGCACGTGTCAATCAATAATGTTGCATAATAGTCATTACATTTTCCAACATACTTCCACCAACTATACATACGCACGTGTCATGTCTTTGTTTGTATAATCAGATTGAGCGCAAAACATAGTGCGTAAAATCACACCAGGGTCCATTGTGATTGTGGAGCTGTTTTGTGGATCCGTGCCATGAAAAGTTTCCATTCAACATGTATGTCAGCAGACAGGAATAACAACAACAACATCCAGACCCAGCAGCGACTCTGAACATACCATGACAGCCGCTGCTCCGAGGTGTGTGTTCACCTACCTGAGGTTTTCCGGGGTGAAGGCTCGGTTCAGATCCGTGTCCACATATCTGGTGCACTTCTCCACAGCCCTCGGGTTGGTAATGTAAGGTTTGGTCTCGACCCCTTTCCTCTGGATCTCGGCGCTGTTCTTCACCCACAGGTTCACCAGCGTCATGCCTGACATCTCGTTCCCGTGCGTCCCTCCGAATATCGCCACCCTCCTGGCCTCTTTAAAACACGCGCTGCTGTTGTAGGAAGAGGACGACATGTCTGGATACGGATAAAAGTGTGGAGAGTCTGGATGAAGACACGCCGGACTCACAGAGGTAAAAAGTTTCCAGCTGGAGCTTCACAGGCTCAGTGTTTAAATGCCTGCTGTGGCTGCGCGCTTACGTAACGTGCCCGCTGGCTTGTTGTGATCAGTCACCGTGCGTAAAATGCGCTGAGTTGAGCACGACATCTCCACTTGCAGGCGAAACTCCAGTGAGCAAGGTTCCTCCCTTTGTTCACACATCACTGTGAAACTCACGGGAAAGATTAACTATTCGTTTCCGGTGATGTTCTTCCAAAATAAAGCGTAATCAAAACAACGTTTCGGGATTTAAGCGGCATTAACAGGTAGTCTTTAAAGCTAGACTCGTCAAGATATAGTACTTCCGGTCGTGGCCTTCAAAATAAAACCATTTGACTTGTTTACCCACCTGTGCCTCCAAAATATATTTAGTAGTCTATGACAAGTAAATGCCATATTTGTCTGATTGGTCTAAAGTCTTAAAAATCTGGTACAGACACATTTTGGGCAGAATGAAAAAATTAGGTTAGAAATTTCTAGCTGTTGTATTTTGAATATGCATGTTGTGCTGCATCTTGTGCATATATGTTATAGGCTTATATGTTAATATGTTTATGTGAAAGAAGAAAAACGATTTAAATGTTAACTATTAAATCTAATCGTTATATGTTAGATCTAAATATTAAATGTTAAAACGTAATGTTAAATTTAAAGGTAAATATTAAAACTAATGTGAAATGTTGAATCTAAATGTTAAAAGTTACAACTAAAGTTTTAATCTTGAATCTAAATGTTAAATGTTGAGTCTAAATGTTGAATCCAAAAGTTAAATATTAAATCTGAATGTTAAATGTTAAAACTAAATATTAAATTTAAAGGTAAATATTAAAACTAAGGTGAAATGTTGAATCTAATGGTTAAAAGTTAAAACTAAAGGTTTAATCTTAAATCTAAATGTTAAATGTTGAGTCTAAATGTTAAATGTTCAATCCAAAAGTTAAATATTAAATCTAAATGTTAAAACTAAATGTTAACTTTAAAGGTAAATATTAAAACTAATGTGAAATGTTGAATCTAAATGTTAAAAGTTAAAACTAAAGATTTAATCTTAAATCTAAATGTTGAGTATAAATGTTAAATCTAACAGTTAAAAGTTAAAACTGAAGGTTTAATCTTAAATCTAAATGTTAAATGTTGAGTCTAAATGTTAAATGTTCAATCCAAAAGTTAAATATTAAATCTAAATGTTAAATGTTAAAACTAAATGTTAAATTTAAATGGTAAATATTAAACCTAATGTTAAATGTTGAATCTAAATGTTAAAAGTTAAAACTAAAGGTTTAATCTTAAATCTAAATCTAAATGTTAAATGTTGCTTCTGATGGCTGTTCCATCGGTGTGTGAGATCATGTGTGAATGGGTGAGCGCTTTGAGTGATCAGAAGACTAGAAAGGCGCTATAGAAGTGCTGTGCAGTCCATTTAACTGATAGGATGATTTTCATACCATGATATCAATTAATAACTTTTAATATGCTTTTATACTTTTGTACTAACACCATACACATGCAATTCTTCCAGATATCTTTTAAGTTTGTGTAACTTAAAGATACTAGGCGTGTATTTTTTCCCAAAGGAGAATAAATATTATTTTCACTAAGATCAATATTGAGTCCAGTTGATCTCTTCTGTATCTGATTGAATATCAAAACTTTCCATTTCAACCCTATGAATACCCACAGTGCACTTTGTTGCAGCTAAAACAAACCGAGTCACTCAGACTATATCAGCTCATTTACAAACCTATTCTGCAATAAAACAGTTTCAGATTCAGGTTCTGATCATAAATTATTTGAATCTGTGACACCATTAACGAAACAAGCACTGGTTCAGGGCTTTATTTGTACAGCTGTGCGACCACTCATAAACTTTTAGACTTTTACTGAACCATGAATTATTTCAACTCATCATATAAAGAGGTTTATTATTTCTACTAAAGGTGCAGCAGGGTGAAATAAAAGATGAAACTTCTTCCTGCTGTCAAGATAGAGAATGTCCATTGTGGTGGGTGGGTGTTCAAATTGATCAATTAAAAACACAAAAATAAAAAACATAAAAACCAGATTCAAGTAAGTTCTTGAGATTTTGGCTTTATATTCAAAAGTGATCACAAAGATATTAATTATAATCAATTCTTCCTCCAAATATTGTAATGTTCATATTCAGCTTTTATTTTATTTTATTTTTTTTAAAAAAAAGTGCATTTCAACACCAAAAAGGTTGAAAACTGTGTCGGTAAAAAAACGCTTTGATACAAAACAAAATCCATTAAAAAATGTTTTCCCCTTAACACTGTCATAATTATCATTGTGTTTTCAGATGATTGATTGTCCAAAAAATGATCTCTCTGTCTGCCAATCTACAACTCATCCAATCAGTGAATTCATACATATTCATACTCATACTCAACAGTCTGCGCACAAGTCCTCACTTGGATCATAAAGTCTCCGCTTGACCTTTCTGTGCTTATTTTTTGTGTTATTGTCGGGTGACAACATTTCAGCTTTAGAGAGAGAAGCCTCTGATGACACGGGGCTGCTGGGAACAGCTGATGGCTTATTACGCTCCTTCTTTTTCTTTTCTCTGGGCTCCAGCTCAGCGGGCTCGGTCAACAATTTCCCCTCACGCAAAACATCATCAGTGGGTTTCTTTTTCTTCTTCTTTTTCTTGTGCGTCACATCATTTAAAGCCAGATTCTCAGTCGTAGTGCTGTCAAGAGACATTTCAGCACTCGGACTATGTTTGCCTTTTGTCTTATTCAGCGAAGATGTGACTGGTTCAGCATCGTCAGTGGCAGCTGGTGGATCCTGTTGTATTAAATGATCTTTAAACTTCTTCTTCCTCTTCAACACCACAGCCTCATCAGGAGGAGAAAGTCCTGTATCAGCTGCACTTTCATATCTTTTCACAGTTGTCACTGCCTCACTTTCATTTCCTGCATGTTTCTTTTTCCTTTTCACCCCCGTGTCAGTGGTTTCGGGTGTAAAGTTCTGACATTTTTCGTTTGCTTCCTCAAAATGCGGCTTTTCCACGCTGTCCTGTGCTACCGACTCCTTCCTCTTCCTTTTCTTTTTCACGATGCCATTAAGTTCCTCCGAACAACCAGCGCTGACACCGGGTTTTTCTGTACCCGAGACACGAGACTGCGGTGGAGAGTTTTGCTCCCCATGTGTCTGAGCGTCATTTTCCTTTGCATCAGCAACAAGGAAGGATGAGGTCCTCCTCTCTTCCTTTTCCTGCACAGACACTGAATCATCGCTTTGTGCCACACCGTCTTCGGAGATACCCCTACTACATATTTCACTCTTTTTCTTTTTCGACACCAGTTCAGTATTTTGGTCCTCAATGCCTTCCTCTGTTTTCTGGGTATCACCTATATTCTCAACCTTTTCTTTTTGTTCAGGAGAGTCAAAGATATTCTCAAAGATAGCTTTCTTCACTTTCAGTGACATCCCCGAACCTTTAGCCGAAGTTACAGAATTATCAATGCTAAAGTTCACATCTGCATCCTCTTCTCCATGCTGAGTTGCATCATGAGACGACGACTGCCGCTTCTTTTTGTGCTTCTTCTTTTTGACATGGCTGAATGTTTCTTGGGAAGAAGCTGCAGCACTTTCTAAACAATTTCCAGGTTCCTCCAACTGTTCTGTCAATATGGGCTGCAGATTTGAAGTCCTATTCAACGCCTCCTCCTCTTCATGTTCCTCTGTAATTGCAGCCTCCTCTTCTTTTTTCCTTTTCTTCTTTTTCTTCTTCTTTACCTCATCATTTAGAGGTTCAGCGACTGTGCTGGACTGTAGCTGCTCAATGTCCTCACCACTTCTTTTACTCTTCTTCTTGCCGCCTTCCTCCGCTCTCACATCAGATTCCAAGTTTCCATCCTCTTCCTGTTCGACATTTTCTGCTGCAGGCTTATTCTTTTTTCTCTTCTTTTTCTTATGTTTTGGATCGGGAGTGTCTCCCTCGTCCTGTCTCGGGGTGTTATCATTGTGCGACGAGTTCACACACGTTGCAGCGTGCAGACCCTCCGGCTCTTCCGGACTCTGGCCCTTTCCTTCTTCTACACCTTCATTATCTCCTTTGTCTGTCTTCTTCTTTTTCCTCTTCTTTGGAAGATGTTCTCTTTCAGGTCCGTCCCCTGCCTGTCCTGTCGCAAACGTGTCATCTGTGTGGAGAACATCAGTTTGAGGCTCTGCTACAGGTGTGGATGCTTCTCCCCCCTTTTGTGTGGTTGGTCTTGGACTTCTCGGAAGCTCACATGGCTCACAAACTGTAGCATCGCTGTCGTCGCACAGCTCTTCCTCTGTTGCTTTTCGCTGAAACGTGAGGCGTTTCTTTGCCTTCAGTATTTCACTTTGGGCCAGAGAGCTTCTGTCAGTTGTTGTGTGTTCATTGATCCTCACCTTCTGGACCAAACCTCTATGAGTGGGCTCTCCTTTATCAGAGCAGTCTGTATCTGAAAGTATTGGTACATCTTTCAATAAGGCCGCCTTCACTGTTTTTTTGCTTAACGTTTTAGTTTGTCCTCCTCGCACGGTTTCTTTTCCGGCATTACCAGCTTTCCTCCTCCTCTGCTGATTTGACTGGCTGCCCCAGATTTGCTTTGCTTTTGATAGTGCCATGAAACGTTTCCTCTCCTGTAAGATGACACACAGATTAAAACAAAGTTCCAAAACAAAAATTGCAATAATGCCACATTGCCACTGCATGGTTCAGCTTGACCTGACCCACTTTTAGTATCAGGTCCTCTTATCTTTACTCAGTTCTCTCCACTGTGGATAGTATCCCCTCAGTGTCTGTGGGGTTCTCAGTTGATTGCCATAACAACTGTGAATGAAACCGCCCTCAACGGGACATTCATTAAATCCTTTTATAAGCAACCATGTCTGTACCTCTCAATTGTACGGCGTAGTTTTGTAGAGCTACATTTTCAAAAAATCTGGGTCGAATGAATAACAAAATTGCGGTCACTATTGATGGTAGCTTGGCTATTTATAAATGGTTGGTTTGTGTAAGTCTAAGATGTCCCATGTTGGGCTAGTCACGATTCTCTCTGACCAATCAGTGGTCTGCAGTGTCTCAACTCCATCTTCTAGTATCGGCTCAGCTCTCTTGGAACTTCAACTGCAATGGTGCCAAAAATGTACCAGGTTTCAAGTACAATCAACAACATTTGCCAATGGAAAACCAAAACAGTGAGCTGAGATGCAGAGAGCTTTAACATACAGTGGAAATGCAGCATAAAATGCAAGATCTGAACAGCCTGCTTACCACCACTTTGATGTCTTCATCTTCTGCTTTACCTTCGTCCTCTCTGTAACAGAACATGTGTGTTTTATTACCAATCAATCAATCAATCAAACAAACTGAGGGGCAGGCCCACTAAGGGGAGCCTGGAGTTATAAAAGTTTGTGAAAAGAACTGCCAGGTAAATGTAAAGCAAACGATGAATCTCCATCAAACGTCACACCTACTGAACAAGACAATGAGACGAAGCATATCTGACTCAAAGTATTAGCTACTGATGGTACGAAGCCAAAAAAGTTAAGATGGCACTTGGAGACTTCACATCCCTAACACAAAGAGGAGCCTGTTGATACCTTAACTGTCTCCTACGAAGTACCCTGCAGTGCTGCTCAGTGTAAAAAGCCACACACTGAAGGTGTAGGATTACAGGTCTATAAGTAAAAGTGAGTATTTTTATATCTTTGTATTTTAAGACTGGGCTGGGGGGCTTGAAAATATTGTTTAACTACATAAGGTGGGCCCTGCAAAAAAGGTTTGGGAACTACTTGGTTAGCGGAATTTAAACATCTTAAAACATGAATATATTTAAATAAATGAAAAAATGATGATAACTTAAATAATGTCCATAAAGTGTTCCAAAGAAAAGACAGGCTAAACGGGTAGATTTAAAGTTTACGTTTAGAGGTATAAACACTTTGTCTCCTGATGACAGCACCAAGGGCTAACATGTATAGATTAACCCTTTGAAACGTGGAACAACATCACGTTTCTTGTGCTGCTTTCAGATGCCTCTTGCAAGTATTCAAACCTTTGAACCCTGAACAAGTTGGTGTGATTTCTTTCAATAAAATAATTTATGGGGCTCCCCAAGGATCAATTTTAGGGCCACTACTTTTTAAACCTAAACCTTAAATTGGCTTGATTTCTTCTAAAAACATGGGGAAAAAGGCAATGAGCAACTTGATAAGAAATGTCCAACAAATAAAGAGAAAGATTTAAGAATATTAAAAAAAAACAAAACAAAGAAATAAAATCTAGGGAAAAACTATATTATTATTATTATTATTATTATTATTATTACATTTTAAAATAATGTTACGGAATTATTGTAATTTTTAAGCACTCTTTCCAAATCATTTCTCTGTTAGTTTGTTTTAACTTTCCTTCTTTCTTTCTTTTTTATTCTACTAATTTTTTTCATTTTGATTTTCTCTCCTGCAAATTTTTTCGGGTCATTTCATCTTTTGTTGCTCACTGCCTTCTTCCCATGTTTTTAGAAGAAATCAAGACAATTTCCTTTGGTGTCAATGTTTTTTTTTTGCACATACAATTTTTACTTTGCACTAAATATGCTCACTTTTTATCCACTGCTCATTATTATTATTATTATTATTATTATTATTATTATTATTATTTATTGCTGTTTCTTGTATTTCTTGTACTTTTTTTGCATGCCTAGTTTTTTAAGTTTTTAAATTTTGAAATCTTTAATCTCACTCTTTTCCCTTGACTGTTGTGACAGTGGAATTTTTCCAATTGTGGGATCAATAAAGGTGTATCTTATTTTATCTTAAAAAGTAGTGGCCCTAAAACTGATCTTTGGGGAACCCCATAAATTATTTTATTGTAAATTATAAGCAACAGACACCTCTGCTCCAGCTGCTCCGGACCAACTTATCAGGTCAGGTAGCATCAAAACCAAAATTTCACTGGCATCTAAATGTATCTTAATCCAATCAACTATGTTACTAGGGCCGTCTTTGTACAATAAGCTCGAAAACCAGACTGACACATTGCTAAATTATTGTTTTATTTAAGGAAAATATTTAATTATGTGAATATGGACACCTTTTTCCTAAAATTATACTTAAAAAGGTAACATGAGATATTAGTCAGCTACTGGGTGTTGGTGGACAAAGGCTAATATTTAAAAAGAACACATGTAACTTCAAGTAAAGCATGAATATTCCTTGACATAAACTCACTCTGACAGTGGAGATATGTCCTCCCCATCGATGTCAACAGTTGGTAAAGATGACTCCAGATCCTCTGCTCTTTGGTAGCTCTGCCACAGCTCTCTGACACATTTAAAGAAGCCTCCCATCACATAATTCTGTAAAAATAAAAAAGTATTTAGCTCTAAATAACGTTTGCAAAGCCTTTGTTAAATGATCGTGTAGAGGCTAAGCCAATGCTTCAAGCCACTGAGGCATTTCAACAGGAAACCTCATTGATGCGCTTTTACTTTACCATGACGGATGAATGAGAGTCCACTTGCTTTTCAGTTACGATGCACACAAGTCCATTTATTTCACATCTCATTCTTTAAATCACACATTCTCACACAACACATCAGCTCGGAGCATAACGTGTTGCTGTACAGTGGTCAAAAACTGTTTTTCCTGTTCCGGCTGGAAACACCTGACGAGCCACAAAGGTTCCTAGGCTATATAGGCTAACCCGCCAATCACAGTTAGACCATAACACACAAACAATTAACATAATCTGCTCTTACAGATCGTGTATTTGAGTATTAGTTATCCTTACATGAAGGCTTCCGTTCTGGGCAGGTAGCAGATTGCGTCTGGACTTCTCTGGGAAGAAAGGGAACCTGTATTTTGGCAGGGTGTATTTCTTTCTTCTCCTTTCTTTGCCTGTTTTGGATTCTTCGGGGGAAGCGGACGATGAGTTGTTCTCGTCGCTTTCTTTATGATCTCCAGGAGATGTGAGGTTTGACCTCAAGCTGTGGTGACCTCGTCGTCTCCCTGACCTCACAGGCTCAGGTACTGCCTTCTGAGTTATGAACAGGCTGTCTCCTGAATCGCTGCAGAGACACAACAACAGAAGTCAAACTGGAGCATTTTCAGGCTGCTGTAATAGGAGGGGCTGCATCAGGGTCGTTCCTGATACGCAGCAACATTCACAACTTCAAAAAAAAGAAAAGGTGGATTTTTCATGTTTTGCATTATATAAGAATAGTGACACGTTTAACTGTTTATGGTAGTTTTATATGGGTAGTTCTTGTAAAAGTTGATTATTCCGCACTGGGGACATGATAATATGAGCACATGTACACAAACAAACAAACAAACAAACTCAGTTAAGATTGATTCACGGGAACAGAAGTGTTGCTGCATTACAGGAATGGACCATCATAATCATCATCATCGTTGTGACCTGTGAGGAGCATCCTTACCTGTCTGCATCAGCAGCTTCCTCAAATAACGTTACTTCATTCTGTCTGCTGTGTCCCTCGTTAGACTCAAGATACCGCGATATTTTCTCCACGTAGTCTGGAGGGGATGTTTCCAGCACAATGTGGCATGACTGGCCCGATACTACATCAGCTAAAGCATCAGACTGAGTGAAAGCAAGAGAGTTACGCACTCCGGTCATTGCGTAGTTTAGCTGAAGACACCGCCAAAGTAGCGGAGGTCTTCATTGGCAGGAAATAGTGAGAAATTAGATCCGTTTGATGTTTCCGACGAAAATGTTTTAGTTTTAAAGTTCCGCTTTAGACGCACAATATTAATTATTAACCAAACAGTTCACTGATATCATATAACAACATGTACCTGCACCAAAACAAAGTAAAAAACAAAAAGAGTAGACACTACACATGTGGTTCTGCGTCGACCAGGAAGTGTTTTAGTGTCATCGATGTGACGTATAATCATCTGACCAATCACCAAAGAGGAGGAAGAAAGCACTCAAAAAAACAAGAGGCTTCACTGTTTGTACTTCCGTTTTCGACTGCGTCGGCTCCCACAATAGCTTTGAGTTGTTTTTATTAATTTTTCTCCACATAAATAAGTAAATGTGACATGTATTTAATGAGCACCACTGGATTCAAACTCCATTTGCTGATGAAGTCCATGAGATGATGTTATAATGTCATTGTACAAATGAATACAACTATAGCTCATTAGATGAACACAAGTTGTTTATATCAGTCTTTTTATGTGATATTACTATAGGAAAAATTATTTTCATATGCCAGAGTTCAAATATCAACCCAAAATTGAATTATTTTAGGTTTATAAGTATGCCTACTTTACTTCCTGAAACTGATTTATTACAATGTTACCCATGAACAAAATACAGTATCCAAATTCTACTCAAGGACAAAGGTTTTGTTTCAGTATCAGGCAGGGGTCTGGGGGTCCGAAGCCAAGACATTTTGAGCTCTACTGAACACTTCATTTCCTGCAATCTGGTGAAGTTTTTGCATCCTTGTACCCTTTCTGCATCAGTTTAGTAGACGTGCCATGGTACTTCCTGCTTCAGTCATGCATAGTCGCTTTATCTTCTGTCTGTTTTATAGATTGCTAACATTGCAATTGCATCTTGGGGTCTTGTTCATGTGTGAGGGTAGAATGGAGAATGAGATGGATCAGTGTTTTGGTGCGGCCACTGCAGTGATGCAGAGCTGAGCTGGAAGGCAAAGCTTTCGATATACTGGTCCATCTATGTCCCAACCCTCACCTACGGTCATGAGCTCTGGGGAGTGACCGAAAGAATGACATCACGGATACAAGCGGCTGAAATGAGTTTCCTCCGTGGGGTGGCTGGACTCAGCCTTACAGATAGGGTAAGGAGCTCGGACATCTGGAGGGAGCTCGGAGTAGAGCCGCTGCTCCTTCATGTCGAAAGGGGTCACTTGAGGTGGTTCGGGCATCTGATCAGGATCCTCCTGGGCGCCTCCTGTTAGAGGTATTCTGGGCATGTCCCAGGGGCTGCATGGATGGATGCAAACATTGCCTTTGAGGTTGCATACTGCCACCCGCTACTTTATGTATTTAAGTCATTGTTGCATCCCTGAGTCATGTTTTCGCTCTTTCTCTTGAACTCAGTGGTTGTTTTCGTTGTTACTAGTTGTTGAATGTTAGATTGTGGTTACTGTGCTTAATGTTGCTGTAATTTGAAGCGCTCTCTGATATAAGAATTCCCATCAGGATAAACAAAGTTGAAGTGACATGGACTGAACTGAATTAAACTGACTATGATTGCATTTATTTCACACAGATAAACTGGCTGCATGGGCGAGGAAACATCATCTGTGACAGGAACTCTCTTGTAAGTATTTACTCTTTGGCTGAACTTCTACAGTAGATCAGTCCCGTGGTTTGTACAGTCGATTTTTCCTCCACTGTTCCTGTGAGCTGGTACATTCAGTATCAGCCTTCAAGCACAGTCATAATGGCAGATATTAGCAAAACCGAAAAGGTTCAGCTGCACGCTCCAGACTTGGAGGAACTCCGTGGTGGTAAGGGCTTCAGCTTTGATGCGCAGACAAAGTTGCACAGGCATGTTGATAAAGAGAGCGTAGTAAATACTTTTTCCTGGTTGCAGTGCTACAAACAGGACTGGAAGACAACTTTGCTGAAGTTCAGGTGAGGGTTGTGGAGTGCCCTGATCTCACAGAGGAGCCTTTCTACTTCCCTGTCAAAGGTAACAGATCAAGTACTCAAATGTCTCATGCATGCCCTACATACATGTGTATTTAGTTCATTCATTCACAGGTTGACACTTTGTTAACCCTCACACTCCCAAACCAAAAACTGCATGTTTCTAATACGTCCATCAGTCTGTCTTTATCTTAACACATGGCTGCTGCTTCAGAATTACCAGGACTATCTGAAAGTGAAGATTTATTTGCAGGTTGCATTAAATATCTGTGTTTGATTAGGCTATATGTCCATGCAGAATTTATATTCACCCACTTTTTATAAAATGCATTGCTTTAGAATCGTGAAGTTGTCAATTATGATAGCTAGTTATAGAACAGCAATCCAGCTAGTCAGCACAAAAGTACTCAGAACTTTGCCCCAAGGAAAGGTAGCAATACCACAGTAAAAAAAAAATGACTTAAGCACAAGCATCAACATAGGCTTAAAGTGCCTAAAGTAAAAGCTGTCCTCCCAGAATGGGTCAATTCAGAATTATATATATCACTCGATTATAATTATTGATGCATTAATGTGTGAGCATCACTGATGTTGCAGCTGCAGGTGGGGCTATTTTTTTGTATTTTATATATCCTCCTTAGACCTGAACTTTTGTTTGGTATGCATTATTCATTTCTCCTTGCTATTTTGGATCAGTAGGACCAGATAAGTATGCAAAAACTAAACACTGTCAATGATAATAAGGTCCCAATGTCCTCTAACGAGACCTTAACAATGTCCTAATGTCCTCTAAAGAGTACTTCCTTGGTCAAATCTGTTGCCATGTCAAACTACAAACATTATTAATCATAAATAAACAAGTTTCAACCATAACATGTGATCAGGTTTTGGACCTCGTCCACTTTTGTGTCGGGATCGGCTGCAGACTGACTTGGCAGAGATGGCTGCCATCTTGTTTTTCCCTGGATTAGTGTATTGTGCTCTTACTACCACTAGATGGCACAAAAAAGTGTCCACGAACAAGGACAACAGGTCTGAGTTAAGTAGAATGAAGTGTAAGGTCACGTAAACCCAAAATGTGATGCCCACATATGAGGACACAGGGTCTCAGGAGGTTATACTGCTGGAGTATCTATAATAATACATCCTAATTTTGAGGTGGCTCGACACAGTCCCAAGTAGAATGGGACACAGCCTAATTTTGAAGCTCATAAAACAGGTGGATTGCCATAATGACGCACAAAGAGGGGTTACAAATAAGCATGATAGACCAGGGTTACTGATAAGTTCATTAAGAGTGGGATAGACCAGGTAATTTGTTTGCAAGCGTTGCTTAAACATTGGGTAGGATACCAGCATTCCACTGAGACTGAGGGTTTTACATGTAGTTGAAGGCCTACCTGATATGTGTCATGTTGTTTTTCATGTCACCTCATGCTGTAGGCTTGTGTGGAAAGCCTCGCATCACTGATGTTGGTGGTGTGCCGTACCTGGTTCCGTTGGTTCATAAGGACAAGGTAGTCTTAATGAGAATATTGCTTTGAGATAATGATCAATGGCCCGTAGCGAAAGGGATTAATATATTGTTGTCTCTCCTCCTCTTCCTCTCAGGAATACAACATGAACACTGTATCAAAGGAGGTGGAGCTGCCAGGAGCCTTCATCCTCGGTGCAGGAGCTGCTCCCTCCAGAATTGTTGGAATGAACGCAGAGGTTAATCATTTTTTACCCCCTGTATCTAACTGAAAGCTGCAAACAAGTTTCTCAGTGCAGGCTATGTTAAATAATGGAGAAATAGAATGTAAAGAGTTGGAGTACGCAGAAGCTGATGGACTAAATGTTCTCGTCCACAGCTGATGCCTCTGGTTCTGACCGAAGCGGAGGGGAGGCCTGCAGTCAACAGCAGCTACTTCTCCTCCATCAATCCAGTCGATGGCCAGTGTCTGCAAGAAAAGTACAGTGACAAATTCTCTGACTGCAACTTTGGACTGCTGGGCAATCTGTACGCTTGTGAAGGCAAGTCTGGAAAGGTAATGTGTCTCCTCTGATCAAACAAGATCTGCAGCTTTTTGTCTTTGAGAAGATGACTGCATTGAGGTTCCTCCAAAAATGTGATGTCATTATTGCCTCTGCTTTTGGCAAATAATGAACATCTCTGGTTGTATATGAACTTAAAGATAAATGAGTAACCTCCCTGAAGTTGTTGTGTGTGACCTTCAGCCCCGTCACATGTGTGCTCCCAACATTTAAACGGGTAAACCTTAATAAAAGGGTAGTGACTGCACAAGCTGAGCTGTGGTGCCCTCTTCACCTGTGCACCTCCGCAGGTCATAGAGGTGAGGGCCAAGAAGAGGACGGGAGGTGACAGTCTTGTGACCGCCATGAGGACGACTCTGGAAGGTCACTACCCGGATAAAAGCCTGGCTCTGGGAGGCACCTTCATCATCCAGAAAGGGAAGGCTAAAATCCACATCATGGTAAATATTGGACATGACACAGAAGGTGTGATCTCTGACAGTTGCATGAATTGATTTATCTCTGTGTGTCTGATCGTCGATAGCCGAGAGAGTTCTCAGTCTGCCCGCTCAACACCAACGATGACGTCAACAACTGGCTTAAGCACTTCGAGGTCAGAGCCCCGCTCATCTGCCAGTCGGTGCTGGTATCCAGAGACCCTGTAAGTCAAGCAAACGCACTCATCTCAACGAGATAAATGTCTATAGTCAAGAAAACTCTCTGGCACACCAATTTGAGGAGGGAGGTTTAGTAGGTGGATGATTTCAATATCCAATATGTCTCCCTAAATCCTACAAACTAGACCTTTAAGAGAGTTTTGAGGTGAGAATATATTCGATACGCTCCTCATTTGCAAAATCAGCTGCCTTGTAATGATTCATGTGTTTGCTGTGTATCCAGGGTTTGGACCTGCGGGTGGAGCACACCCACTGCTTCAGCCACCACGGAGAGGGTGGCCACTACTACATAGACACCACACCGGACACTGTGGAGTACCTGGGCTACTTCGTGCCTGCAGAGTATGTCTACCGCATCGACAGGCCCAAAGACACCCATGGAGTCGGACGAGATTGAAGGACGCATAAATGAACGAATGATATTTGCAGCACAGCATCTCTTAATGATCTAGATGATTCAAGCAGTGTATGATTCATGTGAGGTTTTTGTATTCTAAAATACACAGAAACTTAGAATTTTTAAATGAAAATGCGTCATAACTGTAAATCTTTCCTCTATCACAAATCTAAAAAAGCCTTATACATTTCGTATGTAATAAACAGTGTTGAATCTGGATCCTCTTGCTTGGTTGTTCACTGAATGCTGTAGTAATGTGCAACTCGCTACCTCTAAAAGAATACTTAATCTGGGACCTTGAACTACAGAGTTGCCTGCCAACTCCATCATGATAAAAAAATTGTGCAAGACAGTTGAAAGCAGGCAGTTGCAGTAATATCTGTGCCCTGTTTGCACGGGGTGAAAATAAGGACAATCATTTTAAAGGCCCTACACACCACCTATGCACACCACACACAGGTGTTTTCACTTATTTGGTTAATTAGGCCTCTTTTCAAGACGATGGGGATGTGCGCAAAGTATGCTCAGTTGATCTCTAATATCTCTCACAGTTGTATTTCTAACTGATTGGAGGTGAAAACACTTGAAAAGCCATCAGGTGAAAAACTAGATGTCACAACAGAGGCTACATTTGCATGACTGTAAAGTATCACCTTTATACTGGGTTTAAAGCTAAAATCAGCTTCTGTGTTTCACACTGTTTTGAGAGGCCACATGCGGATTGTCAACACTGGACATGACATGACAAATTAAGTTTGACCACATCTACTCTATAACAAAGGCTCATTTACAAACCCCATCTGGTATTTTGTTCCTCCCAAAATGAGTTTCAGGTTCACTCTGCTGCCTTAGTCCTTATTCATGCTGGAGCCTATCCCAGCTGACACTGGGTGAGAGGCAGGGTACACCCTGGACAGGTCACCAGACTATCACAGGGCTGACACATAGAGACAGACAACCATTCACACTCACATTCACACCTACAGGCAATGTAGAGTCACCAATTAACCTGCATGTCTTTGGACTGTGGGAGGAAGCTGGAGTACCTGGAGAAAACCCACGCTGACACAGGAGAACATGCAATCTCCACACAGAAGGGCTCCCCCACCCCGGGTTCGAACCCTCTTGCTGTGAGGCGACAATGCTAACAACGGCAGTTATGACACTGAGTAATGGCAAAAAAAAGTTAAAATTATGATGTCAGACTGAAGTTGACCTTTGACCCTTTAGATATAAAATACCATCACTTCATCATTTTATTCTATTAGACATTTGTGGGTGACCTTTGACTACCAAAATCCAATCAGTTCAGAGTCCCCACGCTGACAAAGGGAGAATATGCAAACTCTGCACAGAAGGGCTCCTCCTGGGATTAAACCAGGAACCCTCTTGCTGTGAGGCAACAGTGCTAACCACTACACCACCGTGCTGCCTATTGATATATATATATGATACATGTGATATATATATATATTTTTTATAGATTTTTAAGAAATATTTTATTGTAATTTTCATGTATTCTATATTTATGTCTCTGGATTTTTATAAAAGGTGACTTGCTTTATTTCTGAATTTTGTTTTCTTTTATTTTTTCTTTTTAATCTATTTTTTAAAAAATATAATTTAATATGTTTGTATCATGCACCAGTACTCCAAATAAAATTTCTTATATGTGAAAAATATTTTACAATGAACCGGATTCTGATCCTGACCATATCAGTGTACTGTTTGGTTTCATTAAGTGAATAATAAATGGTTTTAATTTGTCTTTTTTCAAATCTGAGTCTGGTAAATTAAGATAAGATAAGATATACTTTATTGATCCCCCAGAGGGGAAATTCAAATATCACAGCAGGACATGACAAAACAAAAAGACATTAAATACAATAAGATAAAATAAATAAAATAAATAAAATAATAGTAAATAAATAAAAAGATAAAATAACATAAAATTGCTACATCAAGATGCATAAAGTGACTAAAATGGCAAAGTGCTGAATGAAAGTGTTGAATAAAATACAGTGTTTTTAATTATGTATTAATGTAATTGCCAATTTAATAATTACTTAAGTACGTTAAATATATTTATTTTAGTAGAGACCATATTACATAACAAAATCAGTTGAATAAAATATTGTAGTTCTCTAGTGGTGAAACATCGCCCTCTTCTGACCACAGCAGGTAACACATCATTTCCCACAATGCTGCTGCCGCACCAGCCCGGAAGTCGGACGTTTATTGACAATATGGCCGCTGTGCTGGGTCTGGATTTGGGGAAAATTGTAATTTGACAGCGCTCACCGGGGCTGCGATACTCATCCGTTTCCACCTCGGGCGTGTGCGGGACCGATGCATTTGAATGAAGGGACCCGCCAACTCACGGGATGGTGTCAGTGAGCTGAGGAAACCTTCAGAGAGTCAAACCCGTCATGTCGTTTTTCAAGAGAAAAGGTGAGGAAGCTCCTGCAACGTCAACGGCTGCTAGCCGCACTCAGAGCCCGGGCTGAGGGGAGAGTTGGCCCCCGATAAGATGTAACTATCGTGGTCGAGACTGCGACCGCGAGCAAATTAGCCGGGGACACCGTGGTGTTTGTGGGGAGGAGTTTTTCCCTGCTGCCGCTGCCCACTGCAGTGACACGGTTAGCTTAGCGGTGGCCTCTCTATCCTCCCTGCCTTACTTAGCCTCATATTAATCCACCGCAGAGACCTGTTAGCACTACGACACACCACTTACACACATAGTTATGATTATATATTCATAATACAGTGCTTTTAAATGTTTAAAACTACCAACGAGCGCCATTAGCACTGACAGCCATCACTTCAGACAAGTGTCGAGCTGAGCTAGGGCAGCTAAGCTAGCTTCATCAGGACATTGTCATACAGCTTTAACCAGCAGGAAATATGAGAAGTAAAGTTTAATGATAGCCCTTTGTGCCTGAATCAGAGCTGTGATTGTCTTAGAAAATGTGTGCAGCGTTAGTTTGCATTCTTCTGAATCAGAATCACCTTTATCGGCCAAGTATGTGTACACATAAATGGAATCTGATTATGTTTTTTTGCATTACTTTGAATATACTGTAACACAGCTTGACATAAAGGTAAAGAATAGACAGGACTAATATGTGTATTAATATGTGATAAAAAAACAAAACAAAACAGGTGTGTATTTATTTATTTATTAAATAGATAGATATATAAAAAGCACCAGTGATCAATTGTTGAATAAAATAAAACACCAATTTACCAGGGCTGGGCAATCTATCAACACTATATCGATGTAATATCTGTATCATGGATATTGTCTCAGATCAGGGGTGTCAAACATACAGCCTGTGGGCCAGAACTGGCCCGCCAAAGGATCCAATCCGGCCCACTAGGTGACTAGACTAAGAGGTGCCAGGTTTCAGGAGCAAGTTAAACTATTTGCCGACTTCAGGTAAAATTCTGCTTCAGAGGCTCGTTCACCCTGAACATTGTGCAAAATATTGTCAATCGGCACCTTCAGTTCAAAAGAATCTGTATCAGAGAATGTGTTATTAAATGCACGTGTAATGACAGTGAGAAGTAGACTGACTGACTGAAGGAAAACTGAGACATACCATTGAAATTGCACTTATTTTTCTTAAGATATTGCTGTTTTGTTAAAGGATAAACGTCAACAGAATGTATTTGTCATTCTATACAAACAAAAAATGGAAATTATAAAGACCTGATGGTACTTATAGGTTATTGTGCGATGGACCAGAATTTTCTGTTACTTTCCCACTTACATATTAGCCTTTATCCACATTACTGATTATCCTTATCAAAAATCTCTTTGTCTGAATAATTTGAAAGCCAATATTGTCACAATATTAATATTGAAGTATTTGGTCAAATATTGTAAGATGATTTTCTCATCATCTGGATGATTATGTACAGTATGTAAACATATATACATGTCTATATTCTGTCTGTATATGTGGCTTGTAGAATTATATTGGCAGTGTCAGATGATATGCACATTGAAAAACGGATGCATTAAAAACTAGAATTACGATGTATAATGGGAGTAGAGGATGTTTTGATTACGGATGCACGATAATATTGGCACGTCATCAGAATTGGCCAACATGCTGCTTATTCTTAATTTGCACAATCGATGAATATGACATACATTAAAAAGTATTGTATTTTACATCTGCATCTGCAGGTGGCCGTCACGATAAGAGTATGCATGCGTAATATGATGTTAATTCCACGACAGAAGTGACTTGATGATCACTAGAATTAGTTTGGGGGAAAAAGTATGTGAAGGTCGGTATCGGTTACTGGACAAATGTTTTGTCATACATTGGTTATCAGATATCAGCAAAAAAATCCAATATCGTACATCCCTAGTTTTGATGTAATAAGATCTTGGCGTGAAGACTGGTCAGCTTCATCCAACATTAAGTAGAAGTAGCTGATTGAATTGGACCTGCTGGTTATAAACAGGTAAAAGAATGGTATTTGCACGCCATAAATATTGTGTCTTAGAGATAGGAAATTGTTACCTAGATAGTATCTTGTATGTCCGTGTGTGATCTGTCCTGAGCTCCTAAAATGCAGGCTGGTCGTGATGCAAAACACATAATGGGTAATTTGTGCTGTCCCACTGTTACACTCTACACACTTAGCTAAAACTAATGCAGTCTAATGTATCAGCCCTATAACAACTTACACCTTCATGAAGGGAACAATTGTTGAAACTGTTTTAGAGACATTGATTCAATTTCATTTTAAAAGCTGTAATTATACTGACAGGTGCATCTTTTATTTTGTGCACACGATTTATGTCAACTAGGGTAGGGCAACTATCAGAAACACCTCTAGCGCAAAACAGTTGAACAACACCACAACTTACAGCCCCCACAGTGTTGTTCATCAAGGTGGGTTTTATTACCTGATCGTTGTATTAGACCACATCACTTTAGCAACTTTAACATTTTCTTAATTATCTCATTGCTTTGATAGAAACTACACAAAGGTGATAGGACAGAGTGGTAAGGCAGTTATTATAAGACTGCTTGTGTTTTTGTTGTGAAATCCATAGCACAGTAGCTTCAGTGTCTTAACTGACCAGCAGTTGTTCATCCTAAAGAGTGAGAATGGTGATTTGCCTCATTGGCTGTGGAGCTCAAAGCAGCTGACACAGCAGCAGGGCTCCAAAATGAGGAAATATTACAGAGAGTGCACTTTGAAAGCTCTGAACCAGGATGACACACTGGGCTGACAGGAAGTAAGTGTGTTTCCTTCCAGTTTAGGCATGGCTGAAGTTTTTTTTGTAAAGGTTTCACAAAGAAATTGTAGCACTAATGTTGGATATGAATTAGCCACGTGATACAATATATTAATCAAACTGATTTTAATACAGTGCTCTCATCAGTATCTTTTGTTAGGTTGTTGTACTTTGTGCATTCAGGCATCATTGTTGACTTTTATACGTTTTATCGACTTCATTCCTTCAGTGAGTTTGTCCCACTCAGCATGTCTTGCCATCTGACCTTGTAGCATTTTCAATAGCTCGAGCAGAAGTGTATCCATTCACTGTGACTACTGTGCTGACAATAGAGCACCTTTAGAGACAGTCTGAAGAGAGTCCTGGTTGTGCTCATGTTTGTCAGTGGTGCATAAAGCTCTCTGTTTGAGCTGGTTTATAATCTATGCCCGTCAATGCTGTATTTCCATTTTGCTGATGATACATCTGACATACTGTTTGTGTTTTTTTAAACTGCAGAATCTAATGCAGCAACTCATTATGGTCCTATGAATGTTTACTTAAAGGCCCAGTGTGTAAGATTGAAGAAGATTTAGCAGCATCTAATGGTGAAGACTGCAGATTGCAGCCAGCTGAAACTTCTCCTGGTTAGATTTCCTTCAGTGTTGGTTGCTCAGAAGGGTTTTACTGGGAGAAGAATTATCCACAGAGGTCTCCCTTTCTCCAAAACAAAGGGACCTGGTGATTGAAACCGGTAAAAACACTGAATGAAGCAGTTTCACGTTACAAATCAGTGTTTCTCTGACTTTATTTGGCACGTTGCAGCTCCAAGCTAGGGTTGCTGAATCAAAAACAAATGGCCTTGTTTAGAGCCAGTGTTTGGTTTGTCCATTCTAGGCTACTGTAGAAACATGGCTGTACAACATGGGGATCTTTGTGGTTGAGTACCTGCTCTGTGTGTAGTTATAAACGGCTCATTCTACGCTAATGAAAATTCAGTGATTCTTATTTTCAGGTGATTACAAACTGAAGAAAACATACTTATTATATGATATTCCATTGTTGCCAATATATTCTCCTAAATCCTACACACTGGACCTTTAACACAAAGACATCTGCTGTTAGTTTGACCCAGTGTCTGTTCAGCTCAGCAGTAGGTTGCTGGAGTTAAGACTTTTTAAAAGTCACGGCTCTCTGCTGTGACAGATGCCCATCAGTGCCAGCCCACTTTTAGCTGACACACATGTTCACAAACAGCTCTGTCCCAAAGTGTCTTGCTGAAAGAGCGTCTTCCGTACCGTTTCGCCCAAGTGTCCCAGTCCATTTTGTAATGTCAGTGCTTGAAATTGATACTTATCCTGACCGCCCTTTGCAGCAAGTGCCTAATCTGAAGATATGAATGGTGAGTCACTCTGATGAGTGGCTGCCACCATGTCTGCCACCGTGCACTCAATCCACTGCAGGCAGCATATTTCATTTCTTTATTCGACAGCTGGCCATAGTGCTTTGGAGTGGCATCAAATATTTGCAGTATTAAACGGTTTGCATCAGATGACCAGCGTGATTTACGGTGACAATCAGCAGCTTTTATAGGGCTTCAGGTATACGCTGTCAGACGATCAACTCCTCCTCGACTTTAAACTGCTGGGACCCACTGAAACTGAGAGACCAAGGTCACTAATCTTAGGAAGCACTCTGAATGCTGACGTACAGTATGAAAGCCCTCTCAGTCCTTGATAACTATATATTGAGCAGGACTGAGAGAGCTTTCACATATCAGAACAGCTTCCCTATTTATCTCCTCATCTGTCCGCAGCAGCAGGGAAGCAGCTCAGCACCTATTCATGTTTGCTTTTCTAGTATATCAGTTTCCTCATTATGTCATTATATAACTAGACAGTGAGTTCCAGTCTTTCCGGTGACGCCACACCACCCCTTTACCTCACCTGTCAGTGAATCTCATGTACGAACTGTGTGCAGGTCTCGCCCTGTATTGTGAATCAAATGCTTCTCCAATTACAAACCTGGTCTCGTCTTTCTCCCCACAGCCAAAAGCAAAGAACCTGAGAGAGTGACGGATGCTAAAGTCAATAGAGGTGAGTTCATCATCAACTCTGTGAGGTTATGAAAGTGTTGAATTGATAATGCCTGTTTTAAATGGAATGGTGTGTTGTTATTTGTGATGCGTTTGTTGACACTTTCAGGTGTACTGTCAGCCCTGTCTCCTAGAAATGACATTTAAATGCATCTAATTGAAAACAGTGAATACATTTTTTGTGGGAAATATAATGCGGAGCAAATGTTCCATTAACATTATGAGGAAATGTTCCTATTTAACGACCTGGCAAGACACAAAAATACATACTTATGGTACGCTATCCACTCATAGTGACTACAGAATTATTTTTTTGTATGAATGCATTATTTCATTAGCGTTAAACTGAAATCACAGTCTTTCCCCAACCTTAAAGTTCAGTTCAGTTTGAGACGAGATGCTCCAATCGCTGATACACATACTTGAGACTGTGAGTGGGGGTAATAGTGCCATCTGGGGGTCCGAGTGGGAGCCAGAGGGTTAGATGGACAGAGAAGTAGGACACAGCAAAGGTAGAAAGAAAAGTAAGAAGGAGCATAGGGAAGGTAGAGCCAAGGAGAGATGTCTGTGCGGACTGAACTCTCCCCCTAGAGAAGAGATTAACAGGAGGAAATCGTACCTAACTTTACTACAGGTGGACTTTAACTGGTCGATTTTTGTTGTGCATACTTGCGATTGTGGGTTAGAGTTAGTTATTGCATGATCTCTGTTCTTTTCAGCAACCGTTTAAACAATACAGGAAACAGTATGGCACCCACTTCCTGTTCACATAGTCTCGTATTGCAGCCAAATAGTGCATTGAAATATGTCTATGAAAACATTTTAGGCAACAGTAACAGAAGCTTAGTTCATAGTTGATCAGCATTGTCTAGTTTTACAGTTTGATCTGAGTTTGAGAGAGAGAGGTTTTCTTTTGATCTGCTTTTACAGTCTTTGTGTCCATGGTGGCAGGCATACAAAAATGAGGAAGTACAATCTGTAGTTCAAGCCCTCCAGCAAAAATCTGCCAGATGTTGTGTATAGTTTTGCATCACCTGGCAGATTTTCATTGGCAAATGAGTTGGTTGAAAATCGTGTAAGTATCCCTTTAACCAAAGGGCTTTTGTCGCCTCACACGAAGACAGGAGTCTGGATGTGAACCTGGTGCCACATTTCCTTTTATATACATAAATGTAACGGGTCATTAACTCAAAGAAATGTCTCTGATCATAATCCAGACAGTGATTACGTTGCACCCATGATGTTATTATGAATGTAGTTGCAGACAAAATTTCTAGGAGACAGGGCTGGTGTTACATGTGTGTTCTCTTAGAACTGAGATAAGCCTCTTTAACGAAGTGATTTAAATGGCTCTGTGCTGTAGCTGGTTTACTATATGTAATCTTTGCTGGCCATATTGTCACAAAGACCGACATTTTGACCTCAAGCTACTAAGTGAAACACATACATCTCTCAGGCAAACAAACACTGAGCAGTTTGTCTTCTCAAATATCTCTCATCTCACACCCCGAGGCGTCTGTGTACTAACTGTGAGCTCTTTGAAAAACCTTCACTAAAAAGACCTTTTCATACAAGTCACACTGACTTGTCCTCCATCCTCCGCTCGCAGCTCCACCCAGCCCTCACTCTCCATCACTAGGACTGAGGAACCACCATGCCATCCAGGAAGCTGCTGGGCCCAGCCATGTGGCCATCAACGCCATCTCTGCCAACATGGACTCCTTCGCCCGCGGTCGCACGGCGATCCTCAAGAAACAGCCGAGTCACATGGAGGCTGCGCACTTTGGAGATCTGGGTACAGAGCCTGCATTCATGGGCTTGTGTTTTTGCTTTTCATGAAAACACAAGACTAACCACACATTCGAACACATACATCTGAGATATATGCTGAAACAAAATGAAAGAGTTAGTGTTTTAGATGCAGTGGTGGGTACACAAAAACAGGACTCAAGTAAAAGTATTGTTACTTTATAATTATATTGACTCAAGTAGACCTATAAGTACTTACAAAAAAGGGTGTTATATAAAACAGCTACTATTACATGTACAATATAAAACGTCTTTAAGTACATGCATTGGAGTAAATGTAATGTGCTACTACTTCACCATTGTTAAGATGTAAAATCAGCGTTTTGGTTTCTGAACTGATTGTAATTCAATATATAGGTCTGTTACACCTCAGTGGTCACATTTACATATTACTGTCTGATGTTAGTCTGTTAGCTGTCAACCAAGCTGGGAGTGATAGATACAGTTGTGTTTCATTGAATTTGGTTGGTTTTATGTAATTTTATTTTATTTGCACGCACTTAAGACTGCATAAAATCCAGATAATGACAAATAAAAAATGTTTAAAGTGAAGTCAAGAGGCCATGGGCTTATACAAAAGAAAAAACTAAGTTAGCATTATATAGAAAAATATGTCAAAAATAAATCACAACAAGAAGCACACAAAATGAGCAGAAAAAATAACCAATCAGTTGTCAAAAATCCAATAAAAACAAAGAGATGCATGAAAAAATACAGAGAAAAAGACAAAAACATCAGTGGAGGGAGGAAAATTGCAAAAAAAAATCTGTATTGATTAATCTACTAATTATTTTCTCACTTAATACTTAAGAAAATAGTGAAAAAACCCCATACAATTCTCAGGGTGAGTCCAAGCTGACGTCTTTCAATTCCAAAACCCAAAGATATTTGTATAACTAATATACATGACAACATCAAGCAGCAAGAGATGCTGAAACTAGAGAATGTTTTTTTTTTGTTTTGCTTGAAATGTGACTGCAGTGATTAATCATCAGAATAGTTGGTGATTCATTTTTGATGATCCACTGAAATCTTGAGTCATGTCAGATTCACTGAAAACAAATATTTCAACAGGAAAAAGGGAAGAAGACAGAGCACAGAATGTTTATATGTTAATTGCAGAATGTTTGCGGGGTCGGTCAAATATAAAAGCACAACATATAGACTTTAAAAAACAATTGATAAAAGATATACAATGCAGGATGCATGGACTCATACTGAAGTAATCCTTCTCAAACACCACTTATGATCCACTATAAGTGTGTGGCGGAGTATTTATCTGCAGAGACTCCACCCTCTGAATGTAGAGACCTTTTCTGTGCTTACGACCTTCATGAGCATGTACCCCCACAGCACTTAGGTGATGCTGGGACTATAAAAAGGTGGCCACCAGGTGCTATACCATTAGCAGCAGGCATCCAAGAGACAGAGTGCAGAGAAAAATGCAAATGTAGAGAGGTGACGCGCCAAATGGGAGAGTCTGGGGTCTGCTTTTACTTTCACTTTCTCTGGTGAGCCTGGTTACAAACAGTAACTGATAGTCCTGCATTGTCTATCTTTAATATGAAGACAGTCAAAACTAACATGATATAAGGAATCATAAACACTGCAAAGTTTGCTTCATGTTTAACTTGTGCTGCAGTTATAATATGCTTGAATGGGACTGTTGCATCACACTGTCAGACACTCCTTCACTATTCCTGTGTGATGCACTCACAACACTGCCTGCGTCGGCTCTGACAAGCACCCAGACATTCCAGAGCCCGTCAGCATAACGCTGGCCTTCTCCTGTGGTCACATGGTAAAGAAACACCTCCTCCCTTTTATCACAAGTGCTCTAAAATTAGACCCGCGACATGCCATGGTACGAGGCGGTGACAGGTAGTGTAGCTGACATAATGAACGACAACAGTATCAGGAACTGTACGAGCAAGTTAGCCAGAGAATAGCTGGGGTGAGTCAGACGGAGGTGGAGGAACCTGCGCTGCAGCCCGGACAACAAAATCAGAGTAAAACACGCCGGGTGCCATTGACTCCTGGGCTGTGGGTGTAACACAAGGAGGAGAAAGGAAGGAAGTGGGGGTGGAGCATTCAAGGAGGCAAGATGGGTTAATGTGGATGACAGCCTGTGGGCAGCCATTGCAGGTCAACTTAGAGCTAAAATAGAAAACAATAGTGGATGTAGGAGGAGTTATCAGGAGTTGATCATATGATTTCCTCGCTCTCTTGTTGAAGGAGTACAGAGCAGATTTGGCACCATAGTAACAACCATTGACTGACTCTCAAAAGATATTCAAATGAGGCAGGTGCTTTTTGATGATCTGACGCAGACACAGACGCCGCACCGATTGTTGTGATTCCAACAGCTTTCAGTGATAACGTGGGCTCGACTGTGTGATCTTAAGGAATCTCAAGAGGCACCTCTTGAAGCATTATTTCATTTTTCAAAGTACAAACATAACACCACCAAACCCGAGCCCACGCGTCAGTCTAACTACAGCTGATGTGCTGTGATTCATAATCTAGCAGCAAGTGTCGGGTTTGTATTCAATGAACACGCTCCCTTATTTATTTTGTTTTCTGGGAGTGTGTTTGTGCTCTCATTCCCCCACGATGGTGGATGTTATTCAAACAGACAGTCTCTATTTGAGACACAGTGAAGTCAGATGATGTGGCTTCCCTACAGGAGTTTGGAGTCTATCAAAGGTTGCTGTGGGTGCCACAGTTTTTCTGCTGACCACTTGGACCACAAGACAGGATGGACACAGATGCTGTTGTCGTGTGATTTCTGAAAAGTTTGTCTGGGTTAAATCGTGTGTGAAATTGCATAGTCTAAGGCCACCTTCAGACAGGCAGAGAGCCAGAATTCACAAGACTTCAAAAACAGATATCCAGGAGTTTAAATTCAGCTCACGTCGGCCTTCAGTCTGGACCACATTTTCAGTTGAAATAGGAGAGTTGAACACAGACAATCTACTTTTTATGCTTTGCTTCATGTTGCATCTCCCCTCAGTATACTGCACATTTTGTCTTCCTTCTGTTATGAAAAGTTGAAACCTGTAAATAATAAGAAAGTGTGCCGCTCAGTTTGTTTTTAAAGTGGAAAACTTAATGTGCGCTTAAAGGCAAGATAAATCTTATTGTCATATGAATGCAGAAATTTTTCCATAAAGCTTGTATGGGCTCAGCTTTGCAAACATAAATCCCAACTAAGATACACAGGCGCTCCAAAAATATAACAATGAGAAAAGGAAACATTACAAAGCCTTTATTATAGTGGCTTAATCATGAAAGAGTCAGACAAATCAGAGAAAATGTGTTTGCTCAGTGAGACTTGGATACGTAAATGCATCCAGATGCTTCCCTTTGATTGAGTCTCTGTATTCTGCCATGTTCCAGGTCATTCCAGTGTGAACTATCAGCCTCAAGAGACCCGCTCTCGGCTTTCCAAGACAGTCGAGCAAGTCCTCCGAGACAATGTGGCGATACCCCACTACATGCATTTCATGGAACTACAGGGCGCCGACCACCTGGTCCGCTTCTGGTTGGAGGCCGAGAGTTTCCGCTCCACCAGCTGGTCGCGGGTCCGAGCGCACAGCCTAAACTCTGTCAAACACAGCTCTTTGGCCGAGCCCGTCCCAGCCTCCGCAGATGGCTCCGAGCTTCCGGAGTTCGCCCAACACACACCCAATGCTCTCTCCCGGGACAGTAGCAGCGAGCGCCAGACAGTGCACTCAGAGCAGCGGGACTCATCCAGCACAGATGCAGGCCTGAGACCCGGCACCCCTCGAGCAGAAACACCCAGCAGGCAGGCACCCTCGAGGACAGGGACTCCCTACAAGGGACAGTCGAACAGCACCCTGCGAGACCTTTCTGACAAGCTCATGAAAAGTAAGTCACCTTGAAGCAACCCTCTCTCTTTGTGTTTTTTTTTTTTTACATACTCAGGTGAATTCAAAGATTGTGCTGCTTTTGCAGCCACTAGCTTTGTACAAATAAGACAAAAAGAAACCGTGCAAGTCTCAAAGAATCTTCAAAAGGTGACACAAAACTCTTTCTGTGCTGCCAAACAGATAGTGTACCCCTTTCTATACAAATTGCCAAATCCAAATTACAGAGATCAGCGCTAATAGCCACATGCAGTTACTGTAAAATTTTTAGCATCTTCAGAGAGTTGGTGTTAACTGAAGCACAGTTGTCAGGGATGTCACACCCAGCACTGACCCAAAAACAGCTTCTCTCTGTCATGTTTCAGTTCCTTGTCTGAAGTTTTGATTAATGCTTCTGCACTTCTTTGGTGAGGACCTGTAGCTCAGGTCTAAAGATTTAACTTTTCTTCTACTCCATGCCAATGTTCTGCCTGTGTTCTTGGCACAAAGGCAACATTTACACTTTGCCACATGGATAATTGCAATCAGACACAAAACTACTGTTTTAGTTGTAAGACTTTATGGCAGAGTTTGTGCTGTAATATCTGTAATATCAGCGCAGTATCTTTTGTGAATCAGACCTTGGGATGGGGAAATAGTTGCAAGTGATGTCCAATTCATGATGCTGTCAGCAACTTCAATCCATTCTGTGTCCCCTCATTGAGCTGGCACATGGAAACACAACTAATCGTGATGTACATGAAGCATGTGACTTAAACATCACTCAGGCATCCACTGAAGAGATGTCCACATCTGACCTGTGTGGAGTGACAAGAAGACTTAAACCTTATTCAAATTAATACATAAAACAAACATAAATTCCATATTTCTGTTGTGCTGCTTTCCACCGTTTGAGGTTTGACTGGCACTCTTGACCACCATCTTGTGGCAACCTCATTTTTTTACAAAGGCGTCGGAGTGGAGAATTAGCACCAGCAACTCTTTGTCTTGATGCACCAGACTTTTAAATTCCTCATAAAAATAGTGGATGAAAACCTGTTGTGTAAATGAACCTTGTCAATTATTATTATAATAATTTCTCCCTCAATATTCGATATATTTCTCACCAGTGTAGGATGCCTCTGTTTTTCTGCTGCAGCCCGACTTTGTGATTCAGACCTGTCTTTTGCAGCTTTAAAGGATAGCTTCATATTTTTCAAGTTTATCTTAAAACAGTACTGACATGCCCATATGTACATTAAATGAGGTTGTCAGTTGCTGTAATTATTCCTGGTGTCCATAATGGCCTCAGAGAGGTCCCTTCATTGGGGGAGTTCAATGTAAATGATGGGAGACAAAATCCAGAGTCCACTTTTTTTGTTTAAAGTTCGACAAATCAGGTTCATATTGTCTTTTTCAGTATGAAATTCCCTCTCTGTGCATCCATTGGCAGTCATAGCTACACAAAACATCACTCCAATGCAGGGTTTCCCTACACATTCATGTATATGTGGCAGCCTGCCACAATAACAACATCTGTTGCCACGGATTAATTTTCTATTTTTTAAGCTGGACTGTTCATTAGGAGCGCTATAAAAATATTTATATTCTTCAGTTATTCATTGTTCCACACTATGTGAGTGCAGAGCGTACTGCGGGTGCTGATGGCGTGACAGAACAGCAGGTGCAGTAAAAGTGAAACTTAACCATACGTGTGTAGAAGATTGCATTCACTCGCAGCAGCTGCTCCTCTCACCCATTGATCTGAACTGATCAGCTCTGATTGGAATGACTGATTCAGAACTTGGGCCTGCACTGTGTTCGCGGACCCGCAAAAACCAGAATTTATAGAGGTGACACAGAATGATAAAACAGGGTAGTTTTGTCATCAGCTACCATCACACATAAATTGTAATCCTGTGGGAAACACTGCTGTGTGTGTTGTAGCATCACTGGATGATCAGCTGTTTGTGTCTGTGTTTTCCAGGTATAGAGAAAGATGCAGTCACCATCTTCACTAAGTACATCTCTCCAGACGCTGTGAGGCCCATCCCCATCACAGAGCAGATCAGAAACGATATAGTTGGTAAGATAAAGATATGTTTTTAAAATAAGACACCATATTTTATGTGCTCTGCACTGTAAGTCACCCATGTGGAATAATATTTCTATCTTTTATCTGTGCAGCCAAGATATGTGGCGAGGATGGCATGGTGGATCCAAACTGCTTTGTCATTGCACAGTCGGTAGTCTTCACCATCTTGGAGCAACAGTGAGTCTCACTCTATTCATTTTCTGGAGGAGTTAGTACTCACACAGCGATGTTCCCCCCGTTGCCATGTTTTGACATTAAGATTAAAGTGCAGCCGATTCCTCTCTCATTTTACCACTTTGACATCCACAGTAGCGCCTGTATTCATCTCCCACTCGCTCTTTCATTTCCAGGCACTTTAGCGAATTCCTGCGGAGCCATCATTTCTGTAAATACCAGATCGAAGTGTTGACGAGTGGCTCCGTGTTCCTGGCTGACATCTTATTCTGCGAGTCAGCTCTCTTCTACTTCTCTGAGGTGAGTGGGCCAGAGTGTCCAAAGCATAATTTATTTGTGGTGTCTCATTACAAACACATTTTACTCCATTGTCAATGACTCCCACACCGCTGGTGAGGCATTTGTAGTCGATCAGAGACCTCTGATGTCGATCAACCAATTGGCAGTTGACAGTTGACACCATACACACAAATGGAGATTATGTATATAAAAAAAATACATAAATTAATATAAAGACAAAGGAAAAATAACAAATGAATACCAATTAAATACATTTATTTAAAAATAAATTATTAAACTTAAAAATAAAAAATAAATGCAAAAATAAAAAATGCAAAGGAAAAATAACAAATAAATAAATAACGTAAGTAAATACCTTTAAAAATTCATTATTCTTTTTTTTGTAACCACTTATTTTTAATAAATAAATAATATTAAGATATTAAAAATTAAATACAAAAATAAATAAATGTAAAAATTGATTTAAAAATAAATAAATGTAAAAATTAATTTAAAAATAAATAACTAGGGGAATTAATACAAAAGTAAATTAATAAAGCAGCAAATTTAAACAGAAATATCAATTTATGTTAATATAATCAATTAAATAATGCCTATATTTATTTTTTAAAACTTCTTAGATACATTTAATGGCATATTATTATTGTTTGTTTGTTTTTTTTGTTCCACTCATGTTCATGCACAGCCATCAAAGTCACAATTAAAACAACTCTTAATACATTTTCCATGCCCCTCTCTCAAAACACGAATGATCAGATCAAATAGATGATGTGATATTTATCGAGTCATTTATTTTAATTTTGGCAGCTTATGTCCTCCATTCGCAAACTGTGCCTCTTCTTTACTCCTCATTATACCCCTGTCCTGTTTTGCCACGACCACAAAACCCCTTCTGTTAGTTTGTTTACTGACGTATTCTAGAGGGAATTTCTACTGTCACAGCAGCAATAAACTGAGGACACAGTAAACATAACTACACAGAAAAAGCCCTTTGGATGCTCCCTGTGCAGTCTCCCCAACTATTGGTTTGATGCAACTGACAATTCGCACCAGAACCCCAAAACACAAAGTCAAAGGTTATAAACATTTATATTTTATGTCAGCAAATATGCGGGACATACAGTAAATCCTGAAACAAGGGTATTGTAAAAACCCACAGTGACCTGTGCTTGAATTGTTACACACTTCTTCCCTGCAGTACATGGAAAAGGAGGAGGCGATGAATGTACTGCAGTTCTGGCTGGCGGCAGACAACTTCCAGAACCAGCTCGCAGCTAAAAAGGGCCAGTATGATGGGCAGGAGGCTCAAAATGATGCCATGATCCTCTATGACAAGTAGGTCCTCCCTCAGCTTCTCTGCAGTCCTGTTGCGCTCTGGTTATTTATTTTTAAAGAATGGGTTTTACTTGATACTCGGAAGTTGCCATTATGTTAAAATCTTGTAATTCTGTGTGGTGTCAGAATAAATAAGTGAGACGACGTTATGTGTATCAGACACCATTTTCTTTGAGTTACTTAAGGTAATAAGGTTTTGTGTTATTTTTCCTCTGTGAAAAGGTTGCTCCTTACTATTTCCACTGGCCCTGTTTCCTAACATTACCAGTGTTCTTTTGTGTACTTAGTAATTAATTTCAGTGTTTAAGCTAATCCATTAAAGGCACAGGATTCAGATTTTTTTGAAGTGGGGTTATACGAGGTAGTTATCCATAGTCAGTGTGTTACCCTAAAGTAGATGGTGGTCGGCATGCACCCAGTGTGGAGAAGCAGGCCAGAGTACAACCATGGAAGTTAAACACTGTACTGCCGTGGGCGGGAGCAGTGACAAAACATACTGTATTTTAGCCACCTGAAAAAATTCATATCAGTTTAAGTAATAATGATAATAATAGCTTTTATTTATATAGCGCCTTCCAGGAGACCCAAGGACACTCAACAAACAAACAAACAAACAAACAAACAAAACAAGACAGAGCAAGATAAACAGGCTAGCTGCCAAAGGCCTATGTGAATAAGTGTCTTTTTAGCGCAGACTTGAAAGTGTCCAGAGATGGAGCATGGCAAATCTCCGTAGGGAGAGTGTTCCAGAGGGTGGGGGCCGCCACACTGAAGGCTCTATCCCCAGAGGTCCGCCTATTGCTGCTGGGGATGGAGAGGAGACCTGAGTCAGAGAGGACCCCAGGTTCCGAGATGGGGTATGCTGGTGGAGGAGAAGGTCCGATAGGTACGAGGTTTTGGAGCGATTTGTAGGCAAGCAGAAGAAGTTTGTAGGTTATGCGGAGCTTAACCGGAAGCCAGTGCAGGTGAATGAGGGTGGGGGTGATGTGCCGCCAAGGCTTAGTGCGGGTAAGCACCCTGGCAACTGAGCTTTGCACATACTGGAGCCTGTCGAGGGCTTTACTGGGGACCCTGAACGGGACTCCATTGCAATAATCCAGCCAGGATGTGATGAAGGCATGGATCCGGGTCTCAGCCACAGAATGTGAGAGCGAAAGGCGGAGTCTAGGCTATATTTAAAATATTTTCATCGCTTTGCCTTGCTGTCAGACAGCCCTTTCTGACACGGACCTGAAGCCATCATCTATGCTCTATTTAAAACCACCAGACTCCTTTGACAGAAACAGTAATTTTAGCTTGCACAACAGGAAAGTTGCTGGACTACAGCTGCCTTGATTGGTGAGTTTGTTTGTGTTAATGTGTGACTTTGTTGAGTCTGAACTGGCCCTTTAATATTACATTCAGTGTATAGCAATAATAGTACACGACAACTGATAAGCTGTACAATTAACCCAATCAGTGAATGCGGTAACTGCAGGAAGTTTGTGTAAAACGAGCAATTTGGATGAATTTTGTTTTTTTCAGATATTTTTAGGGACTTTTTGGACAATTGTCTATTGTTTTCTTTTATTTCTAACAATTATACATACTTAAAAGGCTTTTTTTTCCCCTCTCTAACAAATTCAGTGTTTTCTTCTCCCTGACGCTTGGCCATTGTTCTATTAACTCTTTGGTTGTTTTAACTTTTCCCTTATCCTATGAGATTATATCTTAAATGAGTTTTTTAAAATGACAATTTCTGTCACAGAAATTAGTGAAATGCTGATACATGCCTATTGTATATTTTTAAAAAGAGTCTTCTTTCAAAGCTTAAAAACAAGAACACCTCGCAACTCCTTGTGAAGCTTTATTGACACCTAGTGGGGGTTGGGACCCCCAGGTAGGGAATCAGTGCTCCAAAACACCAAAGTCACACAATAACACAAACAGATTGATTGAGGCAGTGGTGGACCACCATGTTCTCTAGGCTAAAATGTTTTTGTCAGTGGAGTCTGGTGGCTGTGAAAAGAGCATAGATAACAGCTCCCCGTCAGAGAGGGCTGTCTGATGGCAAGGTCAAGCAGTAAAAATATTCTAAATATAGTGCACACTTAAATTGAGATTGATTTTTTTAGGTGGTTATGTTTTGCTGCTGACTTTTGCAGTACACTAATGTTGCATTGCATTTGCATCTAGTCCTGCTTACCAGGGGGCGGCACCACTCACACCCTTATTTAAAGAAAACATTTTCTGTTTGAAGTTCTGAGATTTTCCCTGAATTGTGTTGCATTTTGGGTATTGATTGAAATCTTGCCGTCATCTGAACTCATTCATTCATTGCTCTATTTTCTCGCCAGGTATTTCTCACTCCAGGCGACCAACCCTCTGGGCTTTGGCGACTCTGTGCGGATGGAGATAGAGTCGAATATCTGCCGAGAGGGGGGGCCGCTCCCTGACTGTTTCACCACTCCGCTCAGACAGGCCTGGACCACCATGGAGAAGGTCTGATTCTCCAATAACCACACACCAAGGCCTCAGCATTTTAATACAGCTCTTCTCTTGTGTTGTTTTACTGTGTAGGGAAATAGGGAATGTTCTGTTATGTAAGACAAAGCCTTTAGTTAATTTACAGTGCCCTTTAAAACATTTAATTAGATATTTTCTATTATCATCTGCTTGAACTGTTTTCTTGAATTTAATGGGATCCTCCGAAAGGTTTTGTGTTGGAAGTCACTGACAAATTGCCCTATTATGCCACTGACGAATGCACCTGCCGTAAGTTAATGAAATGAAAGCTGAACACTGTTGTTAGCACATAAAGGTCAGTAACAAACCTCTGTGACTTGTGCCCAGAAATATATCACGGAGCTCATTACTCTCTAACAGAGTCAGTGTTGTGTTGCATTTGTTCAGGTCTACATGCCAGGCTTCCTGTCTAGCAACCTTTACTACAAATACCTGAGTGACCTCATCAACTCGGTGCGGGCAGACGAGTTTGTGAATGTCAGCGCTCCAGGTCATGGCGGGCCGGCGGACAACGACCGTTCAAGTTCAAATGCCAGCGAGGGTTCTCAGACTCAGGTGACCCCCCAACTTTAACCTGCATCTTCTTCCCCTGTGGGGATGTTCCTCTGTCTGCTGACATTTAGACCTATTCCGCCTCATTACATGAATAAGGAAGATATTTTTGTTAATGCCAAAAGGTTGCGGTCATTCCTGTTGTTTAGTCGTCTTTACAGACAAAAAAAAGTTTCCTGAATTTCATTTAATACAGGGATATAATACACAGAACACACTCAACAACTGGAGATTTTAAGCTCCTCGTTAGAGTTATTTTTAACGTATGATGTTATTTATTTGTCTTTTTGTTCTTATGTTATTGCTACATTGGGTATAATGTTGATTTTGCTATGTACTCTGTTACAATTTGTATTTCTGTGGCTGCAGTATGGGTGTAGGGCCCAAGACCAGTTTCTCACTCTGTGGGACAATAAAGTTAATCATGATCTTGAATCTTGCGGCAAAAAACAGTACATACAACGCATAGATCTCTTCATAAAATAAAATAATAAGATTGACAATACCAATACCTTTAGAAACTGAAATATACATATGTCAGGTAAAGCATTTTTAAAGTTTTAAATAGATAAAACAAAGAATAAAATAAATAAAACTTAGATTTAGATTAGGTCTTGATTTCCTAACAGAATAAATGTATTTATTATCTGGGGACAGTTGTCATCCCAAAAGCCATAACTTCATGTTTAAAGGTGTTAGTTTAAATGTTGAGCGGCCTTTGCCATTTTTTGATATTCGTCCACAAATGCAACTGGTCTTCTTCCCTATTACAGAGTCTACATAATGATTGTTCAGTGTTTAACACATCAAAGGGACAGTTCACCCCAAATACACATTTATTCCTCTTACCTGTAGCTGTTTATCAGTCTAGCTTGTTTTGGTGTGAGTTGTTGCGTGTTGGAGATAACAGCTGTGGAGATGTCTGCCTTCTCTCCGGTATAATTAAACTACATGGCACTCAGCTTGTGGTGCTCAAAGCACCAAAAAAAAAAATAGATTTGAAAAACTCAACGGCAATGTCTCTTCCCAGAAATCTCTCTTTCAAGAATCATGACCTGGTTAGTCAAGATAATCCACAGACATTGTTCTGAGCAGTTTCATGTAGGAGCATCACTGAAGCCCAGTTCATATTACACGATTTTCACTGAGATTTTGACGTCGCAGAGGATCTTGAGAGCCACCTTGGGTCAGAGGTGAGTTGGCAGATAGCCTGCCACGACGAGTCCTCATGTGTGAACAGGCCTACGAGCAAGTCACCCCCTTGTCTGTGACTGGGACTGGATATCTGGCATGCTAGAAAACTGGAGAAGGGTGGACTGACAAAGACCATCAGCCAGGGAGAGGTGGGATACGTCCCACGTCAGCATGCAGGAGGACGGAAGAAATGTGAAGAGGACAATCCGCAGGGTTGCCACTTGCCAGGTCTCCTTATTAGCCACGATGTTTGGGCTTGTTTCTAAAGTGGAGTTGCTTATTTGAGCTTGCTCTCTAAACACCACCTCTCCCTATATATATCCGTCTCATAAGTTATTTAAATGCATGATAATCGCTTCTTTTGGGCTTGTTTCCATAGCCCTGGTTGCTTGTTTCTCTCCCAAGATCTGGCAACACTGACAAGCCGGCAAGCAACAACAACAATGGCGGCATCCACAGGATCACGGGGAGCGCGTTGTGTTTGGACCCAGGCCTGATTCAACACTGGGAAGAATATCTATGCCTTTACGATGTGTCATCTCCAAGTTAGGTAACGTCACCGTGTTATCTGGGGCTCTGTCGGCGAGGCTCGGTGAAGAAATCTTGTAGTGTGCACACACAGGTCATAACGCAGTTGGCGAGACTCCCAGTGACAGAAGCACACATCGGCAGGTATGAACACTCAAAAGATTACGATAGTCTCCGCGACGCAAAATCAGGGTGAAAATTGTGTAATGGGAACTAGGCTTAAGCTAGCTAATGTTACAAATCAGCTGAGGAGGACGCCATTAATTTTTTTATCTTGCACTGTCACGAGCAGGAGCCTCTCGTCCATGAGTAGATGCACACTTCCTTCTATGAGGTAATATGGTTGGTGGGTGTTGTTCAGTGGAAAGAAAATAGTTCCTACACGAAACTGCTCACAACGAGGTCTGTGGATTATCTTGACGAACTGATCATGATTTCTGGGAAGAGACATTGCCGTTGAGTTTTTCAAATGTATTTTTTTTTGGCGCTTTGAGCACCACAAGCTGAGTGCCATGTAGTTTAATTATACTGGAGAGAAGGCAGACATCTCCAGCTGTTATCTCCAACACGCAACAACTCACACCAAAACAAGCTAGACTGATGAACAGCATCATAAGTAAGAGTAAAAATATGTATTTCTGACTAGGGATGAATGACCCTTTAAGTTAATTAATAGTAGCAGTAAAATATTTTAGAATATATTCAAAGATTTCTGGAAAAGGAATCAATTGTTGCTTTGTTCTAAAAAGAAAATCATGTCATCTTCACACTACAGCAAGGTGCCAAGAGGGCAGTGATCAAGATCCTGAAAAACTTTGACGAGGCGATCACGGTGGACGTGGCCAGCCTGGACCCTGAGTCCTTGTACCAGCGGCCATACGCTGGGTGAGTTATGCATGTCAGGTGTATCAGATAATTAATTAATCTGGCTAATTCTGTATTTAAAATCATTTCTTTAAATGTCCTTTTTAATTATTTGCTATTATTTGTCTTATGGGAATTTCCTGTGCTGTGTTTTATGTTTCTTTTCTTTTATGCTCCTTTGATTGCCCACACGGCTGTTTGGCTTTAATGGTTCTAACTGTTTTTATTGGCTCCCTCTTCAAGTGTTTTATGAGCCTGCTTTGTAAAATCCTGTACAAACTTAACTCGAGAGAATGATCTTATTGAAAGACAAAGCTCTAGTCTGTCAGATTAGTTTTCCCCCACACACATTGAAATTGCAGCTATTGAGTGGATACAAACACACAGTGGTGTTTGAATGTGTGTGCCTGAGGCTCAGTTTTGTTCCATTTGCTCTGTGTGCTGTCTTCATCCGTCTCCTCTGCTCCGTCCGCTCAGAAGGATGACGTTCGGGAAGGTGAACGAGATGGGCCAGTTTATCAGGGAGGCAGAGCCGGAGCCGGACGTGAAGAAATCCAAAGGCATGATTCTCACTCCCTTCTACCTGTTCGCCTCTCTTTGCCTCGTTATATTCTTTGAGTCTTTGCCCTCACTCTGTCATAGTTTATCTCACTCCCCCTTGCAATGAATAACATCTACTCTGCACCCATGAATATAAACCTCATCTAGTGGCTGCTCCCATTCTCCTTACAGCTCATAGCCTGTTGAAATATTTAAGAACATTCCCCTTGAAAAGCAAAACAGCCACTACTCTTAACATCCAACAACATGCAAAATGTTTATATATTATGTTGAAGAGTGCTTAACCTTGAGGGCCACACAATGAGGCTGCAGAATAATCCAAATATAAAGCAGTCTAATAAAGCAGTGCAAACCTAAAGTGTCAGGATTAACTCACCTTGAGGAAATCTAATTAGCCCGCAGTGCACAGCAGTTTGAGTTCAGATTAAGATACTGCAGTGAATGTGCTTTTTACTTTAATGCAGTGTCTTCGTCTCACTCAGACTTCCCTCTCCTCTCACTTAGGTTCCATGTTTTCTCAAGCCATGAAGAAATGGGTCCAGGGCAACTCCGATGAGGTGAGGCCACAAGATGGTAAAATATTCAGTGATCTGGGGCACATAGCAAGGCTCTCAGTGGCATGTATGAACATTCTCTGTGTGACGTCGGCCCGTGATGTATGATTTATTAAAGCAACTACAAGTAGCCTGTCATGATCACTACTTGGTGGACGATATATTTCCCCAGAAATATTTGGCGATAAGCTGTATTGTTGTCATTTTAAGACCATTTTATTCCACTAATATAATAATTATGCAATAGTGTAATAATGCAGTTACACAATTTCAAAGAGTAATGACATTTTAATTCTTAATCATATACAGACAATGGAATAGGAATGTGAAAAAAACATCATTTCATTTGGCTCAGGCGCTGTGAAAAAAGGCTTAGGCACTGCGCCCAAGTCTTGTAACGTTCGAGAAAAGCCTGCCCATCGTATCGTACCGTATCGTGTCGTATCACATCGTATCGTTATCGTATCGCATCGTATCATACTGCATCATTTCGTATCACATTGTATCATATCGTATCGTATCCTTCATGCATGCATCATGCTCACAATCATTGATAAATAAAATAGACATATTTACATACCTGTCTAGGAGGAAGGGGCCAGTTGACCTGTCGCTAAGACCCGCCCTTGAATCCAGACTGGCCAATCATAGCGTAGCATCGGTTAGTCACTCACTCTACAGCAGGAAATGGCACTTTAAAGTAAAAGCTCTGTGCCAGAAAGTCACTGTACTTCAAAATAAAGTGCGTTTTTTTTACAAACTTGACACATTTCTAAGTCACCTGCAATCCATTCACCTGTCACCCACTCTTGGATTGCGACGTACCAATGTAGAGGAATCAGTTTTAAAAAGAGACAGTTTCACAACAACTTAAAACCCCTTGTGTCTGCTTCTGAGAATGTCCTTAAAAGCCTGTGGTTGAAGTTATTTGTTCTTGTTCTAACTCTTGCCATCAAGGCCCAGGAGGAGATGGCATGGCAGATCGCCAAGATGATTGTCAATGACGTCGTCCACCAGTCAAACCACGACAGCCCCGGCAAGTCCACCAAGGTACGGAGCCTCTCTCGGTTGTCTCCTTCCTGTGCGGTGATGTGCTGAATGACCGCAGTTCTTCTCTAAGTGTTTTCTGTTGTCTGTCTGCAGTTATGACCCCACTGAGGAACCAAAGGACTGTCACTCCCTGCAGACGCTGGTCAAGCCAGTGACATATTGTACACAGGGTTCGCCCTACAATGAGAACGAACAAGGCATTTTATCACCTCCCCATGTGTCTGTGTGTGTGTGTGTGTGTGTGTGTGTGTGTGTGTGTGTGTGTGGGGCTGTGATTGTCCACGCATGGGCTAATGGAAAAGTTGAAGATACATCATTGTTCCAATCTTCCAACTCCATCATAACACTATAAAGGTACACGTGTAGTCGTCGCCAAAGGTAAAGCACATCCAAGTGCTTACATCATACTGGAGGATGTCACTCCCGATGAAATGGAAATGTACAACTTGAAGAAAGCCGGCACGAAGAAGAAGCAGCATGTCAGTTGGGGCCGTCGCTGCGTTGCTGTAGCCATATCTGAAAAACGTCTGTGTTATGTGGGACCTATGGAGGATGTTACAAAGACTGAATTACCCGCACTCCCTCATGACACGCCTCCCCACACCTTTTATAACCATTCCTTGTTTTTAGGTTAAACTCTTCCTCAAAGGTCAGCCACGTTAAGCAGATGAGCATTAGCGTTGTACAGTTTTTTTTGCATACGCTTCCCTCAGCCTGCCCGGAGTAGTGTTGTCTGCTGTTTTACGTACTGTAGAGCGTTTTGGAACTGAAATGACAATGAAACAGAAGAAAAGCCGAGGATCCTGGCTGACCTACTATACGAACCTCCTGGCACCTTTACAGAGCGTAGAAGAAGAAATACTCCCTTATTGAACTTAAGTGCTCCATTTGTGTTGGAAAACTCCAAACTCCATGTCCTAAATGTTCTATATATATATAAATATATATATGTAGATTTCTGGTTTACCCCATATATTAATGTTAGTCCTTTTTTATGGTGATCGCTGTTTTTTTTTTTTTTTTATGCATCGCTGAAACGTCAGTGGTGACAGGACTGTTCAACTGGAAAGTGTGCTCAGTGAATTAAACTCCCCCTTTTTTTTTATTTCTTTAGAGCCTTACCAAGATGTGGAAAAGAACCAGAAAAGACTCTTGGTACTATGTACCACTAATGTTTTCTGACATGTATGTGTACTTAATCTATAATATATTTAAATTGTGTTTGATTTAAATACATATATTATGAAATGTTTGTCTGTTCTCTTTTATTTTTTCTTTGATATATTTTAGTGATGGTAGCAGGTGCCGCCTGGGGTTACTTTCACACAGTCTTATGTTTACAGGCAAATTGTTATCATGTGGGAAAAGTGACAAGCCTACTGCAAACAGCTTAGTATTATCTCCTCTGACCAGGTGGGGGCAGTGTTGGCTGTATTGCTGTGTCAGGGTAAAACTGAACAAAAAGGAACATTGATGACAGAGAGCATTATTTCTGACATAATAAGTATGTCTGCTTTTTCAGTAAGGCTTCCCTGGCTTCTCTTACACCCAGAAAGCCTGGAAGCATCCACAAATTGTAATGTACAGTTGAACCCAAAGGGCACAGAAGTCACCTTCAATACTGTATACAGCATTTAAAGTGTTCTCATTGTCAGAGGTCTCACTGCTGTAGTCACCTCTCCCTGTGTGAAGCAGGGCCTATTAATGATAGTAGATAATTAAGAATAATAAAAATAATATTACAATTTAATTTGATACAACTGTGTTTATATTAAAATAAAATGAGCCTGCTGCTAAAGCTAATTAGTATGATGAATATTCCACACACTAATTGGCTGTGTAGCAACATGCTGTTTTAAAGCGCATTGCTCCTCCAGCTGATTGAGGTTTCCACACTGAGGCTACCTGCACGTGCAGAGGCAACGCCCACCTGAGTACAAACGGACGGTCCCTGTCCTGAGCTCTGATTGGCTGAGACGCTGTTACAATCACTGGCTGACACAGACCTGTATCACTGCAACAATGCACACAACAACAATCACTTTGACTGTACATGTCGATGCTGAGAAGTATTTGCTTTGCAGAGAATAATAATTAATTGAGATTAAAAAATATTTAATGAATGTTTTCATATAGTGTTTTTATTACAGTGATGTGTCTGGGTGTCTTTATGGGAGCAATTCATGTAACACTGCATTAACAAAGTGCAAGGTGCATTTAGACAAGTACCTGCAGCCAGGCGCCCCATTAGTGAAGTTACAGGAGAGAGGTGAACAACACCGGAAGTGTGAGTTTAAGCCTTCAGAATAATTTTTTTTTTCAACAATGGCTCTCAACACATTTCCTGCCATAGGCCTCCACTAGAAACACTTTTCTACCAATGAACATTATCTCCCAGACTGAACCTATCAACATGTTGCATGAAAAATGACTTTAAAATTACCAGCCAATAACCAATTAATTTTCTGTCAACCAGTCAATCTAATAATCATTTCAGTGGCATGTTTTTTTTTTTTGTCCAAAAATCCTAATTTGTAGGTTACAATAAAGGAATCAAATAATTGTAGTGCAATTAAAAAGTACAATATTAATCTCTTAAGTGCAGCAGGAAATGGTTTGACATTAAAATACTCAGTACAAGTACCTGAATTTTTTATTTAAGTACAGTAGGGTAAATGTAAAAAGTAGCACTAAAGAAACCTGAATGTTTTTATACTGTATCATTATTTTGTCAAAATAAATAAATAAATAAATAAATAAATATAAAGCTCCTCCAGAGGAATAGAAGACAATATATAACTGTAGTACCCATCATAACATGTGAACTGACATTATGTGTAAAATTAGTGTAGTGTCCCTTTAGTTTTAATTATTTAAAGGGCCACTGTGTAGGATTTAGTCATGAATGGATTACTGTCTACCGGGCACAAGTCCAGGAGCCCATAGTGTCAGGGCCCCCCCCCCAGCTTTCACTTGCAAGATATCACCGTACTGAAAAGGAAGAGACTCAAAATGACCCCAAAGAGATGCAAAAGAACTTTTCATTACAAGAAATTGGAAAAACCAAGATGTTGTTAGCAATACCAGGTCAACCTGGATTAAGAAGAAGAAGAAGAAGAAGAAGAAGAAGAAGAAGAAGAAGAAGAAGAAGATGTACTTTATTAATCCCAGAGGGCAAATTGTTTTTTTCACTCTGTTGTCATGTACGCACATACACAAATAGGATCTACACATGCATTAAATGGAGAGATGTCCGGGCCAAGTGCCTTGGACAGGTGCCCCAGGCAGCTGGGAGTTCTGGGCCTTGCTCAGAAGCACCTCGGCAGTACCCAGGAGGTTGAACTGGCACCTCTCCAGCTACAAGTCCATGCTCCATGCTTGGTCCATACAGGGATTTGAACAGGTTCTCAAGCTGATTCCAAATAGGCTGAGCTAATGCTGCATACAAACACCATAGCAACAGAGAGAAGTCAGACAAGACCGTGTGTATGACTGTTTTAGCGAAACACAAATAAAGGAGAAGTACTAATAAACAAAAGCATTTCTCAGGGGTTGTGACACTCAAAAAAATGTATCCTTGGATTTATAGACATCTCTTCCCCAATGTAAGTCCATGGGACAAAGTCTTTTGGGGCCCAATGACATCACAGACAAGCCTCGGAAACTGCAGTACCACTGTGTGGCCACCACAGAAATTGGCTTCAAAGCCTGGTGCACTTCCTGGGTACCTGGCTATAAAGTGCCCTGGAAATTAGTTAGCATTTTTGGTTAGATGCCTGAACTAAGGTCTATCGTCAACACAAGCTCAAGAGACTTCACGTTGTATTCTGTGACATAAAATATGCCAGTAAAAACCCCACTCATGAACTTCTATGTGTCTTAAAAAAGGTAGATGCTAACAAGTGGCTAAGTGAAACTGCAGAATGTCACCACGCCACACCATGCCGAACACGGCTTTACAGTCTTGTTGTGGTGGTGACACTGGGTCATACGACTGTAGTGTAGTTTATTATAGCCTAACATTAGCTTTTTTACTTGTGGTGATTTCGGCTTTTATAATCACAAAAGTCATGTTCATTTGTGATTTTTGACAATAATCCAAAATCCAATGGGAAAATCCAGTAGGCTTCTGGATGAGGGGACCAGTGTGATGCCATCTTATGCGTCGGCTTACAGAAAAACGTCATTCATGGACTAAAATTCAGTGCATTCTTGAAATAGTTTTCTTGACCAAAATAACCTTTAATTTTGAGCTGATGTACCTGATTAATCTGGAGGAACTCGAATGGAGAAAAAAGGATAAATGAGAATACTATTGGTGGCATGTAAGAAATCCTTGACCAAGAAATGGCTGAAAAAAGAAATGCCTAGTGTTGATGAATGGATTGACTTAGTTCATAATATCTATGTAATGGAGAGCTATGTAATGGAGAGATTGACTTTCAGTTTGAGAGCCCAGAAGGAAATTTTTATTGAGAACTGGACAAAATGCCTGAATGTCAAACTTTGTCTGATAAGTAGCCTACTAGAAACCCTGTGATGTGACTAGTAGCCCCCACTGTACCTTTATGTTTTTATTTATGTTATATCTAGTAAAATTATTATTAATTTTTTTAAAAAAGTGAAAACGCAAACGGCCCTTTCTAAAGCCAGTGTTTTATTGTCCATTCTGAGCTACTGTAGAAACAAAATGGCTGACTTCGTGGGAAAGGACCCTCCTGCTCCTTTTGTAGGTAGAAACGGCTCATTCTCAGTTAACGAAACACAATTATTATTTTCAGGTGATTATATACTACTGAAAACGGTTATTTTACATTCAGTTTTCACCGCTTCGCTCAGGATTTCACTTTGAAAATCACACCCGGAAGTACTCATCGTTTCAACCCTCGCGAGCTTGACGCTGTCCAGGAGCACTCCGCCTGAGACGCAAAGTGCGCTGCTGTCCGTGTTGAGTCCACTGAGAGGAGCAGAGGACAGGAGGCAGGGGGGGTCCGGGACATGTCTGTGTTTGCGGCTCTGAATTAAACTGCTCCTGCTGCACCTGCACCTGGTATGACAACTGCGCGTGCAGTTTTGGGTGTGACAAACATTTCGCGCGCGCGCGTGTGTGTGTGTGCCAGGTTCGGGCATTATCCAGGCTGAGTGGAGGCGCGGATGACTTGACTTTATTGTAGCAGCATCACCATCACTCCTCCTTCTGATGTGTTTTGGACGTGTTCTCAGCGGTTTGTCTGTCCAGACCAGATGTTCTGGACACACACACACACGCGTGGCTGCCGCTGCGGATGTCCACTGATTCATCTGCTGATGTAGAGCTGCACGAGGGGCTGAAGTTGGAAGTCTCGCTCTTGAAGGTGTGAGCTCCAAATGCATTCGCTCCTGGGCCGGGAGAAGAAAGAAGAAGAAGCCGGGTTTGGGATCGATCTGGGTCTGTCTCCGGGCTTTCTGCCCCACGCTGCCACCATGTTCAGCTGTGTGGGCTGCTTCTGGGTGCTCCTCTCCTCCGCTCTGGTCGCCGTCTGCAGTTTCAGCTTCATATCCCCTGCCTGGATTGTTAAGGACCAGCTGAGGAACAATCACCACCATCACCATCACCACCACACCAACAAGGACTCTGTGAGCTTCGGTTTGCTGTGGCACTGCTCGGAGTCTCTGGATCACATGTACCGATGCTACACCTTCGGGGGACTGGGCAAATTCGCAGAGATCCCCTCCAGCTCCTGGCAGGTGGGTAACCATACACACCCATCACTTCCATCCATCACATGTGGATGGAGGAGAGCATGTGAGGCACCAAGTGGGAAGGTATTGGATCCAGGAAAGAGTGGATAGCAAGTCTAATTACTGCCCTGAATCAAGAAAATGACACCTGATCATAGGAAAATGACATAATTTGAGACATTTAATTGATTGTGCATGTATAACAAGTCATCTATCTTTTAAATTTAAACTTAAGATAGTTTAAATGACTTGTAAAGATCCCTTTTATCAGCATGTATCCACAGAGGTTCATTTGATTCTTCAGATTTTTTGGGGCATCTGCAGTGACTCTGCCATCAGGGTTCAATGGCACCTCCTGATGAAACTCCGGGCATGCTGCACACACACACGAGATGTAATGATTACAGTGGCTCTGATGCTCCTCCTGAGTCAACTTTTCACGAAAAACACGTTTGGCGATGATGCAGTCAGAAGAAATGATTCATTGATCTGGTTGTGTATCATACAGAGAGCAGCATCTGCAGCACAGCACGCCAGACACACATCAAAGCTGCGAGAGTGGCTCTGGGTTGGCAGGCTGCACACCGATCGGGGCTCCCCACCAGCAGGAATTTCAATTTTCGTCTCTCTTTGTCAAATTGAACCCGGTTAGCGAAATGTGCCAGTGGCTGATTCGGACCACTCTCCCCACCTGTGGTGTGCACAGTTGTGCAATTATATCCAGCGACAAACACCTTCACAAATTGGATTGTTTGAGGGAGATCGCATTGGTGGACCACTGCGGATCTGTTTGTGGGGTCTTTGACTGAAGTTTGGAGACATTGCTGAGGCTGTGGGGGAGTTTGTTAGCTTGTTAGAGCAAAAAACAATTGGCCTTATTAGCAGACTTGTAACTGGGATGCTCACTGTTCATGCAAGTTGTGGTATAATTTCATACAGGCAAGATGTTTGGACCTCCCCAGCCTTGCACCCTCCTGCTACTGCTCCACTCTACCGGCAGCCACCTCTGGAGTTATGATTTATGCATGAAGAGGAATTAGCATTTGAAAGGGAGATATTAATAAGTGGCTGCTCGTGTGATTGTAGCGCAAGTATCTACAAGGAGGGGAAGAATGCAGCGCCTGAGATTCTTTTCAGAGGGAAGTACAGGTGTTGAAACTGCAGAGGCAGATAGAGAGCAGTGAGCAAACACAGAACAGATTGGGATCTCTGTGTCATCTTGTTTATATTCAGACATTAACGACGACATGTCATTTACTGAATAAGCCGTGTGAGAAACCGTGTTTGGGGCTAAAATCAGTCGTCTTTTTGCTGGTTAGCCAGATGCCAGCGAGTCAATTAGGGGGTCCAGTTATGAGCTTCTCCTCCAGTTTGTTAGTGAGCGTGAGACTGATGGAGCCGAGCTACATGTGTTATTACAGCGGTGAACTCGAGCGCACGATCCTGCTCCCACAGCCATTAATAAAGGTGAAGGGGCCATTAAGTTTTCATCAGAGCCACTTTATTACTCCGCCACTCCTCACTGATGTGCACATCGTTTTGCTGATGCCCTCCATTTTCAACAACTTGTCAACAACTTGCAAAGACAAACCTCCACAGCACATAGGCAACAATGTTAGAGATGTCTGTGCTACAGTACACACACATACACACAAACACACACACACGCCTCAGCAGCCATTAGTCCCACTCTGTGTTTGTGTTAGTAGAAGAAGACACCTATCACTGTATATTGAGCTCTGCGGTCTCCATCAGAGTGGAAGAGTGTACTCTTGGCTCACTCTGAAAAGACAAGCTGAGCCCTGCGGATGCTGTGCAAGTGAACCAAGGGGAGGACAGGACAGGGGAGGAGGAGGAGGAGGAGGAGGAGGAGGCTCCCTGAGAGGCTGGCCTACTTGTGCTGTAGTTTCTGTGGGTTTTTCTGTTGTCGCTTCATGTTGTCAAAAGCTTTTGCTTGGACCGCGCTGCTGTCCAGTGCTGCTGGCACTCAGGAGCCCAGTGCTGTGGTGGTGGGCCATCGCCAGGCTGGCAGGGTGGCTGCATCCATTTAGCCACTCACACACAGACAAGCCCCTGAAATGAGATGTAAAAGACGGCGGCAAACAAACACAGGCTTATGTGGTTAGTTTCATGTGGGAAGGATGGTCGAGATGGGATAGATTCCCAGGTTTGCAGCATGCGAGAACGTATGTCATCTGACATACTTGGTTACTGCTTTATTCATTTATTTTGTTTAACTTTTGAGGCGTGGGGTGAACAAAATGTTTGGCATACATATTTTTTAAAACTTTTTTTTTTGTTTTTAAGAGTATTTTTTTGGCAGTTTTTTCCTTCACGCAGCCAAGGCCTACAGACTGGAATTGAACCCATGTCGCCGCAGAGGACTCAACCTTTATGGGATGCCCACTCTACCAGGCGGGTTAGAGGTGTTGAACTTTTCAGGCACTCCTGTATTATTACAGCGGAAACAGACAACTTTTCACAGTTACTTCAGTTTCAATTGGAGATACTAATTGCGAAGAATTTTGAAACCATTGAAATTAGGCTTGGGCGGTCTATTTAAAATACAGCCATATACGTCAAATTAATTCAAGATTCTCTCTTTAACTGAACTAAGACTTAATTGCCTTGTTGACTCGTAGGAAAACACACTTCATTCAAACGTGACCGAAACAATATAAAACTCACCAAAACCATCTTAGTTAGACGTCTAGTTAGTTAGTCCACTGTTCTAACAATCACCAACTCTGGTTTGGTCAAAATAAACAACACATTCTCACTCTGACCTCATCACATATTGACGTTTGGTCATGGATCTCTCATGTCCACATACGACCTGAAAGGTATCCTGGGACGTTGTGTTCTGTTTTTACATGCATTTTCTTTTTTCAAAATACACTTATGTTTTCACAGGAAATTTACCATTTACATAAAGTCTCTTTCAAAATAAAGGCACTACGTCAGTACAACAACGCAAATTGAGTTTTTTTTCCCCCTCCAACAATTAACTCATGTTGTTGGGTTTAGGCAACAAAAGCATGTGGTTAGGTTTAGGAAAAAAGAACAGGGTTTGGCTTATACTCTTACGAGACGCGAACACCGCTCTCCAGGGTCAAAGTCCGTGTTTGTTGGACCCATCCAACACCTCTCCCACCCACTTGGACTTTAGCCGCCTTAACTTTCGTTCTTGTTCCGCTGTGTTTCCCATTGACGCCGCCGAACGGTGACCGGTCGCGTGTCGTTGAAGGACGGCCCTTTTTCGTCAGTGTCTGACACGGCAAATCGCTACCCAAGTGCCGGATTTCGATGACTTTGGAGTGAGACCGGGCTCAAATAAACCTTTCTTCACCCCTGATTTCTCTCTACTGTTGCTGTCGCATGTTCCACAAGTAGAGACTGACCTCTGGTGGTGCATGATGTGCACTACATACAGCATCTCAGTGTAAGTTTAGTAGAAAGATAAGCATCTGTGTTTTTGACGGTATTGAAAATTATACCATTGGGACTTCTAAATATCCGGCCATACCGTTGTACCATGATGGCGCCCAAGCCTAATTGATACTCTTTGGTAAATGAAGTTTGTGAAGAAACTGCTTTATCAGCTAAACATTGGTAAATAAGGCCCATATCTGTCTTGCTGACTGCCACTGGCCTATCAGCAACTAAGTTGGCATTCACTGATGGCAGCTGACGATGTTTATCTGTTGTGTCAGATCAAGTTTTCACAGGCTAAATTTTGTGTTGGGTATGTGCGGTTGGACTCGGACAACAGTGGCTAGCATACTCAGCTGCTGACTAAAAGAAGAAGCCACTGGCTGGACCAACTCTGCAACAGGAGCCGTGCGCACACGTGGTTTGTTTTCACCTTTGCTATTAGTGAGCAGCTGTTCAGCTTTGCGTTTGGATGAAAAGAAATAGACTGAACTTCAACAAGGCAGAGATGCTCATCTTTGTTAAGAAAATGTGCATCTTACTAAGACATAGGCTATAAGGTACTGGTTTTCATTTTGATATTAGTAATATTCGGAAGAGGAGGCGCACTGCATGATAAATAAACAACAACAGAAATCATTGGTATCATCCCAGAACTTTGCAATAGGTGCATCCCAGCTGGAGATATCTACTGGTATCTACAGGGGAAAACAATGGTGCTGTCCTCTTCCTGTTTTGGTTTATGCACTTTCTTTGTGCCCTAACAAGAGCCTTCATTTTCCCTGGGAGATCTTACCTGCTTGCAGACAGAATTTCAATGTGAAAGTGAGATTTGTAAGGAACCAGTCTAAACACTGATGGTGTCATTATTCTATAGCCATTACACTGTGCAATCAACATTAGCCTTCTTCATGATAAGTTGAAGCAAAGAGACGTGTCTGCTTCCAACTCTCAGATATATTCAGTCGTAATCATGACTGGGGTGTTAACATGAATGCAATTTGCAAGCTAGAAAATGGTCTTTACTGTGACTCGACATAATCCATGATCCATAAAAGTGTTTTGCAGTCGATCAGCGCAGCGCAGCAGCGCACATTAAGCGTCTTGCAACAGGAAAAGCTATTGAAAACTCTTCTGCATCGTGGTTTTCCACATAAATTATTCCTTGTATTACTTCTGCTTGTTTCTGCTCGGTTGTGTGATTTTTCCATCAGAGCAGATGTAGAGTGGTGGTAGTGTGTGAGCGTTGTTTGTGTACATGCACACAGGAGCGTATACATGCGTGTGTAGAAGTCAGAGGAAGTGTGAAAGCGTGTGTGTGCGGCTGCCAGGTTGAACGTGTCAGTGGAAGAGGTGTACTGTGAGCTGCTGCTAGGTAAAGTGTGAAGGAGGAGGAGGAGGAGGAGGTCGCCTGCCAGAAAACATTTTCACCTTAACATGTTAACAGCTTATGTGCTTCCAGCTGCTTCACAGCACTAAACACTGGAGCTGGATTAGCTCGGCCTCTGTGGTAACCAGCCAACAGCTCAGACACGAGTGTTTGTGTGTGTGTGTGTGTGTGTGTGTGTGTGTGTGTGTGTGTGTGTGTGTGGTGTGTGTCTGGGCTTCTCTTTACTGTACGTGATTCCTGGCTCTGTGGTGGCACGTGCGTTCGTCCTCCTCACACAGTCCATGCCCACTGAATGTCAAGGTCGTCTTGTAGCCTAAATGAGTCGTGGCCGAGCTCCAGCGACACTGATTGGAAAATGTCTGAGTTTGTCCTCATCTTTTGTCGGTCTGTGCAGAAAATGGCAGCATGACAAGACTGTGGGAATATAAAAAAGGGGATGTGATTGGCTTCCATTGAAAGCCTCTGACACATGAGACAAAACAATCGGCCCATGTTGTCTTCCCCACATGCCAAGAAGATGAATTATAGACGTTACTGGAGATGTTTTACCATGCCTAATTGCCAGCTACCTATGAAGAACACTTACTGGTGCATAAACCCCTGCTAGATGCTTCGAATGTCATTTCACCACTCAGTGAGCCAGAACTAGTTTTAAGTAGATAGATAACTCATTTAATGGAATTCACTTAGGATTCTTTTGTCTGGCTACTGCTCAGCTCTTGTCTTTGCTCTCCCTCATTAATATCTGGAGAAGTTTCACAGGGAAAAAACAGGAAAAAGGATGTTGCTGCTTTATTTTCAGTGTTATGTGTGAGAATGTTATTTTACGTAATGTATTTCAAATTGTTGCAGACAGCAAAATGATTTTAAAGAACTGTAAATGTCAGGATGTAATCTGTATTGTACATGTTACAGCTTTATCAAGAGAAATATTATACAAGTAGTGCAATAAAACTGTTGTCTACTGTGGAAGCATATTCACTGCTTATGTTGTACTGTGTACAGTGAAGTGCAGGTAATGAACCACAGCAGAATAATTTATCAGCAACATAAACTAAATAGGAAATGGAAATAGGTTCCAAATACATCAAGTCAACACGGAGAAATTCAGCACGTGTTTGTGTTTAAAAGTTACTATTGTAAGTCACATTAATTTGGTAGATTTTTGTGCTCTCCTCGACTTGTGCAAAGTCTGGCGTCATGGATTTTACTGAAGTTTAATACAAGATGTGAAATTACATCTTAAAGAGTCAGAAGAGTTTCAGAAACTGGAGCCGCTCACAGTGAATGACTATTCATTCATTCAAACCTTTATTTATGACTCGGGAAATCAATTGATGGAGATGCCGAATGTGAACATAGACATTAAACAAAGAACCATCATGTATGTCAATTAAAACACAAATGAAATCATACAAAACAACAGACAACAGTAGTAATAAAAGATTGCTAAAAGTAGAAATACAGGGTAATAAATATGCTAAGGAATGGAGGAATGGAAACTTCACATTTCAACAATGCTGTGGTTGATGTATGCTTTTGTTTTGGCACCAAAATCACTTGGTTATGTTTAGGAGGAGACCATTTTTGTCTTGAAATACACGTTTTGGTGGCACAGTCCCCACTGGAAAAGCAGCAATGGCTTGTTAAAGAAACAGTCATGTTTATGGGCTAAAAAAGTGCTGGAAAAGAGCCACAGGTCGCTAAAAACACATGCTTAGGGGCTGGAAAGCTGTAGGAAAAACACCTGTGTCTGGTGCATAAAAAGCCGCTGGAAACACAGCGATGTCTCACTAAATCACAACCGGTTTTGTTGTTTGTTGGTCTCCCAACAGTGGTCTACAGCTTGGCAGGCATCTTCACAGAAAGACTTATTAATAAATATATGATGTGTAATTATTTTTGTAATGTAAGTCCTTTTTGTCCTGTTTGGCTGCTCTGAGTACCAGTACCGTAATAGCATGAAAAGATGTGCATCAAAATCCAAGCTGCGGCTGGCTTGACTGGGTTTTACATGTTGCTGCTGTTCCTCTGTCTTGTCTGTGTGTTCTCATTGTCCTCTTTTTTCATTGTAGCGTTATCACTGATAAATTTGTTTTTCACTGGGTAAGAAATAGATGTATGTAGAACTGAGAATTACATGCACAGGTCAAATTTTACGTGCACCAACGTGCATATACCTGTGGTGTCTCTAGCCCTGAACATGCTGTACCAGTTTGATACTGATGCATTATTTTGATATGTTGTGGGAAGGGTGTTTTTTTCAAGCCAAGAGAAGTGTTCAAAGAAAACATTAATAACCCAGGGGAGACCCTTGTATTTTTTATAAAGTAAAACATAAGGTTCAGCCCCCCCCTCACCACCCCGATAATTTTTTTGCAGTCCCTTAAAGGGGAACACCACTGATTCTACACATCAAAGTGTGTTTACAGGTCTTGGGGAGTTCTACTTTGTGTGTGAAAACAGTTGTATAAAGGCTTTTGTGGCTCCAGAGAGAGTTGCATCAAATCTGATAAAGTGCCTCAATATCATCCCCAAACCGACGTTGGTTGGGGATGAAGACTGTGTGTTTGAATGTGCAAAAAAGATCTGATTTGTGTGGAGTTACACTGCATTGAGCTTAGCGGACCTTTGTAGAACGCTCCTCACCTCCTCATCATACAGTTCTTTAAAGGGCCAGTGTGTAATATTTGGCATGGTTTATTGTCAAATCTGAATCTGAATCTGAATATTCTACCCATTAATATGTTTATATAAGTGTATAATCGCTATAAAATAGAATTCGTTTGGTTTTCGTAGCCCTGTAATTATGCTTATATATATATATGCTTATATGTGTATATATATATATATATATATATATATATATATATATATATATATAAGCATGCGTGTTCTTCCTGAGTGTCCTAGCGATGTTGAGATATGATGTTAACATGACCAAATAATGAACTAATTTTGACCCCTATGGCACTCCAGCTTCGGTCTCCTGGGTGAAAGCCCTTTGCTTTATCCATTCATCCACCACTACTTTCAATCTATCTGGACTTTGTCGCTCTTCAAAATACGTCACGTGACTTTCTGGCAAATATCCCTTAAGGCTGCTTCTACCATGTGCTATCATGGTCAGCTTGGATATAGACTTTTGGCTCATACAAACACCACAGGCTTAAAACGACGAGACGGGAATAGGGGTGTAACGGTACACAAAAATCTTGGTTTGGTAGTACCTCTATTAAATATCTTTTACTTATTGGTAACCTTATTAAAACATACCACCACAGCAGTTAACTCTTTTTACACAATTTTTGAATGAAACAAATACATATAAAATCCTGCTTTTTCACATTGTTTGAATGAAAATAGAAATATAAAAGTGAAAAATAAAATCCTGCTGTTTTTTTAACACATTTTTTGAATGAAAAATATAAATATAAATTTCTGCTTAAACAGTTTTACTCAATTAAAATAAAAAGTATAGTGCAGCTGGTCAGCTTTAAAGCCGGTTAACGTTCAAACTTGGGTGGTGTCGCTTTAGATGCATTAGCATGTTAGAGGTGTTTCCAAGTACATACCCGACCGCTGTTCTGCAGTGTCGGCACACTGCTTTTGTCTTGTCCACTTGTTTATTTCCATCTTCATATTTTACCCTGAAACCAAAGTGTTCCCAAACGGAGGACTTAAGGTTTGCGGGTGGGTCTTCAGGTTCGTTAGGCTCACTTGCCATGTTGTCAAAATGCGAGAATGTGCTGCACAAAGTGAAAGAGGAGATTTACGGGACTCGGTCCTTCACTCAATTATGTCCGTCGGGGAACTAGATATTTTAAATGGTTCGGCTTGCAAAAACGGAATTAAAATAAAACAAAATAAAATAAAATAATATCCTGCGCCCAATAATTTGGTACAGGGTCGTGCTGAACTGAAAGTCGCGTACCGAACGGTTCGACACAAATACATGTACCGTTACGGCCCTAGAGGGGAATATAAAAAAAAAAAAAATTTTTTACAAGATTACATTTGAATACATCATGAGAACGTTGTAACTAACTTTTGCCCTGTAGTCATTTTTACTGAACAGAGCTTGAACACATCATATTGTAACTCAATTCAACCTCTGTTAGCAGCTAGTTCCTGCTAACAACTAACAGCTAACATTAACTAGCATGCCTCCTGCTGATGTTAACACGGACTTGTTGTTCGCAATGTAGCATTATCAGGGAAACAATAGGCATCCCCTGATGTGTCAATACCATAGACTGTATGTAGAGATGGACAACGTGTCTCCTCCTGCCCTAACTGTACTTGTGCATATACTTATACAATGAAGCCAAAATATTTAGGATATAGCTGCTTCCATCTTGTGCCAGTCATGTCATTTGGAGCCAGAGTCACAGTAGCATTCTCAGCAGGTATCAATGTTCCACACATACGCCTGTTCGACCATTCCCGACCAGCATCGCCGATAGTCAGCACACTGATTGGCACACACAGCTATCAATTTCCCCCTTTTTAAACATCTAATTACTAGTTATAACCAAACTTATTGGAAAATCAAACACTTGAACATACATCTGCGTGATAAGAACTACCTTAAGTGACAGAAACCATCTTTGGGAACAATTTATTTGACATGCACTTGGAGCTTTTAGTTCGGCCTATGTCCCGTCCGCTAACATTGATGGTGTAGTTTATGACCTATACTGCAGCCAGCCACCAGGGGGCGATTGAGATATTTTGGCCTCCCATTTGGGGAGCTGTCATGTTGCCCATTTTTGTATAAAATATATGCTCAATAGTGAGTTTTTACTGCGTCCTTTCACCCTGACGGCATCCCAGGGACGATCTCTGTTCACTTCAAACACATTTTGTATTGTCTTGTTGGGACACAACAGAAAAACACTGCAATCGGTGAATATCATCTTACTTGCTGACAGGCTGATGACAGTCAGTAAGGGGAATACTGGCTGATACCGTTGTTCAGCCGATAAATCAGTGCATTCCTAATTATTCTTCAGTGAGCAAAATAAATATTTTGGGGTTTTGGGCTGTTGGTTGGACAAAACAAGACATTTGGAGTGGTGTTACATCTTGCTTTGGGAACTCAATATTTTATAGTCCAAGTGATTAATTGAGATCTGACAGATCAATCGATAAAGAAAATAATAACTTTGCTGCAGCCCTGGACACTTTTATTAAATGTTTTGACAGCGCTCATATAAGCTGTTGTGGAAATGCTGGACAGAGTGGATGCACTGTTGTTGAATATTTCTCTTTGACCACATATTATGACATGTGCCCTCCCAAGCAGAACATGATGGTATGCACTTGGTGGACAGCCAGTTCAGGCAGAGACTCACCAGAGTGCCGCCTAATAACAGAATGATGGACAAGGTCTGGCCTTTATCTCTCTGAACAACATGAGAGAGAGCTGAAGGGTCTTTGCTCTGAGCTGGCTGCAGGGGCCACAAGGTCCAATGACACACACACACACACACACACACACACACACACACACACACACACATTCCCAAGGGAGTCAATGTATTCCTTGCCACTTGCTGACAAATACACCGGCTCAACAGACCAACAGAAGGCTGTGAAATCTCCACTGAACAGAAAGCCGTCATTTTGTCCTTGATGCGGGCTGGAGTTGCTCCTTAGATTTACTGTAGCAGTAAAGCTCCTCTCTCCCCTCTCTACCTCTTACAGCCTCTCTCCTCTAATGCTAATGGGGAACCTCTGTGGTGAAAGCCATTTGTGTGGAAGTGTGTCTGCCTGTTATAAATGATGTTATGAGGTCTAATGCACATGTTGTATTCCAGCCTCACCCCCGTGGGGAGTCCACTGCCCAGTTTGCACGAGAGACAAAAGGCGGACTCATCTGGTTGCTTTCTGCAGCCGACCTCATTCTGTTTAGAGCGTCATGTACAGTGCTCTCCGCAGAGGCACGCTCGCTACACACACACACGAGTATGATTAGATACAACAGAGTGATGTGATGTACCCACACATGTATCACTTTTACACAGTGAGATGAAAAGAGGCTGAGTGATGCAAAAAAAAAAAGTCTCTCACCCTTCAGAGTGTGATCAAAAGAGACGTTGATGTGATGTACAGTGGCTGTCCATGTCAGCACTGATGCAGTAATTAGGGGTTCAGGGAGGGCACGTCAAGGGACATTAGAAGGGAAGTGAAAGAAGTGAGTTATTTCAATAAAACTCCTTCCTTTGTTACATTCCCAAAAACCCCAGATCATCAATGCAAAAACGAGCCACTCAGACCCAGCGGACCGCCCCCATCCACAGCAAAAAGCAGCCATCATCCATATTCACACTTCGTAATAAACCGTTTCCTTTCAGCTGATATCATAAAAGGAACTCAAGCTGTAATGTTTTGGCTACCAGCTCCAGTCCATTTCCCACTCTGCTCTCCCCTGACCTTTACCCCAGCCTCTTGTTGTCCGTGCACCACTTACCTCTCATGTGTGCACAGCATGTGTGAGAGGAGAGAACGGGGGAGGTCAAGAGTTGCGTTTTACTACCATCTTCTTCTGTCGAGCTGTTTTTCAGGTGGCTGGTTCAGAGCAGAGCAACACATCACCTTTTCGCTGGTGCTTTATGAGACAAACATACCCTCGGCTGCTGGCTCGAAATATTATAAATTAGTTTTTGTATTTGGTTGTCTGTTCACCTCGACCTATGCCAGGTACATAAATAGACTCATTGCAGAAAGTTCAGTGCAGAGCAGGAGAAGGCACCGCCACTAGAACGAGAGATAGATGTTTGGTCCTTTGACAGGAAGTCTTGCGTGAAATGTGGTGTGCTGACTTATTATCATACTGCGCATGTTTACTTCAAGGCCACCCATCTGACTGGTGACAAAATTAATGGTAGGCAGTGTGTATACAGAGGAGCATTTTACAATGATAGATTTGGGGATGAATGGGCCATTTGGATGGCGTCCTGATTCTCGTGTTTACTCCCTCACAAGCCCACACTTTGCTTTGCATTTTCTCTTGTTTGAACTAAAGACCGTTCTAAAGCTCCAGTGTGCAATTTGACGACAATAACTGTTGGACGTGTATGATGGCCTGCTGATATGTCAGGCTGGTATTTATGTGTTGTGTTGTTGGCCTCTGATATAAGCAGTGTGTGGAATTTGTCAATACTCTGCTGGTTGTCTACAGAAGGCACTTAAAGGACTGTACTAGTGGCTCTGTGCTTGTTATGCCATTAACTACAAATGGTTGTGTAACTGCTCACCTTTTTTGAAAGCACATGAGTTTTCACATTGATTTTCTACCATGCAATGCAGCTGCTGGTTTCAACAACATGCTAGTGCCTTGAAGGATGCTTAGACATCCGAGTTTAGAGTTGGCTTTTTATAAAAACCACATCAGGCATCTCATGAGACCACAAATGTAATAGTCGATATCAATGCGACTGATAAAAATGACAAAAATGTACATGTGCATAAGCATACACCCCTTTTTTAAAACACATTTTAAGTTTAGTTTAATTTCAAATTTATTATTACAGAAAATTGAACATAGCGTTAGTTCAGGCAGGACATGATGTCAAGCTCAGCTCACATCCCAGCTACATCAGCTGATCTCAAACAGCCTAATCAACTGTTGGAGCAGCTGATTGATAGCAGGGAGTCAGGTGATAGATCACATGATTCCATTCTGTGCAACCAATTGGTGAATCTCATTCAGGGCGCCCTATTTAAACTGCTCTGGGCTGCCTACTGTTGCTGCTTCCTCTGCAAGCTACTTTGCAACCCGCCTCCACCCCAGCTCCTCCTTTTCATGTTTCTGTTCCCGGGGGGGGGTCCTTTGCTGCCCTCCCTGCCTTAGGCTTTCAATGTATGCACATGGAAGGGCAGAGAGGTTTGCTCTCTCTGCCTCAGGCTTTCCTTCTTTGCACATGGAAGGGCAGAGAGGCATGCTCTTGCCGACTTAGGCTTTCCAAGTAGGCACATGGAAGAGGCTTTGAGTGTAGTCCTAGGAAAGGCAGGGAGGCCCCAGAACAGAGCCATACCGCCAAACATAACACTGAAAATGGAAATAAAGTTTAATTTGACTAAAGTGTTCCTGACTGAACTGCTTTTTGTGGCACTACCCCAGTGGAAATACAGCAGAATACTCTCTTGCCATCACCCACCGAAAACACAGTAGCTCCAAACATCAGATCTGTAGGTTACTGCAGGATCTTCTATTTCTGGTTTGGTAATGGTGGCACAAAGAATATCATATTTCACGCAATTAAAGCCTCGTACTGAACAGTTCAATACAAATACCTGTATTGTTTCATCCCTGCTTAATACATATCCTACAGTATATTAACATATTTCTCCTGAGTTGTTGTTGTTGTGGTTCAGTACTTGTACAATCTATGAAGTGACTGGTGGTCTCTGTGGTAGGCTGTTTGTTCTGCCCATCTCCTGCTGTAATTGGATGGCTGGGTAAAAAGTGAGCATTTTATCAAAGAATTAACATTTTTCAGCTCTTAGTGACCAAAACAAAACGCCAAATGTGCTGTGCTCAGTGTAGAATAGATGTTTATCGTCTCGTCACACTGCTGCCATTTGTAGCAGAGTGTAAAGCTGTCGTTGCAGCTGCACTTGTCACCGTCTTCCATGTGTTGTTGTTCTTCCATGCTGGTTGGCATTCTTGTTCTTCCTTTATAATTTAACGGCAGACCAGAACACTTGTAGGCGTATGTGCTGTCCGGTCTGGTCTGTCAGGTCTAAAAGAGCTGCATCCCTGGCACCTACGGGACTGGAGAAAAACAAGTACTGTTAAATTTTCAGGATTTTGGCATTGACTTGGTACCACAGTATTGGTTCTTGTGACATACAGTACCTAATCCACACTGCAGTTCTTTGAGTAGTCTTACTCTTGAATCCTGTGTGTTAGAGTGTCCTTGAACATCCTAAGAGGTATTTTACTTGTCTGTCTTAGAAAAGTTTCAACTCTCTGCAAGTGGGTTTTCATTCAGTTTTGAAGAACATAAAGCAACAGCTGTCTGGAAGGTGGGAAATCAATTTAAAGGGCTTTAGAAAATGGTTGGCAGTGATATTAAAAAGACTGGATTTGTAGCTCATTCAATTCCGTTGACTTTAAGAGACTTGAAAGTTGGTATTGGAACAGTTTGTATGAGCGAGTTTCCATCATCATTACTGCACAGACACATGAGTTATACAGTCAGGTCCATAATTATTTGGACAATGATACAGTTGTCATCATTTTGGCTCTGTACACCACCACAATGGGTTTTAAATGAAACAATGAATACCTGTTTAAAGTGCAGATTCTCAGCTTTCATTTAAGGCTTTTTTTCCAAAAATGTAGTATGAACCGTGTAGGAATGACAACCATTTCTTCACACAGTCCCCCAACTTTAAGGGCTCATAAGTATTTGGACAAACTAACATAATCATCAATTAAACAGTCAGTTTTAATACTTGGTTGCAAATCCTTTACAGTCAATGACTGCCTGAAGTGTTGGACACATAGGCATCATCAGATGCTGGGTTTCTTCCCTGGTGATGCTCTGCCAGTCCTTTACTGCAGCCGTCTGCACTTCCTGCTTGTGTTTTGGGTGTTTTACCCTCAGTTTTGGCTTCAGCAAGAGAAACGCATGCTCAATTGGATTCAGGTCAGATGATATGACTTGGCCATTGCAGAACATTCCACTTCTTTGCCTTAAAAATGTCTTTGGTTGCTTTTGCAGTATGCTTCAGGTCAATGTCCATCTGCACTGTGAAGCATCGTCCAATGAGTTTTGAAGCATTTGGTTGAATCTGAGCAGATAATGGTGCCCCAAACACTTCAGCTTTCATCCTGCTGCTCTTGTCAGCAGTCACATCATCAATAAATACAAGAGAACCAGCTCCATACATGGCCATGACATAACAACATACCTCCACCATGCTTCACTGATAAGGTGGTGTGCTTTGGATCATGAGCAGTTCCTTCTCTTCTTCCTTCTCTTCTCTTCCCATCATTCTGGTAGTTGATCTTTGTTTTATCTGTCCATAGTATGCTGTTTCACAACTGTACAGGCTTTTTAGATGGTTTTTGACAAACTCTAATCTGGCCTTCCATTTTTAAGGCTAACCAATGGTTTGCATCTTGTGATAAACCCTCTGTATTTATTCTAGTGAAGTCTTGTCTTGCTTACAAGAGCAGCAGGATGAAAGCTGAAGTGTTTGGGGCACCGTTATCTGCTCAGATTCAACTAAATGCTTCAAAACTCATTGTACGATGCTTCAGAGTGCAGATGGACATTGACCTGAAGCATATTGCAAAAGCAACTAAAGACATTTTTAAGGCAAAGAAGTGGAATGTTCTGCAATGGCCAAGTCATATCATCTGACCTGAATCCAACTGAGCATGCGTTTCTCTTGCTGAAGCCAAAACTGAAGGCAAAACACCCAAAACACAAGCAGGAAGTGCAGACGGCTGCAGTAAAGGGCTGGCAGAGCATCACCAGGGAAGAAACCCAGCATCTGATGATGCCTATGTGTCCAACACTTCAGGCAGTCATTGACTGTAAAGGATTTGCAACCAGGTATTAAAACTGACTGTTTAATTGATGATTATGTTAGTTTGTCCAAATACTTATGAGCCCTTAAAGTTGGGGGACTGTGTGAAGAAATGGTTGTCATTCCTACACGGTTCATACTACATTTTTGAAAAAAGCCTTAAATGAAAGCTGAGAGTCTGCACTTTAAGCAGGTATTCATTGTTTCATTTAAAACCCACTGTGGTGGTGTACAGAGCCAAAATGACGACAACTGTATCATTGTCCAAATAATTATGGACCTGACTGTACATTGTAACGGGAAACATGCAAAATCATGATCATGTTATGCATGTCTGATTGTTGCTATTGACGGGGATATTTTTGAGTTTCAGTTGAGAGCAGTTGTCTCGTGGTTTTGAAATAACTCAGTGCAATGATTTGTTCGAAGCTACAGACACGCATATCAGGAGCATTATGGGGGTCGTATTGCTCAAGGACATTTTGACGTGAAGGCAGAGACTGACCCACCAACCCTTCAATAATGGCTGAGCTGCTGTTCAAGCTGAGCTACAGCCTTCTACTAAATGCTTCAGAGGTTTTTACACATGATTTAGAAAATAGAATTCTGGGTAAACATGTTAATGTCTGTGTTTTAGGGGCTCTGTCTGCTCCGTCTTGAGATACAATAGGGTGTGTCCCTCCAATCTCGTGTCTGCAGATTTTGTCACAAATTCCTGATTGTAAGATTTTGGGGGAGTGTGTCGACAGGCGGAGCAGGTCAAGAGGTCAGTGCAGCACACGGGAGAGGAATTGAAAGTGCACGGGAACAGCTGTCCGGATGATGGATAGAACAGGTGGCTTGGGGAGAGATGAGGAGGAGGAGGAGGAAGAGGAGACTGAGGCGACCATGTTGATCTGCATTTTATACCCATCTAGGAGAAGTAGAGAGGAAATCAGTCTGGCCGAGAGGGAGAAGGATTTATGATCTCATCAGCCTTGATGGATGGACGGTACCTGCAGTGTGTGATCATTTTCCGCTGCCTTTTTATATCTGATATCTGACACTCTGGCAGCAGCAAAAACACTTGCTGTGTTGAAAGCCACCGATGGTCAAAAATATGATATACTCCAGCAGCAAAGGTTTATTCAAATATTGGCTGGATTCCCAGCGGCAGCAAAACGTGTGAGCGTTTATCTCTCTTATGAATTATACTCTTTGCTTTGGTGATATTTAAGAGCCTCTGATCAGCAGTTCCCAGGTAGACACAGCGAGCTGTCTGACTGATAGGAGAGGGGGAGACGTGGGGCGGCATAACCGAGCGCTGTTTCCTCCAGCGGGGAACGGCTGAGTCAGCGGGCTCCTGGAGGCCGCTGTCCATTTGTTAAGCGGCCTGTCACTTCCACTACCTTCACTGTGGATCCTGCGGGTAGTTTATGTATTGATTTAACAGGGAGCCTTTCTCCATTTTTTAACATAAATGATGGCTCACTTGGCTCGATGCACTGGAGCCGTGCGAGTTGGCCTCCATCAGTAGTCAAAGCACAGGGGTTGCAGGTAAAAGAGCTCGGGGTAACAGGAGAAACACTTTAATACGGTAAATCTACCCCGGCTTCACACCTTAAAGCCGACATTCTGTACAGGAAAAGATGCTGCTGAGAGGAGAAGATACTAGTTTGATGGAATCAACTGTGTTTTTGTGATATTTCACTGCGTCTGGATATAGTTTTTACTGCTCCACTTTCCCGCTTCTCACAAATCCTGCAACATCAAAACATAAAGCTCCTGGGATCCCATCAAGCTCCCAAACATAGCTTCTACGGTGAATCCCGCAGCGAGTCGCTCAGCTTCAGAGCAGAAAATCCACAAGTCCCATGTGTGTAGACTTATTCAGCTTTATATAAAGGGAAATGTCACAGAATGTCTGCTTTTAAATAACTCTTAGACAGTTTAGACATGTCAGACATTAAAAAAATTAGCCGTTGGTTGGGACACTGTGTGCCAGTGTTCCCCTCAGACATTTAGTTTTGGGGTCAGAAGGGAATTGCAGCATCTGATCAGATTTTCTGATCTTTCTGTGGGGAGCTCTCTGTCTGCTAGTAGAGACTCTCTTCCTCTCTTACTGAAACTACACAGATAGGAGCAGCCTTCATTTACTGTAACTCACTTTGTCAATGTTATGTATTAAAGGTACTGTATGTAACTTTTTACATGTATTGATAGGTTTTTTTAATTGCCAGTGAATGAACAGGTTGGAACGCAGCTTAAAAACTGAGACTAGAGCTGCCCCTAATAGTCGACCAAACATTAATTGACCAGAAAGATCATTAGTTGGCAAGATTTCATTGGTTGGCATGTATACGGCCCCTAATTTCCAGGGCTGGTACCTGCAGCTATTCCACAGGCTAGTTAATAACATGTCAGACAGGAAATCCAAAGTGTGGGATCATTTTGAGAAGGTGAAGGACGAACCCAAGGTGATATGTAAACTCATCTTCATTGGTTGACTACAAACATGACGTATCATCTGAAACATGGAGGTAGCTACATGCCCATTAGCCCACAGCGTCATTAACAGGCGGCTCGCTCAGTGTGTGACGTGCACTTGTAGATAAAATATAGGCCTATATTAATGAAGGTTCATTAGTACGGTTTTGTATTTCTCTGTAATGTAGCACAGTGTCAACAATGTTACTGATACTATTCTTTCTCACACCTTCAACTCAAACCATTGTGTTGCCCCGCACAAAATATATAAATAGCTAAAATACTGTTGGAAGCATGAATTTAAGCTGTTACAGCTGCTGACTAAAGGTCCGTCTCTGGAGCTGCTGTCCGGCCTCCTCCTTGTGATATTGTTGTTTTAGCTGGCTAATCTTAGCTAACGTTGACTTGCTTTCTAATTCAGATGAATTGCTGGCTAGCAAACATAGCAAAATACTGTACTGAGTGGATAATGTTGGCTAATTCATCCAGACTCCTGGCGCTGGTTCGTAAACTACTTTATCAGCTATGAATCAACCAATGCCAGATCCACTAAGTTACAGCTACAGGCCAACAAGCTTACTGTAACCTAAGCTAAGGTTAGCCAGCTAGCTGTAAAGCTAAGCTGCATGGATCTGTTGTCGGTTGCTTTAATGTCAATTGATAAAGTAATTTGCAAACGGTAAGCTAGTTAGTATCGTAGCGATAATGATCCAAATGAAATATACGAATATGGCAGACAGTAACGTTACTCTAAATATGATTGTAATTTACTTTGCAGCACTCTATCAACACAGTGCCGTGCAATCAGGGTCAGTCTCTTGTTAGTCACTGTGGTGCTCGCGGCTATGGAGGGTGCCAACTGGAGTTCACTTATCGACCTCAGAGAGAGTTGCTACTAAAAACAAGGATTTTCTGAAAGTTACATACAGAAACTTTCATGGTTATGCTCACAGAATAATATTCCACACTTTTTTGTTGTATAAGTGGACAACATCATCATCTAATGCTGTTGGTTTGGTTCGATGCCAGCGCCCCTTCTTGCTCACTAATATATTCCTCAATAAAAAGTTAATTTCCTGCTCTGCAACAGTGAAGAGTTTGCTGCCGTCCTAATGGGCAGCTCCATAGAGAGAGCTGAATGAAAGAAAAAGATGAATACAGGCGCACCCAGTAGGACATGGGTAAAAGCAGACGCATAATAAAGTGATTTGGATGCAAGTCAATTTGTACATCAGTGTAACAAACTACATTTTCCATTATAAAATTGTTTGTGCTTATAAATGTAACTCCACTCCAAGGCCAGAGGAATAAGATTCCTGCATTTTGTTTTTAGTCCCATTAGTGACCTGGTAAGTGATGACTTTAATAAAACCAGCAGCTCCTACATAGCTAGCCATTATTCCTGTAAAACTCCTTTATGTTCTAAAACAGAAACAACAAAGGTACTTTGTGAATTGAATCATACTTTAAGACCCTGTTTACACCTGGTGTGTAAGTGTAAACGACCACCAAAAGGCATTGTGGTCTGACCTCTTGCTGAAATGATCCCAATGTGTCCCTAACAAGCAGATAACAGGGAAATATGTTATCAGTATAGAGTGTGGTGGTTTTTTGGTGATAGCAGACCAGTGCTCATAACTTGCTCTGTAACAAGTTGGACAAAGTGTTACGTAACTGTCCATTGTTTTGCTCTGTTGAAGGAGACCTGTTGGATTCTGCTGACAGCGATATCGCCAGGTGCACCGACACAACCACTAACATAAATGGCAGGAGTGTGGACGTAATAACTGTACATAGGGCCCTTTGGCCTTTTTAGTGTAAATGATGCAGGCAGTAACGCAACCCAGTCGTCAAAATAAATGTGGCCATTTTATGTGTCTCCAAACCACAAATGTGTTACATTTGTATGTTATTATGAAGTGGATATATTGAAATTTTGCCGTCCAAAAGTGCTGTGGTTAGCATGTGTTTAGTATTAGGATTAGGCACAAAATCCACTTGGTTATAGTTTGGAAAAGATCATGTTTTGGATTTAAAAAAATGCTTTTGGTGACACAATCTTCGCTGGAAAAGCAGCAATGTTTTGGTGAAAAACAAATTGAGCATAATGTTAGTTCAGGCAGCTCACAGCTACATCAGCTGACCTCAAACAGCCTAATTAACTGGTGGTGCAGCTGATTGATAGAGGGGAGTCAGCTGATAGATCACACGATTCCTTTCTATGCAACCAATTGGCAAATCTCATTCAGGGCGCCCTATTTAAACTGCTCTGGCCTGCCTACTGTTGCTGCTTCCTCTGCAAACCACTTTGCAACCCGCCTCTACCCAGCTCCTCTTTTTCATGTTGTGTCTTACTGTGCGTTCACACCGGACGCGAGTGAAGCGAATTGCACGCGCGTGACGCGAGTAACACGCCGCCCGTAACGCCCGAGTTTCGACGCCTGACCATTTTGTTCATTTGCGTCATCGCGTCATTCGCGCGAGTAGCGGGAATGACGGAGCTAAGCTAACCGGAGCTAAGCTAGTGCTAACGTTCATAGTACGACCATTCTGCAAACTAATTAAACACACATATTTACAGAACTTACCAAGTCGACCAGTCTCCTCGGCAACTTTCACCCAAGCCTGCTCCTTGTTGTTGCGGTCTCTGTAGAGTAGACATGTAGTATCATATAGCTCCTGGTAGCCGCACACCGCAATGATAAGTTTCTCCTTCATCTCGGCATCAACAACGGGACGTCGAGGCGCCAAGACGTCACTGACGACCATGGCAAGATAACCACCATCGCTGCTTTGTTGTTTACCTCCTCTGGAAGTCCCAGAAGCGTCGGAGGGCCAAACGCCGTCGTTTTTGGGTTCACCCTATCCTGCAGAAGCGCATCCAGCTCGGCGAGTTTCACCACCTCCTCCAGGAACTCCGTCTGGATGATAGCCGCTTTCAGCGGTACTTCAGGCTGACTGGGGCCCAGTTTGAGGACCTGTTGGCGAGGGTTGGCGCCAGGATCTCCGGGCAGGACACCAATTACAGCCGCTCATTTCAGCTGCGGAGCGCCTGTCCATCTGTCTCCGGTGAGTAGCAGTTTATTGTTGTTGACACACGCCAGTGACGTCGGGAGAATCTCGATGCTGATTGGCTTTCGCGGTACAGAGTCACGCGAATTCGCCTCGAAAGTTCAATATTTTCAACTCGAGCGATGAGGCGTTGGACACGAATTTCGCGTCTATTGCGCCGCGTCCATCGCGTCTATCGCGTCAATCGCGTTGCACTAAACGCGTCCATCGTGCCGCCCGGCGCGAATTCGCGTCTAATCGTGTCTTTGCATTGACTTTGTATGTAATCTTGACGCGCGAATTTGCGAATTCGCGTCCAGTGTGAACGCACAGTTACTTATTAATATCTTGTCTGTCATTGATGCTGCTCTGTTCTGTTCCGGGGGGGTCTTTGCTGCTGCTCTCCCTGCCTTAGGCTCTCCATGTAGGCACATGGAAAGGCAGGGAGGTTTGCTCTCTCTGCCTCAGGCTTTCCATGTAGGCGCATGGAAGGGCAGAGAGGTGTGCTCTCTCAGCCTCAGGCTTTCCATGTAGGTGCATGGAAGAAGCTTTCTGTGTAGGCCCAAGGAAAGGCAGAGAGGCCCCAGAACAGAGCCAAACCTCCAAATATAATACTGCAAATGGAAATTAAGCTTTCTTTGACTAAAGTGTACCTGAGTGACCTGAGTGAACTGCTTTTGTGGCACTACTCCAGTGGAAATACAGCAGAAGGCTGCTAAAAAGCCACTGAAACACACACAGTTTGCTAAAAAACCAACTGCTTTTGTTGTTTGTTGGTCTTGAACAGTGGTATTCAGCGTGGCAGGTGTCCTGTCTAGGTGTCATGCCATCCATCTAGGTGTCAAATGGGTTACCCAGTCAGTATTGATGTGTATATACAACATGTGGTCTTAAACTAAAGTCCTTTATTCGTGTCCACAGCAGCTTTGTGTGTGCAACAAGTGAAGACAATAGAAAACATGTTCGTCATATATTTCCAAGTTTTTTACCAGAATAAGTTATAGTTGCAACGCTTCCATAACACTCAGGCTATTTAAAGCACCACTGTTTCTGTTTACAGAAACATTTTGCTGCGTTTTGTTGGGGCTGAACTCACTCCTAAACACACCTTGGTCAGTAGTGGAGACGCATGATGGTGACAGCTGTGAACAGCAATGTGTCTCAGCTGTCCACTTGTGTTCAGATCACCCAAACACATTTAAAACCAAGTGTAAACAGTCTCAGATACATATAGTTGAATTCTCATGAAGGCAAGCACAATTAATGGCTGAACATGAACTAAACTCTCTTGTCATTTATCAGTGTTCGCCCAGTAAGGCATCGAGACAGTGTATCACCAAACTGAGCTTAATTAGTGACCTACTGCGTAATGATAAACTGTCATCATGTTAGATGAAGCAGCTCAGCAGCGTGCTTGTTGTCCAGTTACATCATTCATTCATCATTCAGCTCGAGCCTCCATAGGCCAGACTCTGGGCTTCTTAACATGCAACAGATGCTCTTTCTGATACTTTAGAGACTGATGCAACCGCGATCCAGACCTGGTAACACACTTTATTTATTAGCCCTGAGGAGATCTACTCATTTTGATTTGTGTGAAAAAGAAGATTCTTGACTTATTCAACAGCAAGAAGAGCACTCTGCTTCATCCTGAGATAAAGCCGAGGTGAGGTTCGACTCTCAAACTAAATATATTAATCAGGTTATTTAAAACATTTCTAAATATTGCCCTACATGTTCATTTGTGGGGGTTAGGAAGTTTACCGTAATGTGAGAGTAATATGGAGCAGTCTGACTTGCTGATGATGTGAGGCAGAGTGGTGGAGGCAGATATAGTAGCATTTCCAGTCGCTACAGTACAGTATGCATGAATTATGAAATGTGCACTTGGGACTAGCGGTAGTGCAGATCATGCATAAATGCAAGAGCAAGCTGGGCTGTGTGAGTTTTTTGAGGGTGTGAGAGCTGAAGGACGGCCTCCGCTGGAGCCCACACGCTCTTTTAAACTTCTCCATTACAGGTGGAGGAGGCTGTAGACTCTATTCGACTCCTCTACCTGGTGAAATATAGCCACATACAAACAGATTTTTAAAGTGGCAGGAGGTTTGTACTTGTAATCAAAAGCCAATCTGCAGGAGCTATTAATATTACATCTGAATTCTGGAAAAAAACCTCGAGTCAATTACCTCGTTCTTCTGCAAACTCACAAGTCATCTGGGAATAGTCATCCGGTTCCAACTGGATTGTTGAAAGTAGCTCTCTCTTTTAGAAGATGCTCTTCTTTACAAATCACTGGTTAAATCACACACTTTCAGACTAATTAATTTCAAGACGCTTCAAGCTTGTGTCTTTTAAATCACATGTGATAATACAGTTTATTAATCCCAACATTACCATGATACAATAGATAAACCCGTGTAGATACAGGATGTCTGACAGCCCCGCCTTTCAAATATGTCCTAATTAATCCAGACTAACGTGCTTTTACAGTTTTTCCCTTAAATTGCTCATAGACATTTGCCCATGCATAAGTTACATTTACAGTCAAATGTAATTACAGTTACATTAAACTGAAAGTTAAAGGTTAAGCTCAGTATTTTTCAACCTGGACCCTATTTTCCAATGTTTAAGTGACTAATGGGAACAGCAATAGTGTGCCAGGGCTGACGTCAAAACCCGGAAGTTTTAGCATTGCGCTGGTTCCCGGAAGAGAAAGTGAATGTGATTTTTGCATTGCGTTTTGGATTATGTCAGAAAATAAGCTCTGTGGCTAACACAAGTTTATGATACTTACAGGTTTTGTTCAGTGAGATAATCTTCACATATGAACACCTTTCATACCGCATTTGAAGCTTAAATGTGATCGCCAGAAGTAAAAAGCTAACGTTAGTTTTTAACGGACTACATGACTACTCCACGGTCGCATGACTCTTGACGTCACCGCCACTAAGCTTTCAACTGATTTCAGCCGCTTTATTTTAAAAACATTGTATAATGGGGAAATCAGACTGTTTAAGCTAAATAAGAAGCTGTAATGGCGGACTGCCAGCACTCTCGCCTGTTCGGGGGTGATGACGTTTAATGTCCCTGACAGGGTTTGTAGTCGTATTGAGCAACTTGTTAGCAACCGCCTTTTTTACGACACGTAAAAGCTTCAAAATTCACAAGTAGGGTATTTACTGACGTGTTTTATGTCGTAGAACAAAACCTGAAACTCGCTTAAGCTTTTGTTAACCACAGACCTTACTTGAGGCATTTTACCAAAATCCCATTCAAAAAACGTATTGACTTTTAGACGAGAGAACTGGAAGTGCTAAAAGCGCTAACGGAGATCCGGGATTACTGGCACACTCTATATATGAAATTGGTCCAGTCTTGAGAGACAGCTACAGCTAGCATTGGCAAAACTAGCTGCAGTGTAATCATTCAGGGCATGTTTGCACCATTTACATCCACTAATAGTGTTTGTTTTTGTCACTGACAGGCTCAGATTATTATTCAAAGTGTCTGACAACATTATTGAAGGGATCCCTACAGAGACAGACCTTTTTGTTAAAGAGTAAGATACTTTTTGTTAAACCAGAGACAGTTCTGATATCGCTGTTGCCAAACCCACCAGACTCCATTTAAATAAAGAGGAATTTTATCCTTGGAAAACACACTTCATTGAAAGTCGACAGAAACAAAATAAACTCACAAAAACCATCTTTCTTGTCTTTACACTGTTCCAGCACTCACCAGCTCTGGTTTGATTGAAATAAACCTTTAATTCAGCCAGTTAGATGTGAAAATATGCTGACTCTATACATGCTAAAATTACCGTTTATTTAAATGGAGTCTGGCGGGTTTGGCGATAGTGATTTTGGGGCTATTTCTGGTTAAACAAAAAGGATCTTCCTCTGTAAAAAAAAAAAAAAAAAAAGGTATATCTATGCAGGGATCCTTTCCATAATGCTGTCAGACACACTTAGAAACAATCTGAGCCAATCAATGGCAAAAATCAAGCACTTAGTGACGTAAATCGATGACACAAAATGCCCGGGGTGTTTATATAGCAGCCTGTCTCGCTGGTGCTGGTTGCAGCTCTTTGGCTCAATACTGGACCAATATGAAATAATGTTGCTCCCATTAGTCACTTAGAGACAAAAACATGGGAAATTTGGTTCAGGTTGGAAAATCCTGAACTCATCAAACAACACAACTTGTGGTCAAATTAATATAGTCTTTCAAATACAGATATCAGTATGAACCAGTTCAACCTGGCAGTAATTTGGGCTATGTGCCTGTGCTGTTTGTTGATACTTTACATAAATGAAGGTGCCAAAAAAGACAAGCAAGCACATCACAGCATGTGTTGTATTGTTTTCTCAGAAGATGATTTTACAAGACAAAAGAAATTGTGCTGCACTGGGATTTATTACAGTTTTGAAAGATGGCACGCAAAATACTGTAAAAAAACCCAACAATTTTCTGTATTCGTTTTATTACTTTCATTATTCATTTTTAAGTGCCTTTGGCCTCTTTGATCCATGTGTGCAAATAACAACACAGAGGTGGCATCTTTTATAGATAAGTACCGATTGCTGGTTGTGCAAAGGAGTTTGACACAGGTGCATTAGAGATCCATAATTATGCAAGTAATTTCCATCAGCTGTGAATACATGTTTTCCTTTTGCCAAACACAGTTAATTTAATAGAGTTTTGGGTCTTTGTATGAGATTTGTGGAAACTGTTTTCAAAAAAGGGTGTGAAAAATGTGTGAAACCAGTGAAAAAATGTGAACACATTTGCAAGAGACGCCTTCTGCTGTGCTAAGGAGGTGATGATGAAGATCACAGTTTCATTAAGCGTGTCTTATACAGTAGCAATACAGAAAAACTGTAATTCTCGTCCGGCTAATTTGGTTCTCTGAACGCAGTCAGAGAATTGATTTGTAAACCTTTGATGAAGTTATCTTGAATAACTCTTACTTTGAAATAAAAGGCAGCACGAGCAGAGAGTCGGAGAAGTCAAAGCGAGTGTGGTACTGTGAGTGAAGTTGGGTGCACAATTGATGAAGGGTACAAGAGACTTTGAAGTGATAATCATAAGCCTGCTGTAACTAACGATTCTCCTGTATGCTGTGAAATACTTATATTTAAGAATTTTAGCTCAATGCAAAGTTTTATCGCCTACACATTCATACTATTCAAGGCCCAGTGTGAAGGATATGGGGGCATATACTGGCAAAAATGGAGCTGTTTATATCTACATAGGGAGCGGGTCCTTGTTTGTGTTGCTCCGCCATGATTCTACAGTAGCCCAAAATGGACAAACCAACACTGGCTCTAGTGTTTTCGCGTTGGCCACCGTTAGAAGCCCATCTGCAACAAACCGCTTTGGGAAAACACTGATTGGTAATGTGACAGCTTCAAAGAGCCCCTTCAAAAAGATTCATGTCAAAAAATCATCACCCTTAAAAACTTATCTAAATATCTCTGTGTATAATGAACAGGGTTACAAGCAGTACTTTGATATAAGTCCCAATTCTGTACAAACACTAGATTTACAGTTCAGAATGTAAATGACAGTTTCCATGTGCTTTCAAAGTGAGACATTTTACTTTTCACCTCAGCTGTGGCAGTTCATTTTATTGTTTTTATTACCACGTAAAGTGCCTCTGAGTACCTTTTAAATGCCATACGAATAAAATGCATAATTATTATAGTTTGAGTACGTGGTGTGATGCTTTTTATTAGAGGCATACATTTTGTTTACCTACAGGACAAAGTCAGCTTCAGCTGCTGGGAGGACAAGGTCTACAGATGGATCCTCACTGTATGTGGGCTGTAGTGTTTTTATACCAATGTGAGAAAGTACAGTATTTCTTTTTCACTTTGAAAAGGCAAAGTGCTCCTCCCTTCCTCTCCCCCACATCTTCTCCACATATCTCTCACACTCCCCCATCATCTCATCCTCCCCCCTCAGCTCTCTCTTTCTCTCCTGCAGCGCTGTGTTTTGATGTAAAAAGATCAACTATAATTTCTGGATTGGGCCTCTTTGTGCACCAGTTACGCTCTGCCGTTTGTTGGGATGCCAAACATACGTTTGTTCTAATGAGCAAACATGCTGATTAACAGTTATCTCTGTCTTTTTCTCCGCTGAATTTATTCACTTCATTCCAAATTTTAACAGAATGCTTTTCATCCATTTCTTATTAGCATCTGCTTTCAAAGCCAAGAGACAAAACAAGACAAATTCCACGGCTGGTGTCTTTTGAAGAGACTCCGGGGGGGAAGGAACAGAGGGGGGAGGAGGCGAGGACGGACTCAGAAGTATCAGTTGCGCTATAATTCAATTACAGCATCTATTGAGAGAGACGAGAAAGGAGAAACTTTGCCTGGGGTTCCTCTCCTCTTTTGACTATCCATCAGCCCCCACCACCAGCAGCCTATTATAAGAGCTGAATAAAAACCTCTGGCCCGGCTCTGAGGATGTCATCATTAAACCAGACTGTGAGGGATCCCATACATTTCAAACCCGCTATTTGATCCCCCCTATCTGATCTGATCCGCCTTTGTGATCTATTATGAACGAGAGTGCGATAGAGAGGAGGGGGAAGAGGCGGTATTAAGAAGTTTCTAGTTATTTGCAGTTTTTTTACCTATGCCTGCACCTTAACCTGTACGCCCCCCTTCATCCCTGCGCCTCTTCTCCAGGACATCAACTTCCATTTAATTGAGAGCAGAGAGAGATAAAGACAAGAGAAGCAGGGAAAAAAAGTCATCATACACCCCACAGGTACACTGTGACTCTGATGTGATGCTGTCGTTTGGAGGCATATAGAGTAGTAGCAGAGGAGACATCATGTCTGTGCAGTACTGGATTTTAGTTACATAAACCACATTCACACATGACTGCTCATTGTTGTCATGCAGGAAAAATGCATAGAAGGTAATACACTATTTGTAACAAAGGTATAAATTGCAAATTTTGCGAAGTAAAAGATACTCAAATAAAAAGTAAAAGTATGGTTCTGAAAAGTGGATAAATGTGCAATGTTCTAACTGCAGGTACTTATTTTTCTATTTTCATCTGTCTTTGTTTGGCGTCATGTTTCCCGCAATTTCATTTTTTGGATATTTGATTATGTGGAATAGCCAGCCTTCACTCAGAAGTGCTCACTCATTCAAGGAGGCAACAAATATTTGCACATTTGGAACAACAATTGTTGAAATTTGTACGGTACTGAATGAGAAAACTGCAGCTGGCAGCTGTAAAACTGGCTACAGTGTAACCACTCGGGGCATTTGGCACCATCCATTTACATCCACTAAAAATACTTGTTTTTGTCACTGACAGGCTCAAGTTATTTTAAGTGTCTGACAATATTATGGAAAGGATCCCTAATGAGACGGACCTTTTTGTCAGAGAGCGAGACCCTTTTTGTTTAATCAGAAACAGCCTGGAAATGGCAATTGTCAGACCCACCAGAGTTTATTTAAATAAACTGTAATTTTATCACTGTAAAATGCATGTCATTCAGAGTCGACAGAAACAAAATAAAAGTCTCAAAAACCATCTTGGTTCGTCTTTCCACTGTTCAGTAATCACCAGCTCTGGTTGAAATAAACCCTTAGTTTAACCACATACAGTCAGGTCCATAATTATTTGGACAATGATACAGTTGTCATCATTTTGGCTCTGTACACCACCACAATGGGTTTTAAATGAAACAATGAATACCTGCTTAAAGTGCAGACTCTCAGCTTTCATTTAAGGCTTTTTTCAAAAATGTAGTATTACAACCATTTCTTCACACAGTCCCCCAACTTTAAGGGCTCATAAGTATTTGGACAAACTAACATAATCATCAATTAAACAGTCAGTTTTAATACTTGGTTGCAAATCCTTTACAGTCAATGACTGCCTGAAGTTTTGGACACATAGGCATCATCAGATGCTGGGTTTCTTCCCTGGTCATGCTCTGCCAGCCCTTTACTGCAGCCGTCTGCACTTCCTGCTTGTGTTTTGGGTGTTTTGCCTTCAGTTTTGGCTTCAGCAAGAGAAACGCATGCTCAATTGGATTCAGGTCAGATGATATGACTTGGCCATTGCAGAGCATTCCACTTCTTTGCCTTAAAAATGTCTTTGGTTGCTTTTGCAGTATGCTTCAGGTCATTGTCCACCTGCACTGTGAAGCATCATCCAATGAGTTTTGAAGCATTTGGTTGAATCTGAGCAGATAATGGTGCCCCAAACACTTCAGCTTTCATCCTGCGTAATTTAAATGGAGTCTGGTGGGTTTGGTGAGATCGATTTCCGGGCTGTTTCTAGTTAAACAAAAAGGATCTTACTCTTTTACAAAAAGGTCTGTCTTTGTAGGGTCTTTGTATGTGTGACATGTCGAATGATATTCTGAGCCTGTCAGTAGCAAAACAAGCACTTTCAGTGATGTAAAGCGCACGATTGCCCTGGCGGTTACATTGCAGCCTGTTTTGCGGCTGTTGGCTGCAGCGCCCTCGTTCAAAACTGAACAAATTAAAAAAATTGTTGTTCCCATTAGTCACTTAAACACAAGAATAGGGTTAAAAAAAATACAGACGTTACCCTTTAATAGCAGTATACATCTGAAATGATTTTAAATTAAAGCCTTGGGTCAGGCTCATTAATAGCTCAGGATAAACAGCACTGCTGTGTGAGACAGCCCTGTCCAGGGTGGAGCATATCTACACCACCTCCTCCTGGAAAATAGTTCCAATGTCCCTGGAGCGCATATGTACAGAATCCCTGCAAGCGCTTGGCTTTGGTCAGCAAGGTGCAGCTATGTGAGCTGTGTATAAACCTGCTGCTCTGATCTCTGCACTGTGCGTGTGTGTGTATGTGTGTGTGGGCAGGTGGTGCTCAGCACTGCCAGATGGACACTTGATCACTTGTCATACAGTTCTTGATTAACCCCATAAAGTGAACCCATCATAAGAGCCCTCATCATTATAAGTGAATCAAGGAGGGAATTTACTTGTTACTCTTTTAATTTTCACAATGTTTCTTTTGATATTAATCAATGGCACTGCGGGGCTGCACTGTTTCATTTTGAAAGGTATTTCTCTCAGAGCAATGCGCCTAAAATAGAAGCTTTTATCCGCGTCCTATAGCCCTCCATCATAACAGTCTCTTACATATGAGTCATTGTCTGCGCGGCTCTACCTGAGGGTTTCATAAAGATGATTCTCCTTTGGGATGATACCAGCGTGCATCTATTTCCTCTTCCTGCGCCGCAGCTGGTGTGAAACTAGAGCTGCGGTTTATGTCTTTCTCCAGCAGTTCTGGGACCACAGGCTCACTGAAGTTTTTTTGGCAGGCTGGCAGGTACCTGAGGCAGTTTATATTCATACAGCTTCTATTCACAGACAGAAATAAATCTTTTTCTAAACGTTTTTTTTTTTTTTTTTTTTTGAAACGGCGAACACAATAGAACATATCAGCTTTACTGTGCAAAAAGCTCTAGTAATTTCTCTCTGGTGTAATTTCTGGTCTCATTTTTACGTTTGTTGGTTTTGGAAACATTTTGGCTTTAATTTTCTTCTTTGAACATCACTGATAAGGGACTCATGACAAAATATAATATGATATAATATAATATTTCAGCATGTCCTTGCTACCACTGGGTTCTTATGATTGGCTGCACAGTTCATCTAGTTAAAAGCTAAAAAGGTAGAAACTTCAATGAATCTCATGGGGAAATTGCAGTGTTGCAAAATCACAAATAAAGACTTACTGGAGATGGATATAGCAACAGATTGAAAGCAGACTTCAGTTATAAAGATATTTACACAATCTGCACATCAAGTCCGGATTAAGTTGACGTATGCAGTCATCATTGAGACTCACATGTAACTGGAATATTAACATCTATATAGGAAACAATGCACAGTTAGTAAATAATAATGACATGAGGTCATGGTGCAGCTTCGGCTCATTGATCAACAATAATTTGGGTTCATTCATCACCTCAGAGCCCAGAAGTGAAGTCCCTTTGGTCTGCAGGTGGTGCAGCAGGTGGCAGCCAGTGCAGCTGTGGACAAACTGGAACTAGGCCAGCTACAGTGGAGTGCTGGTGGAAATGGTGTTGAGCCCCCGCTGACTCCCATACTGTATACCTGCTTGTTTAATTGTCTCCCCAAACACCCAAAACTAACCAGTACTTCTGGTCTGGAATAAAAGTACCTGGCCTGGGGTTTCTGCATGTCAGTTGCTTTGATGAAAGGCTACTCTAATGAGGACTATATGGACCATGAGAGCGCAGTATATTCTTAAATAATATATTTCTTTAAGCTAGTTTTTGGCACAGAGCCCCTGTACAAGAGCAGAGGCTGTATATACAAAGGATCTTATCTTAACTCTAGGAATCCTCCTAAATGGCATGAACTGTTCCTAACAAAGAGAGCTCAAAAACTAAAGCCCTGTTTCCGCCAAGCAGTCTGGTTCAGTTCAGGTCAGTCTCTTACACATTAAGATGTTTATTTTTGTGTTCCTATTGTCATTAGACTTGGATGGTACCAACAGAACTGCTCCATTCCATCCAGTTTTTTCGTTAACCCTCTGCTGAGGTACCTAGAACACTGATCTGATACTAAAAGGTGGTGCTAGATACACTCAGTTCATTGATTGGTCACTACAGAACTGTCACTCTTGCTTGATAAGAACTCAGGACTCGCACAAACTACAGGCCCAAACAGAGACTACTAACACTCCCTCCTGTTCTTTTTTGTTATGAGAATGTTGGCACAACCCTGTTCTGCGGACGATAGGCAACAAACATTCCTCTGTATTGTCGGTGAAGAGAACATATTTGTCATCTCTGGATATTTTTTAACCACAGACTGTATAAAATAATGGATGCAGCAAAGGTGCCATGGTGCATTGGTTTGTGAACTGCTTTGGAGCCAGAAGTGACCATATTTGAACGAGAGGTTAGCGCTGTGGAGGAACGAGGGGTAGATCTGAATCACAGACTGTAGCGACGCCTTGTAGCCAGCCGGTCACTCAAGGAGCCCCGCTCCTAATTATGCGTAACTTTAAGCCTTAATAAAATGTTAATGGGTGAGTTATATAAAAATGTGGGGGGCTGGGTCCTTGCTGCTGCTCTCCCCGCCTTAGGCTTTCCATGTAGGCACATGGAAGGGCAGGGAGGTTTGTTCTCTCTGCCTCAGGCTTTCCTCGCATGTGCACGGAGGGCAAAGAGGAGTGCTCTCTCCGCCTTAAGCTTTCCACACAGGCACAGGGAGTGCGGAGAGGTTCGCTCTCTCTGCCTTCAGCTTTCCACGTAGGCTTGTTGAGGGGTAGAGAAGTCCAAGAACAGAGCCATATCACCAAATATCAAATTGCAATGGAAATAAAGTTTTCTTTGACTAAGGTGGTCTTGACTGAAGTGTATATGTATAGTTTTGCTTGCAGCCGGTCACTGCAAGTGTGTTTTAATTAAATGCGACGTGTGATTTGCCAACTATCATAGCAGCTCCACCCCATACAGTCTGTCATGTGGTGATGTTGAAGTAGAAAACAAAAGGTATCAAGTGAAGTACTCTAGTGGTATTGATATCACTTAAAGGGTTCTGGTTTTGGTATTAGTGTTGTAATTTCTTCAATGATGCCAGCCCTACTGGGGTCTCACTAGTGGCAGCTCTCTCTGACCAGTCAGTGGTCTGCAGTATTTTAACTCCACCTTTGAGTATCGACTCAGTTCACTTGGAACCTCAACCGAGGTGGTACCAAAAAAGTACCAGGTACTATCGACAACCTTTGCTCGTGTAAAACCAAACAAGAGTTGAGTTGAGTAGAGCGGTACTGTTGGTACTGTTGGTTGGTGAATAAGTCCACTAGACAGAAGTTGGAGTAAGAACAGAAATGACAGGTTGAGGTTTCTGCAGCCGCGGGTGACTCTGAACCAACTTCCTGTCCTGAACTGTGATCCAAATCAAACATCCCTGCTGTGGACGTACAACACAAGCCTCACAAAGTGCAGTGTAAATGTACAGTATACATTCCTGTGTGTGTGTGTGTGTGTGTGTGTGTGTGTGTGTGTGTGTGTGAGAAAGTGACTCTGACTGTACAAGAGATTCCCACTGTGTTTTCATTTAACATGACACCAAAGACACCACATTAAAGCATTGCTTTGCAGCAGGGAGCGTCCTGTGTGTGGCTTCTTTCTAGAGTTACTGTGTTTCTTGGCTCTTATTGGGCAGATTAGAGATATTTACACTGATACTATAAAGGAGTATTGGTACCAGACATTATAAATATCACAATTCAAGGCCCATAATGAATGGAAACTTGTGTTGGAAGTATCATGGAGACATCACCATTTCTTTTTAAACTATTCCAGGTAGCAGGATGTGTAGACTTAAAGTAACATGAAGGCTGAACAGCTCCAGTAAATCAGCCCATATCATGAGATTAATACAAAAAGTGGGCTTTTAAAAAAAAGTGCTGAAATGCAAAACTCCGTCCCTTAGAGCACAGGCTTTAAATTATTTAGGTACTACATTTTTAAATTATTCATTTTAGTGTCATTACTTTGATAAAAATTCTTCACATCTCCCTCTACATAATGACATTAGAGCTGGCAATTGACCTTATGGACCTAATTAAGAAAGTCACAGCTGGAGTTTTCCTGTCTGACCTAAAGTTTTGTGAAGCTGCAGCAGAGATAAGGAGATTCTGGAAAACATGAACTGCGGTTTGCAAGCACGGCTACGTTAAATCTGCATGTTATTATGTGTAAACATTTCAACAACGCTGGGGTCAATGTGTGGATAGGTATAGACACAAAGCCACTTGGTTATTAGGGGTGTAAATCACCAGCTTCATCACGATACAATGTTATATCGATTTGTTTGGATGGCGATACGGTGTTTGCCGATATCACAAAGTCTGTCACGATACGATTTTGATTCGATTCAATTCAGGAGCCTGCGATATGAATCGATCTGACGCAATATCATATGCCCATCTAACACAATCATTTACATCAACTCACAAAAACAACTAGAATATGATTTGACCATTTTATTTCTGAGCTCTGTTTGTTGTTGTTGTTTGAGCGGAGGTGTGCTTGCCCAGAAATGGTGACACAGATGTGCTATGTGAATTTCAAAATAAATGTGTATCTTTAAGATGACGATATGGATCGATGTTTTCATTTTGCATCGATGTAATCGGATCGTTAATCAATGAATTGATGTATCGATGTGGATCAATATATCGTTACACCCCTATTGGTTATGGTTAGGAAAAGATTGTGTTTTGGCTTAAAATGCCTGCTTTTGGTGGCACAATCCCTGCTGGATAAACAGTGACGAGTCACTGCCAAACACGCAGCAATGACTCGCTAAATCACAACAGGATTTGTTGCTTGTTGGTCTTGAACAGTGGTCTGCAGCTCAGCAGGTGTCTCACCTAGGTATCAGGCCATTCACCATCCCCTCCACCTTCCGATTACAAAGTCAGCTCATATACTACACCGAAGCATCCAAATGTAATGTATTGCTGGTTTGCAAAAAAGTATAATGGCAACATTTTCTTCTAGTGACTGGACTTTTGAGTGAAGGAGCTACCGGTAACGTACAGTCAAAGCTGTAGTAGAAACATAGAAACTAGGGATGTCGATGTTTAACTGCCTGGAATGTTTTTGACTGGTTGTGCATGTCAGTCTATAGGTTCATTTTTCTACTCTTCAGTTAACTGCACTGCGTATGACACAGGTCTAGTAGGAGCCAACGATAGCTGGAACTGCCCATTTGGCGATTACTGCTCGCAGTGCTGTCCTGACCCAACAGTGTTGCTGTGGCTTTTAATGTCTTCTGGTAGCCTTCGTGTTTTATTTTGAATGAGTGAGGGGAGTGGATGGAGGATTGATTGCTGCTTATGTTGTCTTTGGTAGCCTTCTGTGTTTATGTTGTATGAGCGATGAGAGTGGATGGAGGTTTGACTGTTGCATATGTTTTTGCACCATACGGAGTTGCTTCTCCAATTTCGTTGTATCAAGCATACAATGACAATAAAGGTTTCTATTCTAATGCTAAAGGGGGTTGGTGGCTCAAAATGAAGCTGCTTTCTCACTGGAGTGACCTGCGGGGAGACCAGAGGGTGGTTATCATGTACAGTAGCGACACCATGCCATAATTTTTTTATGGGTTTCATGTGCATGCTTGACACCACAATGCAGTGAGAAATTGATAAAAAGGCGGAGGACATGGAGCTGAAATCATCAGTGGGATTTTCTGTTCCAAATATTGAGACAACACATTAGTAAAGATGTGTTACTGCAGGTGTTAGACGGCCGATGAAACGTTGTGAAGACAGTCAAAGTATGTGTGATGAGTGTCTTTCTATTGAACCACTACCAGGATACACAGTATAGACTCCAAAATGTCTTTTCTCTGTGAGAATGGATTCTCCTCTGTTCCCCGAAGAACAAATTACAGAGGCAGGCCTCAGGCAGAAAATGATATAAGATTGTGTCTTGGAACTATATCTCAAAGAATAACCAGAGCAGGTCACTTTATTCGCTGAAGGCACACTCATATAAAATTATATAAACCCCTTATTTATGTCTCTTTCCACTTTCATTCTGCATTCAATTATTCATTATTTTTCAACCAGCTGACATGTGATGCCAACAAGACAGAATAACAATTATTGCATGATTCTGTTAGTCGCCTACACTGACGGCCTTTACTCTGGTGACAGCCATCTGAAGGCAGCAGCTATCTGTTCCATCTGCAGTCTCTAACCAAAGTGATGTTGCACACTGTCAAGCCACAATTACGTACGACAGATCCACTGGCTTAATTTTGTGTAACAAGCGCCAGACTGCTGCTTAATAACCACCCCTGTGCACATGTGCACATCAAAGTTGTCTTGTAATGAATCACTAACAACAATTTCTACTGCCAATCAATAGGACACATTTGTTGGAGGACACATTTAAAGTAGTTTAGAAATGATCTTGTACATTTCCATGACAATTAAAGATCACTTAAAACTTCTCACTTCGCTAATAACTCCATCAGGACTGTCTGTTTCTGCCAGTCCTCTCCCAAAATCTCCACACAAGACACTGAGGCAAGGACCACCATAGTTTTAAGAGTCTTTCCATGGTGTTGCATAGTGTGGACACAATAATGAGTTGATCCCCATAGATCCCCATTTTCAAACCAAACTTTACAGAACAAAAACATGTTTACAGCTCAGCTCAAATAAACAGTTTTGATATCTGTAGCTGATTTCCCATTCACTCATTGTTGGCATTGCTTAAAGTTATCTATAATTAAGAGCATTGCTGTTTTGAGTGACAGGTGGGTGCTATCCGTTGACAAGTCACTACCACTGTGACACTGGTTAGGTAACGTAACCATGGCATAACCCCAGATTCATAGAGTATAGGTGAAGCTGTCGCTATTTCAGTGTGTTTTCAGTTCATAGAAGTTAGTGTAATATCTAATCACTTAAAAAAGCTCTGACTCAGCATTTGGTTGTATTAACAGACCCTCAAAGGCACTGATACCCAACTGGCGGCCCACAGGCCAAATCTGGTCCACCATAGAGTGCTGGGTGGCCCGCTGATCTTTTTCTAATTCACGATGAAAATGATTCACAGTGGGAATTGTTTTTGTACTTGAAATGTAAATTAGGTGCCAGGGTGCAGAAAAAAAGCATCAAAACAGAGCTTGTTTATCAAACAAAGACCAAGGGGAGGACCCCCCAACAGAGGTCCAGGCTACGCCCCAACCAGCTAACCAAGCTAGCAGCTAGTGTTATCTCCACCCACTCATCCAAATATGGTCACTTCTGGTCCCAAAAGACACAAGATGGCAACGGCCAAACTTGAGGCTTCATATCAGAAGTCCCAAAGTAATAGTCTGTTTCTCTGAAAAGTTAAAGTGAAGGTGAAACTTAGCCCACAAAATACTGATACATACCTGACTTCTCTTCTGATACCCGCTGATTCACAAGTAGGTTTGTGATGTACTAAACTCTTTCTGTCTGAATCCGTGTTTTTAAGTCATTGGTACTCGGCAGTTCCTAGGCTAAAATGCTCAGCCATAGCGTTGACTGTTAAATGCTACAGGACATATCATGAGCAAAATTAGCAGACAGACAGGTTAAAAACTTGTTTTTTAGTGAAGGGGTCTTAAATGGCAGATGGTGTGATGACAAGTAAAATCACATTTTTATGCACTGAAAAAAACACTTGATGATCTTTAGCATGTCCAGAAACTTTCTTATTAAAGAGAGTGATGGATATTTGTATGTATTCATATTTGAAGCTCTGCAGGCCCCAAACAACAATTAGGCCCAATCCCATTTCATATTTTTATCCCTTCCCCTGGTTTTTGAGTGTCACCTTGCCCCTGGAAACAGAGTTGCAAGAAGCAGTGGTGAAATACTTTCCCTATAGAATGGGACAACTCTTCAAGACCCTGATACATCATCAACATGCTGGCGAATGCCTAAACAGATGCGCACGAACATTGTGAATGTGGCGTCTTCTGCTGTGGTGATGTCTCTTGCTTGGCCTACAATTGTCAGGATTTCGCACTATCAACCGATCAAACAAGTCATCAAATAATAAAGGAACCTGCTTTATTACCATGGTGGAGAGGTGTATTGGGACTGGATTATAATTATTGCAGTTTCAAAGTGCCTTCCTGTAACATATGATATTGTGTTTTTTTCTGGTCCCACCTCATGTCCAAGTGCACCACAGGTGCAGGCAAACCTGGCCATGAAATTACCAAAAGTGCATGTCCTTGGCACACAGGGCAGGACACAATTAACTGCAATTTGCATTAGGTTAATGAAAATAGATCCTTTAGTCTTATTACAACCTGGAACTGATTTTTTGGCCATCATTTCCATCACTCGGTCAATTACTGGGATCTGAGTACCCCATGTGATCTGTGCTGTCCATAACATGAATCCACCTTACAAGTATCTAAAACTACTCTAGCTGTCACACATTAACTAACAAGTGTTTTTCTCTGTGCCTCATAATACATCCAGGCATCATACTCATACTTTTTTTGGATTTTTATAATTTGTCATTTATACCCCTACGCTCTACAGTAATAGGATTTCCCCTCTGAACATGCATGTGTTTATACACCAACACTGGGAGACTATGTTTGTGTGTCCCTTTGTGTGTGTGTGTGTGTGTGTGTGTGTTGGAGAGGTAACAGCAAGCGCTTCCATGTCCTCCTAAGTGCTCCTGAATGTCACATCCTATCTGCAGCCTGTCCCCCAGGCACAAATGGACACTCCATCCACTTGTCAGGTGATTAATCTCCGCTCCCCTCTCTCCCTCATCTCCTCTCCATCTCGTATTCACTCTGTACACACACAGCTTCGTCAGCCATTCAGAGGACCGTCACATACACGCACTTATCCGAACTGCACTCCCGCTCCCAGTCTCCGCCCAGCAAAGATCAATGGGGAAGACGGATGTATTATTCAGCACATTAATTTAGAGGTGGAGGAGGGTGCTTTTTTGTATTAGCGCTCTGGCAGGATTATCAGGATTTCTCTGAAAGATGATGAAGTTGCAGGGCGGGTAAAGAGAGAGAAAGTACAGGGGAAGGAAACAGTTTAAGGAAAGTGGACTGGACAGGCCAAATCTCAGCTGATGCCTTGTGGGAGGTGGATGGAGCCGAATCACCTCTGGTGGCTCAGAGATGTTCTGGAAGGCTGTGTTACGGTGCTAATGGGCTTCTAGACGCAGAGCATATCTAGGCTGATGCTGTAGTGCGACCGCTGGGCTCTAACGCTGCTGAATGCTGATTGGTGATGGGAGGGTTGCGGCAAGCTCAGAGGATGGCATACCTGTGCATATTAACATAAAGGCCTATGCCACACTCACATGGGAAGTAACCACTGGCTGGATTTACTCTGGCATGATGTAAGAGGGCAGCAAGTGCCGTGTGCACATGTGGTTTGTTTTAACGTTCAATCTAATTCAATCTAATCTAATCTAATTTAAACGATAAATCAAGAAAATTGACAGATTAATCGACAATAAAAATACATTTAAGTTACAGTCCTTTTAACCTTGCTAACAGAACTTTTCACGTTAACACATAAATCTGCAGTGACTCTTCCACTATATTCAGAAACAGAGGCATCAGAAATTTGCCATAGCAATTGCTAATAGCTTTTCTCTAGGCTTCTAATTGGCCACCATGGCCTTAGGGTTATAACGCCACCTGTTGGTTTGGCATGTTCCCGACAGCACATTTAATTGTGTTCTTCTTCTCCTCTGGACATTTTTAAAACATTGATTGTGTGGATGGGATTTTTTTTTCTTTGAACATAGGCGTAAAAAACCTGTTTTCAAAAATACCTGTGCATGTGTGGACAACATGTTCTCACTGTCAACTAGTCAAATTTTGGCTAGTGGCACTAGGCTTCAAACTGTGACCGTCTAGGTCATCCTCTAGCATCAGTTTTGGACACTCATGGAAGGCGTGTTGATGTCCACCGGTTACATGTGCAGTGTCTTTTAAAGATAAACTAACTACTTTAGATTTACATTAAAGACATTAATTCCATAGCGTTGTTAAAAAATACAGGAACGAAAAAGGAGACAAACACTGGTCTCCTGGGTGAAAGTCCCCTGTTTGTTTGACCCATCCACCACCCTCTCCAACCCCACTCAGGCTTCTCATATAGACATTAGAAAGTGCTTTGTGCATTGGAATTAGACGCCACCCACTGATCGAGCTGCTTTATGATGCTCTGGGAATGGGAGCGGGTTGGTGTGGACTAGGCCTAAAGCACACACGCACAGAAAGAGCTGTCGAGCAATATGACAAACTCGTCACGTCTGCTTATCGGTGGATCTGCAGTGCTCTCGCTTCACCCCTTGTCCTCCATAAAGGCGAGACATTCGATTGTAAAGTGGTGGGGTTATTTCTGTCAAGGGCTGACTCTGAGCATTAACTGTGTCCTCTCCTCGGCACTTGTGAAGAGCAGAAACCCTCCATTTTCCACAGCTCTGCTCTGGAACATTTAGCCATTCAGCCCAGGCTTGGAAAGGCAAAGTGCGTTTAATGAGACATGCCTTGCCATCTCCATCTTGTAACTCCCAATTGAGGAGACAATGAAATTTCATTGGCCCGTACTGTGTAATCCACGACTTTCTTAATGTAATTGGAAATCAAAGAGTCCCCTTCAGACTGTCCCTTTATTACTCAAAGCAGCTGGATGGAGGTTTTTTTTGTATAGTACAGTTATTGGTCTCCAACAGGCTCGGGATGTGGCTCATTTATTGTGGGAAACCAATAAAGTATCTTTATGATGGAGCCAGGTAGTCTTACATGTGTATCAGTGCCTGTATCCCTGAGTTTTATCAGCACTGTAACACTTGTATGCTCCAGGCTGCTCACCAGTATGGTGGGATTAATGGGTGCTCGTGGGTCAAATCCGGCAGCTATTGTCTGCATTGATTGTGGACGCGAAGTAAAAGTTGTGTTTTTGTGCGGCAGCTTACCTTAAAGGTCCAGTGTGTAGGATTTAGGAGGACATATTGGCAGGAATGGAATATGATATAATATAATAAGTATGTTTTCTCTAGGGTATAATTGCCTGAAAATGAGAATTGTTCTTTTTGTGTGTGCCCAGTTCAGACCAAAGGTTCACGACAAGACAAGTTGAAACAGGCAACTATTTGCAATGTGCCCTTCTGTAATGTTCTATAAACCTGTCGGCTCACACCAGTGTAACTAGATGAGATGGTGTATCATCTCTATGCAACAACTCTCTGTACCTCTGTTCTGATTTCCAGCTTTTCAGGCTTATTTTGTGGCTGAATATAATCTGTAGCTTCTTAAAATATGAATGAGGATAGTGATGGTGAGATACTGGCTACAGCTGCATTTGTAGTAGTGATGAAACAGCGAAAAACGAGCATCACATAGACTGTATTCATAATAAATACGCCACAATAATATAAGTAAGCAGCTCCAATTCACATACAGTGAGCAGCAGTAGCGACCCACCGTCCGACACCGGCACACCATGAGAATGGAAACAGAGGGCTTGGCGGGGACGGAGCACCTGCCGCATCAAGTGAACACACCGTCTGCGGTCATTTTGACTTGACCAGCTGTCTTCACTGCAAGCTGATTGGTTATTGAAAGAGCTGATGTGCTTTTTGTTCTAAAATCAGCCGCCAAATTGCAGGTAACACCATCAGCTGGCTTGAGTTTAACTCAAACGGCCAGTTCACACTGCTGTAGCGTTTCTCTGCAAAGTTCTAAAATGGTTTTGTCTCGTCTCCAATCACTGGTCTGAACTGGGCTTTAGAATGAGCCGTTTATATCTACATAAGGAGTGGGTCCTTGTCTACACAGATCGGCTTGTTGCACTGCCGTGCTCCCACAGCAACTCAGAATGGACAAACCAAACACTGGCTCTAGACAGGGCCATTTGTGTTTTCGTGTAAGCCACCGTAGCTGAAAGGCCCTCTGCTATGAGCAGCTTTGGAAAAACATTGATTTTTTTCCCCCTTGAAATTGCTTTTACAGGTTTAAATCACTGGGTGCATTTGTTTTGGAGAGGAAGAAACCTCTGTTGACAGTTTGGCTCCTGGTAAAACACCTCTTGAACGTCTGAATCTTAGCTGCCCGTGTCCAGCATGCTGAACTGCGTAAAAGAAACACTGATTTGTAACGTGAAACTGCTTTATTTAGTGTTTTTAACCACCTGGTCTGTTAGTTTCAGAGAGGGGGAGAACTCTGCAGCTAATTTGACTCCTAGTTAAGAGCTCCTGATCAATGAACACTGAAGGAATTCTAACCAGGAGAAGTTTCAGCTGGTTGCAGTCTTCAATCCTCCCAGCTAAACGCCACTAAATCTCCTTAAATCTTACACACTGGACCTGTCACAATATCTGGGAATGATTATCTTCCAAATCAAGTTTTCAGACTGCAGCAAAACAAGATTAAAACAAGTCTGCCCGTCTCATTCTGTCTCATGCCAAAAACTTCAATTTCTTCCCTCCACAATTTCTCCACTCTTTCAGCCCTCGTCTTTCCTCTCTGGCTCCAGCTGTTGCAGTGGCTCGACCAGTTATTAACACACAATTACAATCTATTTAGGAAGCATCATTGAGAGGACCAGTGCTGTTAGCAGCTCATTTTCTACTAAATTAACTTGTGCTCAGAGCAGCGCGAGCACAGTCATAAAAAAGGCTTGCAAAATTTTTCTGTATTGTCTGTGAGTAAAAGTGGTAATGATTATGGGTTTGTTTCATCAGAGCAGATGCAGTGTCGGGAGTTGATTAATTGGGACACCATTAATTGAAATGTTGGTTGTTTTCTGTAAAAATAGCGGTCTAGCACTCTGATAGTCTTTGTTAGCCTCTCGGGCTGTGTTTAAATGGCACACAGTAAATGTCGTGTATAAATCTATTAGTGCTTGCAGATAATTGAGTGACTAAAAAATGGACAGAATACACAAAAAGCGTCCGGATTTACTGCTCACATATGGAAATATTTTGATTTACAACCATTTACAGCAATGCAGTTTTCATTTTCCTCCCAAACATTCATGCATTTTTATGCTAATCATCATTGTCTGACTTAATTCGGCTGACTACAACATCATAACGCATATTTTATTGTTCTGTGAGTGAACCTTATATACCTGAACATGCCTGCCCTCCCCTCTTCTAAAGCTCCACTCCCCTATATGAGACATGATGCACCTTTAATGTGTCGTAGTGAATTATGAACAGCAGGGTGGGAGGTAGGCTGCACACCGGGAGCCCACAAGGCACGCCAAGATCAAGCAGCTGAGAGGAAGGAGGCATTCCTCTGCATACATGAATATCATTTCAGCAAGAGACTGAGAAGAACAAAGACCACTGAAGTTAATGACTTTTCTGTAGTGTGTCGCTGTGTCTCCTCTGTCCTCTTGTAGTTGCCAGGTTCAAAAGAAGAAAAACAAGTAGCTGTGGCAGGAGTACCAGAGATAAGAGCTCTTACCGGCAACTTGCTTTCTCCTTTACTTATTATGTCCCCTGCTATGATATATGAAAGCAGGCGGCTGTATTAACAATAAACCGCCTTTACACCTTGCACTGAAATGCATTTTGCAATCAGATGGTGCTTGATCAAATGAAAGCACAGGTGTAAATAACACAGTACTGAGGTCGGATTGTGATCCAGTTGGCCAGGTCATCAGGTAGTCAGGCATAGAGACTACATCAAACACAGATGTAAAGCAACTGCGGTCGCATTCCAGTTGATTAATCTCCTGATTATTTTTTCAATTAATCGATTCGTTTTGGTCCAAAAAATGTTTGCAAATGGTGAAAAATATTGATTAGCGTTTCCCAGAATACAAGATGACGTCCTTAATTGTCTTGTTTTGTCCACAATCCAAGGATATTCCATTTACTGTCACAGAGGAAGAAAAAAAAAACAGAAAATATTCATATTTAAGAAGCTGGAATGGAAGCAGAGTAGTTTGATTAAATATTTAACAATGAATCAATTAATTGTTGCAGCTCTAATGGGCGGAGATATTTAATTGTGCTTGACTGTTCCAAACCAATGTGGTTGCTACTATTCGCCAGTTAGCTAGCGAGCTAAGCTACTCGTGTGCAATGCCATTGTTCAGACAGCTCATAATTCTGAAGCCCAAAAAGTCCAAAAAGCTGTTTTGACGCAAAATCTGGCACTGACTACCGTACGCCACTGTGGAATATCAACAGGGACTGAACTTTCATGCACATTCAGCTGTGTCAGTGGGTCTGACTGAAAACCGCATTTTTCACGTTAGGTGGAGAAACTGATATCACCGCACCAGTCATACTTTTATTCTGTGTGCTGATACTTGATAATTCTCATCAACATCAACTTTATCTGTATATTTATCATTTTCACTTCATGAGCTGCTTCTTTTTCTCCTTCCCTTCCCTTCATTTCAACTCTAATGGATTTTGTTTCCTACAGCTCGGAATCAAACACTTCAGAGGGCCTTACAAACAGAATGACAAATTTGGGTAAATAGAGTGCAAACCGTCTATAAGGAATATGGATACGGGAAACCCAAGTTTGCAGATTTTAATTCCTGTACTCACTATGAAAGTTTATCATGTAGCATCTAAAGCCCCGTTTCCACCAAACACTTTTGGTATGGTACCTTTGGAACCAAAAGTAACTCTTCAGACATGGTACCTAGACCCTAGCGTTTCCACCACAAACAGTGCCCGTAAATGTGGGCGGGGTTGTTGTCACTCACTGTATTCCTCCTTTATGAGTCTGCACCTCGTCTGTCATCCACAGAACGAGGCTGCACGCCGTCATTTTCAGAACGAAATAGAACAGGCTGCAGTGAGAGTCTCTCTCCATGGGATATATAAGAATAGCAGGTTTGTGCATTTAGTCCTTCTCAGGCAAGCTCAGGGGTTTAATGTTGGAACAGGAACAATGCTCCAGAGAATTAGAATATATACAGTTCACATATCAGGTCGAAATTAATATATATAAACACTTGAAGATCCACTCATTACTAAAAGTGTATGTCATATAAAACCTAAAGTAATGGTCAAAGTTGTCATATGGAATATTTAAGGTGTTCTGATGGATTCACATCTTCATGTCATGCACTGAGTAACACTGCAAGTTAATGTTCCATCTTAAAAGTCGGCGGCAGTCGGGCCAGTGGATTGTGGGGGGAAGTAATTTTTTCTCCGTCCCCGGCTGGGGCAAGAGGCAGCAAAACATCCTTTATTTTATAGTTAAAGCCAAAACCAGACACAGCTCAGCCCTGAGCAGAGTGACTGTCCTCTACTGACCAATCAATAGACTGCAGTGATTTTGGCTCCAACTTTTAGTACCAGATCTGTGTGCTAGGTACCCCAACAGAGGGGTGACCAAAAATGGGGACGGTACGGAACGGTTCCACTGGTACCATCCACAACTTTACACAAAAAGTGTACTGAACTGAACTGTACCGTATGCTCAGTTTAGCCAACATTTGCTATTTAGTATAAAACACAAAGTGCAGCTGAGTCTGAAGGATTTGTTATTAGTTTTGCATGTTTTTGGTCAAAAAGTATAATAAAAGTTTTGATCTGATCACCAAAATCAGCAGGATTTATCCCGTGGGGACCATGAATATCTGCTTTGCTGTCTGCTAGCTGATATTGAAGCTTCCTTTGTGATAGCACCATCTCAAAGGCAAAAATTGTCATTACACGCTGTAGCTGCTAGAGGACTGAGAAATGATCTCTGTGCTGAATAATGATGATATTTGAATCATAAATTTAATCAAATTAAACCTCTAATCTTTCCCAAAATGATTTGCAATGAAGTCACTTTACCAAAGGAGTTTGTTCTTATTCTGCACATGCTCTTCCTTTGCTTAATCGCTACGGTCAAGGTGCCCTCCGCCTGATCTGTAACCCAGATGTGACTGTGTGTAAAGGCACTGTTTGTGCATGTGGGGCGCTCTTGAAGAAGAACACACACGTTCAAAAACACATTGACAGATAAAGGTCAAAAGAACAATCATCCTCATTGCCACCAACATCATAACACTTCAGTATTTCTCTGCTCCCCACTCTGCCTTTCTGCCAAACACCCAGAACAAGCTAATTAAATCTTCTGTCAGGCATGGAAATCACTCTGCTTTCATCCTTCCTCCATTCACGTCAGTCACATCAGGGACATGCATAATGACACGTGTTTTAGGGCTGTAATTCCCTCCTGCATGTTAGACGTTTCTCGCCCCTGTCTGCATGCTAATCATTAATGTGGTGCTGTTTTCCAGCTGCGTTAGCGTGTTGCACTTGTCCAAGACAGAGACGTTTTAAAATGTGTCAAGAAGGATGGTGTGTGGCAGCTTCATTGAAGCTGGAGAGTCAGCTTAAGAGGTTATGCAGATCAAACAGCACCACAGAGACACACAGGCTGTGGGAAATGCAGCACTGCACTCACACATGCACACACTCCCTCAGGGCTAAGATGCTGGAGGGCTTTAAAGTTAGCTGCCACTAGTCCAGGAATGCACAGGAGTCTCTTTGTAAGGAAGACAGCTAGCACATTGATCAGAGTGAAAAGCTGGTGAAACACTAACAGGATATTGTACAAACAAGTTCTACACCAATGGAGGATAAAATCAATGGCTACTTATAGGAATTTAGCTCATCAGAAAAGTTGTGAATGAATCACAGACTGTAAAAGAAGCTGATGTAACCCATCGGTTTGTGGACTAACATTTTGAGGTCTTAAGTTTGGAATTTTGGTCGTTGCCATCTTGGGTTATGTGGAGCCAGAAGTGACCATATTTCAATGAGAGGGTGTGTCTGACTGAAGGTCTTTGCGCTATGAGTTTTTTTCAGCTGCGTTTTTTAAATCCGTTATTCAAACAGCACAGAAACCCTGCACACTGATTCCGATGTGCCGATTGTTCGTCTCTAAAAGCTTCTGACGGATGCGGAAAACGTAGTAAGTCAAACCTGTTCTGAAAATTTTAATGACAGACGAAAGTTTTGGACTCAGTGTGCAAACGTCAATGACACAACATGAAGTCGTTTTTATTTTTAGATGTGCGGCAATTTCAGACTCTGTGTGCAAAGGCCTTGAGAGGTCAATATCGCGCCATCAGTGAGCATCTGTTGCTGTACTTTTTGTGGTGTGCCCTGCACTCTTGGCACCAGTTGGCCCTTGTTTGCTGTTTCTTGGTTGATTCAGCATGTTGAATTGGGATCTGATGCTAATTGGCTAACTAGCGTCTTATATCTATCCTGTTGGTCTTTTGGTTTCCCTTTTTGAATGACAAATACAGACTACTGCCACCTGCTGGTATGGAGAGTTATTTCCTCTCATGAAGGTGCAGATTGATGTGTTAGTTGGCCATTGGCTGTAGTCTTTGCGGTGTGTTCAAGCGCAACTTTTTGGCCAAGACACAGACAATGTGAGGCAATAGGCCCGTTTCCACCGCAGGAACTTCGGGGTAATTTTACGGGGCCAGGGCCGTTGGTGCATGTCTCCACCGCTGGAACCACCCCCGAAGGACAGAGTTCCAGAACTTTTACAGGAGCTAAACAAGTCCCTGCCTCGGGGTAGGTACTCAGAACGGCCCCGAGAAACTCCTGGCTGGGGCTTGGGGATTACTTGGTGCTGATTGGATATACTCAAGGCGGGATGTGACGTTTTGTAATTAATAACATGGTTATCGTAGAGTAGCTGGGCTACCCGTTAGCTGTTAGCGGTGTCTGTAATAACTCAATAAATGGTCCGTGAAAAAAATATTTGTTCCAGTGGATATCTTAGTTACAACATGATTGAGCTAGCAAAGCAGTTTTGTGTTGCTATGTGTGGTATTTATTCAGTTTTGGGAAATCACGATGTCTAGAAAGCATCAGCTGACAGGGACAGCTAACAGCAGCAGCAAAGCTAACATCAGGACGTCATCTCTTAAAAGCCTCCCGCTGTCGGATACGACATGAAACTACTCCAGTTAGCTCAATCATGTTGTAACTAAGACATTCGCTGGAAAAAATATTTTTTTCACGGACCGTGACCGGAGTTATTACAGACACCGCTAACGGCTAACGGCGTCCCTACACCCCGGTCATAATGGTCGCGCAACGATTACGTCACATAAAGAGCCCAGTAACTTTACAGGAATCTTCCTCCTACTCTGCTCTCTCAGTGGAGACATGGCGGTTGAGGGGGCCGAGCGAGAGGACATTCCTGTTGTAGTTCCTGCCCCTCAAATAGTACCAGGAACTTCTTCAGTGGAAACGGGCCTAGTGCAACAGTCGGCCTTTGTCGCCACTAGTTCATTGATGTGGGTTTGGTGTGTCTGTGCCTTAAGACAAAAGCAAGTTCACAGTGGCATAAATACACATTGCTATGTCTCTGCCCTGATTGACAGGTTGCAGTGGTAGGGACTTCATGCTCCAAAGCTTACTCTGCCTTACGGTATATTTTACTCTAAATGGATCATAATTTACAAAACATCAGGCTGTATTGAAGAAGACTTGAAAGTGGCAACTGAGACCATAAACTCATTAGGAAAATGAGGTAATAAATCAAGTGAGAAGTAGGGTCATTTTCTCATAGACTTTTATACAATGTTACTTATTTTTGCAACTAGTGGAGTCGCCCCCTGCTGGCCGTTTAAAGAATGCAGGTTTAAGACACTTCTGCATTGGCTTCACTTTTCAGACTTGCAGGCTACGCCGAGGTTTTTGTGTGTGTAGCAGTGGTTCCTGCCTGTGTTTTGCTCCTCTTGCTCACATCATGTCTGTGTGATTAAGCAAAGATGTAATGAATAGGGACAGTGGCTTGTTGTTTGGCTGTAGTGCTGTTTTCCAGCTGAGAGAGCCATTAACCTGTTTGGAGGATTGACTGTGAGATTGCACAACGTGACCTGACCAAAACACGGACTTTTTGGCTTTGGGAGGTGTTTTCAAATGTATACAATGAATCATAACTGTTTGACAGGAAGGTAAACATGTTTGTTTGTGGTTACGTGACGGAACAAGCAACTTTCCACAGAAGAGGAGTTTGCTCCCCGCTGTGAAAATCTCCAAGTGTGGTGTTGGGTCTACTTTCTGTCAATAAAATGGAGCTAAAATGGAACTGTTTCGTGTTTGTGTTCCTCAGACCAGTGCGGTGCTGTGTTCGGGAGGCTGTGCTCTGCTGGCTGTCAGCTCCCTGTTGGCCATCATCACCATCTTCCTGCCCAGCGGAGGATGTGAGAGGAGGATCTGCACCTTGGCTGGATACATGCAGATGGCTGCAGGTCGGTACAGATGCACACACATACTCACACTAGATACAAAGAAAGAGGGCATCCTTCTTGCAAATAGCTAAAAAACATTCAATTTTTTGAACTTGCAAAGTCCTGTGTCTGTGTTAAATTCATAATTTCCGTATCTTGTACGCTCCCTGTGCCTTTCAAGTGAAAGACATCCTGCATCCTTTACCATTAGAGCCACTCTGCAACAAGCACTGATAGCGCTGTCTATTACTAGAGTTGTACAAAAAAAGCATCTGACTTTGTTGCCGATCAATCAATAAAACAAAACAAAACAAACAAAAAAACAACAACAAAAGAAGCAACCCGAGGACAGCTGCTGCTAGGCAACCAGAGTCTGCATAGCACTCGTAGGGGTGAAAGCAGCGAAAGGGAAGGCGAGGATAGATTTAGAGCCTGCTGTAAAAAGACAATTATGCCTCCTTAACACAGGTCATTGGTTCAGGGTTACATGTGACTTATCAGGCTGCCACTTTCACTCAAACAGAGAAGTAGTCTCGTAAACAAAGCGACGTCTTGTCAGCGCTTGGGCTTTAAAATCCCATAATGCAGCACGGCTCATGTCACTGCTCAGTGCCGGCCTTCACACTCTTGCCTTGTGCATCGGGCCATTTAAATGGCAGTTGGTACAAATGTTTTGCTGTTGTTATACGTGAGGATGTGCTCCTGTGTGCTTTACTTACAGCAACATATTTTCTTAGACGTGTTGCACTGAAACTAGATGTGTTTTTGGCTGGACAGCAGCAATGCGAGAGCAGGGGTCTCATTTATAAAACAATGTGTAGGATGCATACTAAAAATGTACGTACGGACAAAAGCCAAAAATGGTGTGTGCCAAAAAAATATTCAACAAATTCAACAACCAGGCTTCCACCTCACCATCTGTGTCACCAGTTTCCTGTCTCCAAAATGTTTGTCAGCATCAACTCTGTTTTTATCAATCCCAACTTTTGCTTGGGAAGTGGCGTGCACCTCTTTCAGGCCTCGTTTTGTACGTACACAATGTTTAGAAATGACACCCCAGCTTTATGAATGCAAAAGTCTGTCACTGTGTCACTGAGTTGCTGAACGAGTGATTAAGTTACACCACTGGCCAGCAGAGTGTTGGTGTTTCCCCATCAGCCATTGTGCCTTCAAAATGAACAGGCTCCACAGTGTTTCTGCTGGGAATGTCTTTGGCACCACAGCAAAAAAGAAATCTCTAAAGAAAACTGCATGTTCCGCGATCGATCGTATGTAACATGGAAAGCCAGTGAGGTTATTATAAGTCTCTTTTCCCCTGTTGTTGTTTCATAGTTGATCAACTTTTTCCCGCTTTATCGAATACAAAAGTTGAGACATCTTTAGAACATATTAGTTTATGTTAGTTTAGAATTAGGAGAAGTAAAATAACTCTAAAATAGAAGTAAAATATTGAGAAAAATTTATAAAAACAGGATAGGCTGTCTTATAAAAGTGTCTTGTAAAAGTGCGTGAGAGGAGATGACATAAAAAAAAACCCTATTATTATTTAATTTCCAGGGTTCAATGTTAAAGTTTTATTTATTTTCTTCTCTTGCCAACTTATTCCTGCCACAGTGTCACACAATGCTTGTTTTTAAATCACTCTGTTCTTGTCACTTTGTTCAAGTCACTCTGTTCCATTCAAGGTTACTCAATTGTAGTAAACATATTTTGCTTCTAAGTTGACCATAAGCGTCAAATATTTCTGGGCCTTAAATGCTCGCTTGCTCTTCAGCACATAAACTTTGTTTTTATCTGCTGCCATTTTCTTGCGATTGCCCAACCGGTTTGTGCAACTTTCAAAAGGGATGAAAAGGAAGCCAGATGGCTCACTCATCAGCCCCAGAAAAAAGACAGTGTGTGTAATTCTTTTTCACCACTTTATCAAACACAAAAGTTCAAACAGACATCTGTAGAACATAAGATTAATTTATTACAATTCATCTGAGACATGGCTGCCACAAATACTGGTAAAAGCAAATTAAAAAAAGCAAGTTTATATTTATATATTTATATTTGTGTAAGCACTATTTTGCCAGCAAAATCTAATTGTTTAAAAAGATATTCAGTGTACTGTATTTTGGTCGTATTCTCAGTCTCAAACATAGCTTAACCAGGTCATGTGAAAGGCTACCTCAGTGTACTTTAAGGCCCAGACACATCAAACCAACATCAAAGAACTAGTGGCAACAGAAGCCGACTGTTGCATCGCCTCATGTCGCCTGTGCCTTGGCCAAAAAATTGCAAGTGAACACACCACAAAGACTACAACCAACAGCAAACTAGCGCATACATTCTGCACCTGCTTGAGAAGAAATAACTCTCCATACCAGCAGGTGGCGGTAGTCTGTATTCGTCATTCAGAAAGGGAAAATCGGAAGACGAACATTAAGGACTCAAGACATTAGTTATCAAGTTATCACATTAGCTACACAACCAGATGTTGAAAGAACAAAAGATATTTATCGTGCACTAGCGGAATATAACACCAACCATTACGAACAGCTTCTGCTAAAGAGCTCAACGGCATGTACCCTCCTGACTTTCCAGTTGTTTACTTTCCTCACTTCTGTTTCTCTTCAAATGCACTGAGCTGAAGTACCCATCGGACTGATTTTACTCACCAAGGGGCTCCGCCACTGATTCAGCATGTTGAATCGGACAAAAAACAGCCATCAAGGGCTGACGAGGACCGACAAGGGGAACCAAGTGCCAATCGTACGGGACACGCAGCAAAAACTAGGGCGAGAAATGGTCCGATGTTAACCAACAGCTGACTGTCGGCTTGATGTGTCAGGGCCCATAGGTACAATGATGATGATAATAATAATAATAATATTTATAATACATTTTATTTATAGAGTCCTTTCACGGTACTTAGACACTTCAGGATCGGGAGAGGTCAGTGCAGTCTCGAATGTGTTTGGGGAGAGAGTTCCAGAGGGAGGGGGCAGCTATGGTGAAGAGTCTGTCGCCCCAGCTCTGGTGCTTGGTCCTGAGTGGTGGTGTCAGGAGGTTGGCATCAGAGGAGTGGAGGCTGCAGGAAGGAGAGTGGTGGTGGAGCGCACGAATAGGATCACTACAGAAAATTGCAGATGTAACAATTTGGCCTCAATTTGACCAAACATGGTCCAGCTTCATCGTAGGTCTCAACCTCGTCTCTTTCTCTACATTCCTGCCATTTTCTGCCTTTTCTTTCGCTCTTCAAGCACTTCTGTTGACTAACTCTGAAGTCTGTTCTTCACGTTTGCTGATCTACAAACCTTATTTTTCCCCTCTCTCATTTGTTTAGCTTTAGCAGCAATCACATAGCCTCTATCCTTTAGAATATTGAGTAGTTAATTTAAATCCCTGCATGTGCCATTTAACTAACTGTAATTAGAGGCTGAATTCATTTCAGCAGGTTAAATGTTTACTGACAGAACTGGAACTTTCACAGGGCATGGTTAATGGTGTGTTTAAAGTGGAGCTTATTGCTTACAGCCAGGCTCTAATACTTCTGTGTCTGACTCCAGCATCAGATCAATGCTGCTTTGGGAGGATGAGAAGGAGTCTGTGGCAAAGCAAGAGCCTCTTGTGGATGTGTGTGCGTATCTCTGTGTGTAATCCCGTTGTGTGGAATAGAGCTGTGTGTGTGTCTTTCATAGCAACAGACTTTGCTAAACAACAATGCGACGCAAGGAACCGGGCCTTTGTTCCGTTTCCAGGTCGACTCTTGTCTAGATAGACGGAGGTTTCACAGAGAGAACCACAAAGCCCCGAGGAGGGCAGATCAGAAGACTGTTTGTTTTCCCAGCACTGCAAGTGTGTGCGTGTTTGTGAGTGTTACCAAAGAGGGCTGATAAACTGAAACAAGTAGATTAAGAACAATGGTTTTCTTTGTGGTGTGCATATTATCAGCGTTGTGTTTGAAGGTGTGTGTTTTTGAGCAGATTGGGAGAAATGAACTGCTGACGAGACGATTGTCAACTTTCCCTTTGCAGATAGACGCCTGTTTTGATCCCCATGTTTTCTACAGTGTCTTTGACAGGCAAAGGAGATGTCAGTTTGTGTGTGTGCATGTGTGTATGTGTGTGTGTGTGTGTGTGTGTGTGTGAGTGAGAGAGAGATGATGTGTTACCCCACTTATGATGCCTGAAAATCATTATGAAGACAAAAAATACAAAGCACAAAGTGAGGACAGTTTACTGATCATAACTTCTTTCGTGGTTTGGCATATGTTTGATATATAAAGAGTAAAGGTTATGATCAAGACACTTTGAAGCTGTGTTGTGAGAGGATCTTGTTTCATTTGCAGTAAATTAAAAGTGTTAACCAGTGAAATATCAGATAGGAAGGGAGGGGCGGAGTTTATTTGATGCGTAGAGTGTTTGGTTTCTTTTGTTTTTTTGTTGTTTGTTCATTTTTTGGGGATAGTAAGTTTATATGCATTTGTAAGCTGGAAGGATTGAAGAAAGCGAAATTTTCAGATATAAATGCAAAACAAATCTGCACTTCTGTCATCTGTATATCGGCAGTGTTTCTAACAGAGTTTGAATCTGACTGGGGGGGTTGCTAACTTGTTGTTTTGGGGGTTTTTTGTGTATCAGTCTGTGCTCCCTCTCAAAATTTGAAGGTTTTTGCATGTCCCTAAATGCAGCGCAGGCAGAACTCTACATGTGTCCTTTATTTTCTCCTCGGCAGTTCATTGAGTTTCAACTTACTGGATGGAAAACTGATGGATGACAGGAGCAACTGTTTCTGATTGAAAGCAAACCTTAGACCCAGCACAATGAACGGTTAAGTTTCCCTTTCACTGTGCCTGGTGTTTTGCTGCTCCATCTGTGACCAGAGTGTGCTCTGCTCCGCGAGAGTGTGGGTAAATGAATAACTGAACAGTACCAACGGCGCTCCTAATTAATGGTCCAGTTCAAAAACTTTAAAATCAAAACTTGGCAGCAGAAGTTTTATTCAAGGCAGGCTGCCAAAAAAAAACTGAACGTGTAGGAAACCTTGTTGTAAAAAGATAAAAAGGAATGAAGATTTTTTTTTTTACATTTGATTAACCATAGGAGTTCAAATTTCACATCTTAAATCTGTTGCACTATGTGGCATTAGACAGTAGATAAGCATGTGCTACATTATATTTGGTAGGATACAACTGCAACACTTTTTTTCCACAAAAAGTTCAATTGAGTGGTTAAAAATTCTTAAAACTGCACAGATTAGGTTCACAAGTTCATGTTCACGGCTGCCCATGGAGCTCATGAGTTCCACTTGAATTCAGCATAATTTCTCCTCCGTTGTTGATGTCCAGCAATGTGACGGTTGGTCTTTGTGGTATTTGTCTCGCCCTCCTTCCACTGTAATTGGACAGCTGAGCAAAAGTGACACAAAAACATGAACATAGCAGTTGTGGCAGCAGGTTACCATCTCCTGTGGTCAACTGTGCAGTATTGCAAAACTGTGGTCATTGCAACAGCCCTAATTTAGCCTTAATTCAGGGTGCAGGTGACGCCACCTTCTCCAAATGTGGTGGTTTCAAGTACTTTTTCGTCGACGTCCCTCACATCTGCAGACCCTGTTCTAACAATACATGCACATAATTCAAACAAGGATTGTGTGAGACAGCATCAACTAGAGGCTGAATCATTCCCCTGTAACTGTGGTCACATACAGCCCACCTCCAAAACCGATGCTGCTGTTTTCATTTACACCAACATCTGCTGCATCACTGCTACTATTACACAGCGAGAACGTAGGAGGCACAGCCCAGGAGTGATTGTACGTTCTCTCAGAAGTATAGAAGCACATGACCTTACATATCTACAATTCTGTCATGTCTGACGGCGCACTTACACTCGCACACACACACACACACACACACACACACACACACACAGCCGAGGACTGGTTTGAACTAGGAAAAACCTTTTTTCGAGGTAAAGCTGCCTGGCTCTTTCCTTTCTCAGCCCTGTGGTCCTGTGGGTGAAGTCCAGAATTAGATGTGAACTTGCTAACCCTCCACTGGTTCAGCTCAGCACTCCATCCAGTGGCTGAGCTGCTGCGCCGGCGAGCTTTGCCACCATCAATGTTTTATGCTCAGAGAGAGAGGGAGGCTGAACATTTCTGTGTGCTGAGGCGGGGAGCTTTTTCTCCTCCTGTCATGCATATTTCATCAGCCTGTTCTTCTTAGTGGTTAGGATCCATTGGATTGGACGGCTCTTTGGTCGGGCACAGTGTGGTACGTGTGTGTGGGGAGAGTGAACGGACAGGGACACATACGGAGTAACTCACTTTACAGGGTAAAGAAATAAATGCAGATATAACTGGTTTAATGTTCCTTAATGACACATGAAGTTAACATTTTATTATTCTGAGTCGCAGTGACAGTGACTTCACCCTTCACTCTCACTCATCTCCTCGGTTATTTCATTTTATTCAGATTCCTCCGCTGACAGGAGCACCTGAACGCCACGTTGGGGTTTCGTCGTGGTACAATGCTCAGGCAGATTCTCCCAGAGCAGTTATCTGCTCAGGGCTGAAGACATGTCACACTCGGCTGAGTGTACAAGCACTCGCTGTACACACAAGCTTAATCTCAGCTGTTTTCCTGCAGGGTTATAGCCATATTAACATATGGAGATAATGTACATGATGTGCTTACATAAAAATGTGCAGGAGATGTTATGTGCTGCAATGATTGGCTGTTGTTTTCTCTTTTTGTTGTTGATGTGACTGCAAGTGAGTCGATTCCAGTTCAAAAAAGAAATGTTTTTGTGTGAAAGTGGCTCTTTGGGAGTTACTTGGGTTGAGGAGTTGAAAGCGATACGCCAGAAGCTGTGTTTTTCTGCTCTTGAAAGAAATATGAACCACAGGGTTTTTTCTTACCTGTACAGTCGGATATTTTTGTGTTGCTGTGGTTTCTCATCCTTGCATGGAGAGATAACAGGAGAGAAGTGGCACTCAGCTGCACATGTGAAATCTGGCTTTACTTTGACTGCTGAATTTGTCGTCACTGTTTGGTGACGGTTTTTCAAAAAATGACAAGCACGTAAACTCAATTTGTCTCAAGGGTGATAACAAGGGACCCTTAAATTTAAGAAATATTTCATGTGCAGCTGCATCAAAAATTTCCCAAAATATCAAGATCCTATTGAAGTCCTTCACCTCAAGACATCATGCATCGAGTAAAGAAATCAATCGTTTCCCAAGCTGAAAGCAAACATGTTAACTGAAGACATATTTCTGTGGTTTCACCTCATAGAGGTGAAGTCCTGAGGTAATAGCTAACTTTAGTTTGCCTTGTTGATGTACAAAGCCTGGTATATATTTGACCTTTGAATAGATGTAGATGTCAACATATATTTTTAGCTAACATCAATTGATGCCACTGGTTTTCGTATTTGAAATCATTTACAGGCTTTTTCTTTGCTTGGGAGCCTCTGAAGTGAAGCAAACTCATTGAAGGTATTTCTGTTAGAAAAGAAAAGAGCGTTTAATGTAAATAATTATTAGCAGTGCAGTGTGGCTCTAAGGATGGCAATGTCAGTCTTGAGTCTTTGGCTCACACTGAACTATTGGATGGGTTGCAATGAAAATTGGTGCATAGATTGTGCATTCATGTCTCCCTAAGGGTGTAAATGTAAGCATACTTGGAGTAGAATAAGATGGTGAACATAGTTAACATTATACCTGCGTGACATCAGCATTTTGGCATTGTGATTGTGCATGTGTTAGCATTTAGCTCAAGCACAGTACAGCCTCACAGAGCCCCTGGCATGGCTGTAGACCCCTGAGGCCTTTACACACTAACTCTATACTTTTGTCTGGAATTGACACACATTTAAAAGGAAATTTCATTAGTTATTAGTATTTTATTAGTTTTTAGGTTTGAATTTCTGCCTTTTTTGTGTAAATGTGTTTTATTGATTTTCAATGATTTTATCCCACAAAAAAGATACAAAACATGTTTATTTAACATAAATTCAACCATTCCTACCGTGACTATTAAGAAACACTGTTCATCATATATTGACAACTTGAAACCAGAATCCCTGATTCCAGCCCTACCACCTTACCCACCCAACATTCAGATAACCATTGATGGTTGATCTCTGCTGCCGCACAACATTTATAGCTGCCACCTTATTCCTTATCAAGGGATTCCTGTACTGAATCAAAAAAGTCCAAAAAAGGACTCCATATCTTAATAAAGTTTTGAGAGGAAACTTTGAGTGTGTATTTGATTTTTTCTAACTTTAAGACATAAATCTCTGACCCAATGAGAAAAGGATGGGGGAGCGCATTGATTCCAATTCAGAAGGATCAAACTTCTTGCCAGAAGAGTAATGAAAGCTATAACCTTGTGGGCTTTATTTGGTAAGATAACACGGGAATCCTTCAAAGTTGGACCAGAAAGTGTGCAGACTGGGTTGGGGTTCAGTTGGGTTTCAGACATCTCACTTAAAACTTTAGAAATAGTTCTCCAAAAGATGGAGAGGTTTGGACATAACTGAAACACATGCATTGGCTGGCCTCTACATCGAGGGCATACTGGCGTAACATTCGAGTATAACTTTGCCAGTATAGCATTAGTAAGATGAGCTGAATGTACCACTTTCAGTTTTATGTAGCTATGTTTGAATTTCTGCCTTTTTCACAACCCTCAAAAGCCTTTAGAGAGTTATTTGACCAAGAGGCAGTGGAGGAAATGTGGCGTAACCTGCAAGAGACATACATCCTTGACAAGAGAGAGGAGAAGGGCAGGAGTGGACGGAGGGCCAGCACGGACAGAAGTGGAAGTATATGAAATCAACATTCCTTTGGAAATCTTTCATGACAAGATGCTGAAATTCACAAGAGCAATGAGGTTGCTTACAGCACAAAGAAATTTAATAGTTGCGCGGTATCACTGCATAACCAAGGTAACCCCGGTGCCAAATGCAAGACGCTGGCAGAAAGCGGCAGTGGTCAGGGAGGTACCTCCTGTGGTGAAGAGAGCAAATGTGTCTTTACATTTTGTCTTGTATTGCAAATGTTTGCAACACATAGACCAGTGAAATGCATCAGACCGAGTGAGTAAGGTTACTGTGCATAATAATCAGGTGACGGAGTAAAAAGAGAAAAGGCATACGAAAAATACAGACATGGCGTGCGAGGGCTTTAAGTCTTAGCAGAGGTCAAGAGATATTTTCAAACCCTTAAATATTCCCCCCCTCCCTTTTTACCATCTCATTAATTATCATGTGACCCTTCAAATTTATTTTGGGAGTTCCGACTCCCATGTTGGCATGCATTGATTTAGATCAGTATTTGCTAAGTTTTGAGTGTGCGGAGAGGCAGGTGGAATTGCTCATGGGCACTTGGGAGACCAGCCTCTTGTTGTACAATAACAACTAGATTATTCCTCTGATATCTGCAGATATCACAGTTTCATTCACTGGACGGTATTTAAATCAAAACCGTGACATTTCTGCTGCTCTTGGCAATGAATGAACGAATTGTGCTGTCTCAGCGAAATGAATGGGAACAACTCTGTGGAGGAATATTATCATTCGCTCAGTGGACCAACTTTTAGCTGAAAAGGGTTTCTAATTTACAGCTAAACTCCATCCAACCCCGGCTGCGCCCGGTGAACATTTCCCTTTGAAGCTTCCCTCTGTGCAGCCCTCTGAAACTGGGCCTTCTTATCTGCATCTCCATCACAGAGAGTCCTTCGGTGTTTCTCTTTTTTTAATTTTTTTTTTTTTTTTTTTTACCTCGACCCTGGCTGCCTGGGAAAGGAAAGGCAGTGTGTAACTCCGGTGCGTTCCCTCACACACACTCTTACATCCAGTTCCATTGTGCTGATGCTGAGGAAGCCCGGCCTGCTGTGTCAGCGTTCCCTTGGGCAAAGCTGCTATGCAGATGTCCTCCGAAGTATGGTGATGAAAATAGGAAGTTGCTTTGATCAAAGCACCTGCTGTGTTATTTCAGTGCTGCTGTTGCTGCCGGAGCCCATATGGTACCTGTGCCAGCTGTCAATCACCTCTCTGATACAGATGAATGCATTTTCCATATCAGGCTGGATTAGAGCGGCAGACTCTATTAGCAAAATGTGTCCCTCCAACAATTAGACCACACTTAGTGAGTTTTTCTTTTCATCATGCGTGAGGAGAGATGATTGGACCATCATTCATGTCACCATTAGTATTCCGAAGTGCTCTCCTGCAGAAAGTCTCAGACTGAGCAAGAGAACTTTTTCTTAGAGAGCAAACATCACTGAAGCATTGTTTGATTATCTCTGCCATCTTTGAACTCCTTCCAGCTGCCTCCAGGCACAAAATGTAGCCGTTCCTGTCCAGTTTTCCACATTTCTGTGTGATGGGAGCAACTTCAGGTCAGGCACCATAGCTTAAGGATTCCTCGCCGGCCGATGTTTTTGGAGTCTTTCATTTCTGGTCAGAAGCTGTCTGCTCCGCCCTCCAGGCTGCTTCCCTCTCATTTAATATGCCGTGTGTCTGAGGGAGCACGAGCGCAGAGTAAATCCATGCTCCTTTATCTGACCTGTCACTCCTCCATCTTCCATCCAATTTTTGCTTTCATCCTTTTCTCTTAACTGGCAGAGAGTATTCCCTATAAGCACGTCTTTATCACAATCACAACCCCGAAACTCTTTTTGCTTGTTTTCTGTCGATCACTGATATTTCATTCTGTTTCATCATGAGTCGGCGGGCTCCGGGCCTTTCACACGCCTCGAAAGTACATTTTTTGCAGGGAAAACTCGTTCACCACAGAATCTCACCAATCTACCAAAGAAATGAGACTGAAAAGTTGATTTAGCTCCCTCACATAAAGTGCTGCTCTGTGCTGTGTGTCCAACTCAATCAATGGAAAAAATGTTGGCCTCAGATATGTTTTACATTTCTTTAATCTTTGACATAAGGTGGGGTTAGGTGTAGGCAAAAAAATGGTGGGTTATGGTTGGGAAAAGATCATGTCTTGGCTTAAAATATCCAGTTTTTGTGGCACTATCCCAGCACTTTTGTTTTGATGCCGTTGCGTTGAAATAAATAAATAAAACTTAAATCGTATTAACCCATTTCCATGTCAAGAAGCCAAATCAAATGTGTAAAAATGAAGCAACTATTAGCCTACATCTTTTACATAACAGATATTGTTCAGATATCCATGGATTGCTCAGTAGCCTATGTCCTGGGGGCACCTTACTATCCAAGTGCACAGGATGACCTATACATTATTTTTTATACTCACAATATTCTACTGTCTATTATTTAAGTTGCTCTCTAAACAGCGCAGATCTACTGACACTACGGTGGAGTGAATTTCATGTTATTTTATTGCTCATGGCCTCTGGGATCAGTGCTGTTGCCCACGCAGCAACGCATGCTCTGATCTGTCGACAGACTTGACCCATTGCGTCATGGGATACATCTCGCTCTCAGTGTAATTTAGGTCATAACTAACAGAAACTCCTTTCAACATGGATAAATGGATAAGTAATCACATAAGACAGCTAGTGTTGGATTACAAAGTTTCAAGAGATACGAACCGTAGCGCTAGTTGGAAAGCTACAACAGCGTGGAAGCCGAGGCTACTTAAAATTTTTAGAGCACAGGGCTGCGAAAGTATTCTAAAAATAGTATAAATTGACGTCACAACCTGGTGTGTGGACTCCTCTTTTTGAAGCTTCCAGTTTGTCTTTTTGGCCGTCAGCATCTTGGCCTTTTGGGGCCAGAAGTAACCATATTTGGGCGATAGGCTGGTGCTGAGGAGAGGCGAGGGGTGTATCTGACTGAGAAGCTGGGCTGTAAACATGTTTACTTTTTAAAGTTGGGCATTTTAACATGGGGGTCTGTGGGGATTGATTGGCTTCTGGAGACAGCCTCAAGAGTCCGTTCAACGACCTGCAGATGTTGGCACTTCTGTGTTGGTTTCATTTTTTGACCCCTGAAGTCATTGCTTGGTTGTATACAATATCTATGACCTTGGCAGGTTAAATTTTTATTAATAAAGTACCTGGCATTGGATCGGTGTATAGTCTTGCATATTCGCCGTTACCTAACCCAGCACTTTAGGCAGTACTGGAGGGTTCCAGGTACTGGTACTTGAACAACTCTAAAAACAGCGATGAGTTGCTAAAACGCAACTGGCTTTGTTGTTTCTTGGTCTGCAGCTTGGCAGAGTCTCACCCAGAAGACACGCCATCCACCATCCCTTCCACCTCCTGGTGACAAAGTCGGCTCCTATACTACATCAGTTTAGAAACGCTTGATATAATACGTGTGAAACGTGCAAATGTAGCGTATTTGTGGTTTGCAGAAATACACAGTGCCAACATTTTCTTCTGGTGACTGGGCTCTGCACGTCTGTCTTTGTTTGTGTGTGCTGACAGAGTGTGACCCACTTTAGATGCTGACATTGTAACCTCGTCACCTGTGACTCACAGCGCGCCAACAATAGGCATTAATCATAGATGCGCGTCTTGTCAGTCGTGTCAGAGTGTTTGTGTGTGTATGCATGTGTCACATTTTCTATAATCACAGCTGCATTTTGCGCTCGATGTTGACAGTAATGTGATTGGTCACATCTCACACACACACACACACACACACACACACACACACACACACACACACACACACATGTACAGGCAGCAATCTGAACATTTTCCTTGGGTTTGTACTCCAGCTTGACAAATCTCATTAATTAAACAGAGCAGGAGCAGATTTACACAGAAATCATTAATATTTACTGGAGAAACACTACACGGCCACTTCATCTGCAAACTTGGGAAAGCGTTTACAAACATGCGACATGTTTGATTCATTCATTAATACGTTTTGCTGCTGTATTACAGCATTTCTCATCATTGCAAATGGATAAACAAGGCCTAATGTCTACTTATGAATCAAAGCCTGTGTGTGCTTGTGTATTTATGTATGCTGAAGCGCGCTCATTGGTCAAATCTGATGTCTACAGTAATTACGAGCACGGCTGGGCTCGGCTCTGTTCGTTCACTGATACATCACCCCTCCCCCCCAAAAAAATCTCACAGTAATTGGTCCAGCAGTCAATTATAGTCGGACTGTAATTAAGACTGAACTTTCATCCTGTCCAATTCATCTCTTTTCTTTTCACTTACTGGAGAGCTCTATTATAGACTTTGTGTGGAGGCAGCCGTCTGAGATCAACAGTTTTTGTAATCTATCTTTAATGCTGCCTTTTCAAAGGCTGCCTGTGCTTTGATATTTTCTTCCTCATCAATTGTGAAGAGACAAGAATACCAGTATGTTTAAGAAATTCTTCCTCCGATATTACATATTAATTTAGTTTCCTTATCTTCTGTATGTGCTGGAAACCCTTTGATTATCTCTGCTTCTGCACTCACACACACACACACACACACACACACACACACACACACACACACACACTGAAACTATCCTGGCATGCGGTTACGCCTTACGAGTTGTGTCACGGTAGCAAGCAACAAATGACATGTTGACAGAGGAGAGGAGGAAGATGAACGGAGGCAGTTTGAAAGCAGAGGTGGGGGAATTGCAGCACTTTATTTTATTTTTTTCTACTCTTCCGTATTTGTTCTGGTGGACGGACTCAGTCCTTTCACTTCTGTCAGACGGAGAAGAACCGTCGCAGGGTCCAAAAACATGTTCTGCTGTTTCTTATTCCTCTCTTGTCCCCTTTCTTTTCCCGCTCCTCCGTCATCCTGGCATGAAAGCCCCGGCAAACACACTCACACACAAACACACTCAAAAGAACCAGTGGCTATGCATATTACATGAGCTCTCCACCTCTGAAGGCCTCTTTGCTTTTTTTCATTTCGCAACTTACAGCAGAGATGATGAGGTGGAAGCCAGAACCTGCACTTAAGGGCTGTTTTCTTAGTTTACTGCAGGAACTGCTGTTTATGGGAATCCTTTTGACTTTAAGTCGGTGCAGTTTAAAACATCAATATGTAATTCGGTAATATCTTTGTACAACGATTGTAAACCATTGAGACCGGGAAATTAAGGAAATCCATTGTCTATTGATGTTCTGGTGTTTCTCTGCAATAAGACTTTTAATCTCCACTTACTTTAGTTTGCTCTGCATGTCTTCCTCCTTGGCTTTATGCCAGGTACGCACTACCAGAGAATGAAGCTTTTGGTTCCCCTCACATCACAGTTGTCAGCAAAACCCTGACTTCTTTAATGGTTCTAAAGACCATCTTGCAAATTTTTCTTTGGCTTTAGGTATGCTAAGAGCTCAGTGTCCACTGATCTGCTCAGAACTCCATCCTGGAGTTTTCAAATCGCAAATATAGGGATGTCAATAATACAGGGCAGAGCAGCAGAGTCGGCTGCTGCCAGGACTGGAGTCATACAGTGCTGCCAAGGCAATGCCATGATGTTGTTCCTGGGAGACAACTACAGCACCTCTCAGCAACATAGTAACCCAGAGGCAGAGACTGACACCTATGTGCAGGGGTTAAAGTTCTCCGGCATAGCGCCGGATTTCCGGCGTGGCGAAGTTTCTGTCCGGCACGGGCAGAAGTGCTCTGCAGTGCGACCATTTCACTCGCATTGGCCCCTAAAAATATATTGCCAACCGGGAAAATGATTTAGGCGCACAGTGTGCGAGTAAACACAACCTACTGTTTATCATAATCGGCATCAGATGTTTTTTCATCGATAACCAATAAATATATTTTAAAACTTGCTCCTTTGGCTCTGATACAGCCGTCTCGCTCCCTGCCTGCAGTCCCCACTGCACTGGGCTTACAGCCTACAGCCCCCTCTGATTGGTTACACGGCACAAGTGATAGCCAATCAACACTGATGCCTGTGCATGCCTTCACATCATGTCACATTGAGACACAGAGCTCAGACAGCGCAGGAGAGGCTCCGGTAAGACAGTGGTAATTTTGAAGGTAAGGTAACAGAAACCAGACAGAAACGAAAGTTGCAATAAAAATCCTCTATGCTGAAGTTTTAAAGTCACCACCACATTATATGATCCATTTCAATGATGACATGCTTGCCCAGAGGCGAAATTTTGATGTAACTGCCTGTTTAATTCACATCAAGCGCGATACAATTTTGCAATCAGCCTAAATGATTTAGCTTCTAAAAATAAAAGAGAGGTAGAAAAAAGAGATGTAGGAGCTATAAGTCAAAAAGTCTGGTAACCACTGAAAGTTTAATCTTTATTTATAAACTTATTAAGCTATAAAAGTTTAATCTGAAAAGTAACTACTAAAGCTATAATCTTTTTGTTCGTTTTGATAATAAACATGTTCCTTTGCAATACATACATTTCTATTTCTTCATTTTGTGACCACGACACCAAGCCCCCTGCTCCGGAAAAGATTTCAGATTTCAGGCACACAAATCTTCCGTGCTCTACATTTCAGGCACAAATGTTTTTCTTGCTTTAACCCCTGTATATGAGACCTATGGTTAGCACAAGCTAACACAGCAGCAGCGGCTAACATCTGAAGCTGAGCCAATTAAAAGTCCCAACAAACTCGCACCAATGCCGGAACAGCTTGACTCTGTTGTTAAACCTGTTAGGTAGCGTTAGCCTTGTGATGCTAACACTTAGCCCGGTCACTGTGTGTGCGTGGTGCAGGCGGACTCTCAGTGTCTAAGGTGCAGAGCTCACACTCCTGCAGCAGTAGTGTCATGATAAACACAATGAGAGTGCAACTATGTCCTTCATAAATGATTAGATGCCGGTGAAAAAAAATTTGTTGATACATGACAAGGTTAATTGGTGGCTCTAAATTGACTGTAGCATGAATGGCTGTCTGTCTGTATATGTCAGCCCAGTGATAGTCTGGCGATCTGTCAAAGGTGTACCCCGCCTCTTACCCATTGTCAGCTGCTAGAGGCTCCAACCTTCTCCGCAACCCTGCACCAGGATAAGCTGTTGCAGATAATTAATAAATTAATGAGTGATTAAAACAGCAAATATGTTTTGAGGGAAATGTAATGTCAAGCAAATTATGTTTGTGATTTACATAATAAGGAAATGTAGCCAATTAACGTAGCTGGCAAGTTGCAAAAATGTTGATACTGAACTTATCAGCAAAATGTTCACTGAAATAGTATTTCAGTTGTTTTTTGTCAAAACAGGCAATCTTGCTATACAGTGTTCACTTCGATTATCTACAACATTATTTCTTTAGAACCTTTTTTTATTAACATTTCACCGAAATCCCAATCTTTCCTAGCATTAACCAAAGTGCATTTACGTTACGTTACCTTGAGACAAATCCGGGATTCTGGTGTCAAGGTCCTATACTTTGAACCCCTGTCATCCACCCCAGCCACCTCCTTGCGAAGCCTACAGGTGCATAAAAGTAGTGTTTCATAATCTGAAAGCCGCAACACAGTTATGAAAAGAACTAGGAGACAGGGTTGGGTGTGCTGTTTTTGCCAAACAATTGCCTTCAGCCCACTCACACATGTTGGTGGAAAGCTCTTCCTTCTTTGTGCCTTAAATAAGTTTTACAAAACAATATCTGAAGTTTACTTGGATCCACCAAAGTGGAAACACTCTCATGTCTGCACTTAATTGTCTGATGGCAAAAGGGGACATAATTGTTTGGTGTGTGTCATGCTAACTCCCGTTTCTGCAACGAGGAACATGAAGCACATTTGCTAACACTCAAGTGTGAGTTCTGGATGTTTGAGGCGTTTTTACTGAATCCAAGTACATCTGGAAGGTCGCTGGTTACAGTCACGCTCCCACACTGGCTCACTGATGGTCACAGTAACACAACCCATGTGTGTGTGTGAGTGTGTGTGTGTTTGCGTGCATATGTGTGTGTATGTCTCCCAGGAATTCCCACTAGTGCCTGTTTGATATGAACAACAGCCAGGATGAGTCATTGTTGTGTCTGTGGCTGCTGGATTGCAGCTGCTTTATTCCTCCACACTGGGCCCTCAGCCGTAAACACACACACACACACACACACACACAAACACACACACACACACACACATACATGCACACACTTGGATGAATGTGTGTGCGTGTTTATACATGCTTCCCTTTCAGTTTCATTTCTCTTATGTCGTTTTATCTTCTTCCCTCTCATGCGCTGATTGATCCTCTGCTCAGAGGCTTCTCTTGAGTGCGCCGTGATGAGTGAGAGCTTGTGCCGCGTTGTTGTTGTTTTTGTTTGTGCCATCTGTGTTGTTGGGAATTAATTTTTTGTAGGCAATATGAAGGGTTGAGAGCACCGGCGCCTGTCACACACACACCATGATTGATTAGGCAATGCAGCTCAATTGCTATTACTTTTCTTGTGTTTATGAGTTTCTCATTTGCATGGGGTAAATGAATGTGTTAGCCCTGCTAAGTGAATTAAAAATGCTGCATATGAGGATTGTAGGTAGGTGAGCGACCCATTGTGAATTCCTGTGCCTGTAGAGGATGATTTCAGCTCACAGACCAGCCTGTTTTACAGCATTAACGTTTCCAGCTGTGTAAGTGTTGTTAAGAAGCTCGTATGGTTTTAGCAGAGTTTGCCCTTTGATCACCTTTACAGTGAAGTGATGAGAAAACAAAGTCAAAACCTGTTCTCCATGTTAAAGATGTATTTTGGGGAATATAGACCCTTTGACAGCATGACGTTTTTTGTCTTCTCTTCAAATAATCAATCACAACTTAAATACAGCAAATTCCAGTAGTTCTGTGTGTAAAGCTGATAAAATGAACCCAGAATAAGTTTTGAAGTGTTTTGGCAGTATGTACAGTGGCTGGTCTGCGCAAATGAAAAGCGAGGAACAGCAGTGATGCAGGACATGTTTGAGCTTTCAAGTGCCTGCAGCAGAGGCAGAGAGAGAGCAGTAGAGGGAATGTTTTCTCACAAGGACATCAGTAGCAGCAGCAGCAGCCACAGCAGGGTGGCTGGGGACCGACTGTACATTCACAGTCAGCTGGATGAGAGCACGTATCAGGGAGAGTCAGTGAGGATTTTGAAGAGCGGTGTTGAAGAGGTGTGCAGAGTGATCAGTGACAGATCAGCAGCAAACGCAGGTCAAGTTTATTTTGATTTCAGTCAGAAAGTTAAAGTAATACCTCACCTACGAAAGGATGTAGGGTGTTGGTTTTGTTTTAACACTAGGGAGGACACATATGAAACGCAGAGCTTAGGATACTATTGGCACTTTACTGGAATTTCCAACTTCAGTACCTTGGAAAATGTTGATATTTGATACCTTTATCCAAACTAAGGGGGGAAAAACAAGATTTAACCCTGAGGGGATGAAATGGAAAATTTTCATTAGCAGATAATTATAAGAAGGCTATAACATGACAATGATAACTTTTATTTTCTTGGTGAGTAGCAGCTGGTACCAGTGTATCAATACTGCAGGAAACAAGTACTGAATCTAGTGATTTTAAAATTCTGGGCAGACACTAATACAAATGTTTTTGTATTGATGTTTATTTTGTTGTTGTTATTTATTAGGGATGCACAATATATGTCGGCTGATAAATTATCGAATTAACAGCTAGCCATGTGATGCTACAGTTAGCGATTAATATTAAGTCCCAATGTCCTCAAACGAGTACTTCCTAATCTATAGTGTCTATTGCTAAAATTGGTCAATTTTGTTGCCATATCAAACTACAAACATTATTAATCATAAATAAACAAGTTTCAACCATAACACATGATCAGGTTTTGGACCTTGTCCACTTTTGTGTCGACTACAGACTGACTTGACAGAGATGGCTGCCATCTTGTTTTTACATGGATTAGTGCATTGTGCTCTGGCACAAAAAAGTGTCCACGAAGGAGGACAACAGGTCTGAGTTGCCAGTAGAATGAAAATAAGGTCTAGTAAACCCAAAATGTGATGTTGTCATATGAGGACACAGGGTCTCAAAGAAAACGTTTGCTTCACTTTTTCAACATAACAGGGTGAGTGGTGGATATGCAAATCTTTGAATTGAAGCAAGATGTATGGAAATATATGTGCAAGCTATATATTCCACATTCTATAGCACACATAACATATACTGTACTCTACTATACTATGCATAGAGTGTATCTGTTTTTTAAGAGCAAGAAGACAACGACAGGACTGACAGGAAATCTTTTGTCTCAAGCACAAAGTCAGTTCTCTGGGGATAGAAATTAATCACTTTGGTCTCTTAAAAAATGATTTTCCACTTAAAGGTTTTAATGGCAATTAGTTGATTGCAATTAGTTTATTGCTGATGTTGCTGTGCCAATACTCTCACTGTACAACAACTGTTTCAGTCCTGATCCATCTGCTCCAGCTGCTACACTGGATGTATTTGCAGCAACATAATGGATCTCAGACGCAATATATGTTTTATTTATGCACCACTTATGTTTATCCATGCATCTGTACTGTTTGATCCCACAAATCCTTCTGAACTTGAAATGTTATTGATCAATATATCGCAGAATTTACATGATTACAAGACATTCAGGGTTTATGAAGAAAAGCGTTACAGGCAGGGCACTGAAGTCGCACTCGTGTTAGTCAAAGTGTCTGTCTGCTCAGACTGCAATATATTACGGCAATGAAAGATGGCTGGCACTTATTGAGATTACAGAAGCTAAGTGACATAGGGAGTGTGTGTGTGTGTGTGTGTGTGTGTGTGTGTGTGTGTGTGTGTGTGTGTGTGTGTGTGTGTGTGTGTGTGTCAACGAGCTGCTCCTTTGAGCCATGAGTCAGGTCCTAACATACCACTCCATCTTTGACAGGGAGATGGTTGCCACAGGTGCATGCTTCCCCCTGTGACACACACACACACACACACACACACACACACACACACACACACACACACACACGAACACCTAAAGGTAGAGAGAGAGGATTCACATTCCTGTCTCGACCCCCTCGGGCCCCACATACAGTTGGCACGGTGCCTCCTTAAATCAAACACACACTCCTTCACTGCCCTCTTGCTCACACAGAAAGGCAGGTAGACATATGGGTGAGCTCACACACATACACGTGAAATGTTGGCTCTCTGTCTGGGTTATATATCACACATGCACACATACATGAACACACACCTTTGTTGTCAGTCCTGAAGATGTGTATCTTTGGCTTTGTGGAGGATATGATCTGTGCATCGCCCTCCGAGCTTATTCGTAAGCAGCTATCACATCTCACCATGAAGGCAGAGCTCAGATCAGTATTCTGGGAGAGACCACACGCACACACACATACGCACACACACATAGGTGTCGTAAAAGCAGTCAGTTGTGGACAGTTCTTTCTCCCTACAGCAGGACCAGACTTGCATATTATTATAGACCACACACACACACACACACACACACACACACACACACACACACACATCTATTGATTTCATCGATCATTTTTGTAATGAAATCTGTCCTCGTGTTGTCAGTCAGTGATCCACTTGTCCCATGCCATTGATCTGGAGCGCTGTGTGTGTGAAGATGTTTTACCTTTATGAAACTGACATGTGGCCTGCAGTGTGGATTAGATCAGATCATACCTAATGTCTGCTATATTGAGAATATCCGAAATGCGTAAGTCGATGGAGAATAGCCTTAATTTCTTGCTGGCAGCTACATTTGTTTAGCACTTTTAAGTAGTGCTGAAACAGTAGTAGATGAGTAAGTTAGCTGAGTTCGGATGATTAAGTCATTTATCAAGGAAAGATACCAAATATTTGCCATTTCTAGATTCTCAGATGGGGCGATTTTCTCAGTTTTTACTATTGTAATTGAACGTGTTTGGGTACTGGACTGTCGTTTGGACCAGAGCTGCTTGGCATTATAGTTTTGTACATTTCTACAAACCACAAATATTTTCCATTTGTATGTTTCACATGTACCATATCAACTTTTCTAAAGAACATGGGAAATAGTATATGAGCTGACTTTGTTATCTGGAGGTGGAGGGGATGGTGGATGGCGTGACACCTTGGCGAGACACCTGCCAAGCTGCAAACCACTGCGCCAGACCAACAAACAACAAAGCTGGTTGTGTTTGAGTGAGTCATTGCTGCGTTTCCAGTGGCTTATTAGCCACCAAATGTGGGTGTTTTGTAGCGATCCGTTGCTGATTTTCCACCTGTGATAGTGGCACAAAAAGCCGTTGTTTTTCACAGAAACATCGCTGTGTTTCCAGCTGGGACTGTGCCCTGAAAACTGAGTATTCTGAGCCAAAACATGATCTTCTAACCATAACATAGTGGTTTTTGTGCCTACACATAACCACACATTAACCACAGCAATGTTGAAACATAAAGTTTCAACGTATCTGTGACATAATAATGTACAAATGTAGCGTATCCTTAGTTTGCAGAAACCTACAATGCCAACTATTCTGGCAGTAGGGTTGAGATGCAACCAGTAATTCAATAGTCAATCAAAAGAAGATGGATCTTCTCAATTGATTAAACATTTTAGTCATTTCTTTAGCAAAAAATGTCAAACAATTGCTGTTTCCAGCTTCTTAAATTTGAAAATCTGCTGACTTCTTTAGTCGTTTATGATGGGAAATGACAAGTCTCTGGGTTTTGGACTGTTGGTTTGACATTTTCTAGACTAGATAATTAATCGATTAATTATGAAATAATCAGCAGATCAGCTGATAATGAAAATAATGGTTAGTTGTAGCTCCAGGTGGATAAAAAACAGCAGTGTGTGGATCTGTCACCTTGGGCTCTGGGAACTTGTGATGGGTGTTTTTCGCAGTTTTTTATGCCTCCTTGCCAGTGATAGCCGTGGCTGAAGGCAATATGTTTTTGGGTTGTCCGTCTGTTCATCAGTACCATTCTTGAGGGAATTTGGCACAAATGTCCACTTGGAATCAACATTTTGGTGGTCAAAGGTAAAGACTGCGACCTTGCGTCTGTCTCGTTCTCGTGAACACGATATCTCAAGAAGGCCTCTAGGGAATTCTCAGAAATTTGGCACAAACGTCCACTTGGGCTCAAGAATGAACTGATTAGAATTTGGTGCTCAAAGGTCAAGGTCACTGTGACCTCACAAAGCATGTTTTTGGCCATAATGCAAGAATTCATGTGCTAATTATGACAGAATTTCACACAAATGTTTGATAGGATAAAATTAAGAAATTTAGTGCAGTTTATATCAAAAGGATCAAATGTCAATGTTACCCATCATCTTGGGTGGCCACCTTGAAACTGTGCTGACTGTAAAGATCTTCTGTGCTGTCGGGGGAAAGATGTGTGTGAAGCATCCCCGTTTTCACAAACATGGATGTAAACTATAAGCACAGGGTGATTGGTTTGTGGTGGTATAGAACCACGAGGCAGTAACACTTTTTGTGGTGTTTGTATTAATTTGTCCACGCCCCCCTGCAGATGACCTCCTAAATTTTTAGTTCATGTACGATAAGGAAAATGCACATTGCTTTCCATGATAGCAGCTTGTTATTAAACTTAATCAGGTTTGTGCAACCATGTAAAACACACGCTTTACACACACACACACACACACACACACACACACACACACACACACACACACACACACAGTTCCTAACTGATATGTCCTGTGTGTGTTTGGCTGCTCACACTGATTGATCTGCTGATGGGATGGATGCTGTCAGCTTGTGATCTAATCCGTTACAGCAAAGAAGCGTACACACTGAAGACAGAGACGATGGGAGAGAGGGAGAGGGATCCTCTGTCCCAACACATCCCTCACCTCTCTCGCCTCTCTCTGATTACAGTTTAAAGAGGGCACCTCACAGGAGCAGACAGACAGCAAAGGAAGACGGATGGGCTGAGCAGCCAGTCTGGGACCAAACAGATTAAGGCCCCGTCTCCTCCACCGGCCTCACTTGTTCATTTCACTTCTTTCACCATGTGACTGCGAGGTCAAGATGAGGCTGTCGTGCAGGAAGTGAAGCCTGAATAAAGTGGGATCTCCCTGACAGGCACAATGCTCAACCGCACCCGTTATTGTCTGTTTAATTATCTAGATTTGCACCGGACGCTGGCTCAGTTGTCACTGGGAAACTTGAGGGATGTTTACTAAATGACAACACACCGCCAGTCTGTCTTCAGTCATGTTTGTGGATATTATGTGCTTAATAAAACTCTCCTCAACATCCTGAGGTCAAACTGCTGCAACGACAACCCATACTGATTGAATCTGCAAGGATAAATCTAATCTTTTAGAAAGTTGTATAAGTTGTTATAATGTATGGGTAATGACAGAAAGAATGACATCGTGGATACAAGTGGCTGAAATGAGTTCCCTCTAAAGGGTGGCTGGGCTCAGCCTTAAAGATAGGGTAAGGAGTTCGGATATCCAGAGCGAGCTCAGAGTTGAGCCACTGTTCCTTCACATTGAAAGGGGTCAGTTGAGATGGTTCGGGCATCTGATCAGGATCTGGGCGCCTCCTGTTAGGGCTCATTTATGCTCCCTTTACGTACGAAAATGTATACGTCCATTTCAAACAATGTTACCGTCATTGCCCGCATACTTCCATGCGCCCTTTACGTTGGCATGGATGTTAACCAATCCACCAGGAGGCAGCCCAGTGTCAGAAGTTTATGACAACAACAAACTCAAAAACAAACATGGCGACTGTGGAGGAGATATTGATAATGTACCTCTTGCATAAAAGACAAAAACAGAGGCAGTGTTGTAGGAGGCGGTGGTCGGTGAGGCCGTTAAATACATCGCGACTGGAGGACGGAGAATTCTTTTCTCTAGTAGTGCCGATGAGAGAAATTGAATTGTTATTTCTTCTTCGTGTCTCACTAGAGCTACGTATCGGGTAGTGACACTGCCCCCACGGTTCCCGGTGGTACTGCTCCATTTGGCCTGTATCCGTAAGTTTTATGGAAACGCCCAGAAATACGGACTAAATGAACGCGGAGCACAGACAGAAGGCTCCGTCCGTATCTGGATCCCTATTTAACGTTGAGCATAAATGAGCCCATAGAGGTATTCCTGGCACGGCCAACTGGTAGGAGGCCCCGGGGCAGACCCAGAACACGTCAGAGGGATTACGTATCTTGTCTGGCCTGGGAATGCCTCAAGATCCCCCAGAAGGAGCTGGAGGGCTTTGCTGGGGAGAGGGACGTCTGGGATACTTTGCTCAGCCTGCTGCCCCCACGACCCAACTTCAGATAAGTGATTGAAAATAGATGGATGGACTTTTGGGTTCACGCTGGACACAAACAGTGGTCTCCCAGGTGAAAGTCCAGAGTTTGTGTGACCCATCCTCATCCTGTCCCTCCTGCCCGATGTGGACTTTCTTATTTTTAATATAACAGCTTTGCTCAGAGCATTAAACAAATGCTGCTGCTTGGTGTGTGTCATACAGCTGCTAATAGGTTCCTAGATGCATGGACATCTGTCCTCGAGGGCAACTGATCAAGGGTTGGTGAGACAGCAACAAACACAATAGGCCATAGGGAAGTAATAACACAGAAACAAAGTATATTTCTTCACTTTAAATAATCCAATAACAACCAAAATATCCATGAAAAAAGGACACGTTTAATAGTGAGAGTGAGGATGCTAGTCATCTGTACAGCCCCAGATGCATTTATCCTGATTTTACACTGGTCTGTGTGCTGCCGGTGAATCTCGGTGTCCTCATGTGAGCTCCGAGCAGCCGCTAACCCAATTATGGCTCAGACTCAGAGATAACGCTCTTGTGCAGTGAAAGCAGTGGCTCTGAGGGCAGACAAATGACAGAGTCGGGATGAACATGTAAAGTGTCTGAACCTCATGTGGAAAACAATCACATGTTGATTATTATTAAAGGGACAGTTCACCCCAAAATCAAAAACACATACTTAACAGGCGACCCGCACCTGAACCACAGCAGCAGTTTTTTGGCCAGAATCTGTTTCAAACCTGAATTTCCACTGTAAAAGAAAAGAAATACATTCAATATTAAAACATTTATAACAAGCTCAGTGCTGACATGTTTCCTTGCACCACTTCTTCTTCTCTTCTTTCTGTAACTACAAGCGTCTGTCGTCAGCTGCATCTCGTGTATGACAGGTTTGGCAGAGCGGGCTGTTCCCCTTGGTGTGTCTCTGTCTTCCAGTGCGCATAGCGTTCCATGGCGATGCGGTGCGCAGTTGATAATCACTGCTCTGTGTGCCTGTTACACACATCTCTCCCACTGCTGGGGAAACAGAGGCAAACACTGCCAACCAAGTTGCCTTGCAGCTCCTCCCCTCTTTCTCTTTTTCTCTCGATTTCACTCCAGTTCCATGCAACTCTTGTCATTTATGCAGAAAAACTGCCAGTTTCATGCGTCTCCTGGGCAGAGCACTGGAGTCAGTATACAGTAAAGCCCTGTTTCCACCAAGCAGTACAGTACGGTACAGTGCAGTTCGCTACGCTTTATTTCCACTGTGAAAAGTTGTGGATGGTACCAATGGAACCGTTCTGTACCGTCCCCATTTTTAGTCCCCCTTCTGTTGGGGTACCTAGAACACAGAACTGGTACTAAAAGGTGGAGCTGTGAACACTGCAGTCTGTTTAATGGTCTGCTCAGAGTTATGGCTGGTTTTGATGCTCATGTAACCACTGTTTGTACCATGGAGAGTTTTATTAGTAAACTGTAACTGTAAAATGAAAGGATGTTTTGCTGCCTCTCACAGCGGGCGACTTTTAAGGTGGACCGTTAACTTGAATGTTACAAAGTGTATGAGTTGACGACGTGAATACATCAGCATACCTTAAATTTCACTGTGACAACTATGACCGTTCCATGACAAACACAGTAATAAGTAGACCTTTTTAAGCGTTGCTAAATATTCATTTCAGCCAGTTTATGTGAACTGCATATATTTTAATCCTCACTTGGAAAAAAAAAGCGTTGTGGAGCATAGTTCCTGTGGGCTCCAGCAACGTTAAACCCCCGAGCTTGCCTTAGGAGGACGAAATGCACAAACCCGCTATTTTGAATATCCCACGGAGAGAGAGACTCTCACTGCAGCCTGTGCTATTTTGTTCTGAGATGATTCAGAAGCCATATGTTCCATTTAACCTGAGTAGTGTTGTGATTGGATGTTACCATTTCAGACTTACACAAATTAAGAAAATGTCGGCGTGCAGCCTCGTTCTGTGGATGATAAACGAGGTGCAGACTTCCCTCTGTGTCACCGGTAATGAGGAAACACAGTGAGTGCTGGACGGAGCAGTGAGTGACAACAACCCCGCCCACATTTAAGGATACTGTTTGCAGTGGAAACACTAGGGTCTAGGTACCATGTCTGAAGGGTTACTGTTGGTTCCAAAGGTACCATACTGAAAGTGTTTGGTGGAAACCTGGCTTTTGTGAGCAAATGACACCCTAATTCTAATGTTTTGTTAATTAAAACCTTAATGTCAACATTTCCATTACCTATGATGGGTTGATGACAACACAGCACATACAGATATTCATGACAGTACACGGACTATAGGGTCTGCATTAAAAAAAAAAGAATAACGCAAGTTAGTTCAGTGGTGCTAGGTGAGCTAGCAGTGGATGCACGGTTCCTTCTAATACTGTTGGCAGGTGTGGTTGGGTAGAAAGAAAATAGTTCCTATACGGAGTAACCAGGTCATGATTTCTGGAAAGAGACATTGCTGTTGTTTGATTATACTGGAGAGAAGGCAGACATCTCTACAGCTGATATCTCTAACACTTGGCAACTTGCACCAAAACAGTCTAAACTGATAAACAGCACTACAGGTAAAAGGTATTTTTGATCTTACAGTGAACTGTCCCTTTACATCTCAGAAAATGAGATTATGCATCTCTCAGTCTTCTATTATTTTATGTCCTAAACATTTGTTTGTGCGTGCACATATGCTGGGCATCTCCCCCTGCTGAAGATATGTTCCTGCCCACATGCTAGTAATTCATGTTCCTCAGCCCGCCATACTTTGAAGTAGTGTTGGCATGTTCCCAGATTCAGTGAGGACTTTAGTGAGTACAGTGTTCTCAAAATTGGTAGACATGATGAACCACAATAATAAGATCCAAGTTGTACTAAAGCAGAACTTTGAGAGTATAATACAAATGATAATGATTAATATTTCTCATGATGAGGTGACATCACAGTTCTTGTTGTCAAAACTGCACAGCCTAATCTCATAATCCGTCCAGCTATTTTCCCCATTATCCCTTCTCGCTGACAGGCCGATACAAACAACCTCAGCAGGAGCTAATACTGTGTCAGCGGGGCTGGATCGCCCGTCCAAGGATGAGATGCCCGCCATCTGCTGTGTTTACACTTTCAGACTCTCAGACTGTATTCTTTTGACAGCCTTTGATGCATTAATGATTTCACTTGTCTCTCGGGTCTCCCGGTTCGGCCGAGCCCTGTTTACTCTGGAGTTAGCTGCACTCTTTCATCATGGCTGGAATTCCCCTGGTTCTCAACTTCTAACCAAAGCATGTCAGAGAGAGGGGAAGTGCGGAGAGAGACTATATATATTTGGCAGAGTTTGAGAAACGCAGGCTGTCATTCTCTTCTCGTCACTCTAATGCAGTAGAACAGCGCTCATCTTCTGAGCCTTTAAAGATCTCTTCTGTGGAGTTTCTGCTTGGTTAGATGGAGTAAAAACAAAACTTACGATCTGGATTTGAACCTTTGAGTTTGCAGGGTTGTGTGAATCTTAATCTGCTGATGCTTCAGGATGCAAAATCAGAGGATGAGTTACTGGTGTTCAGTGTTCAGAATGATTGCTGATTCAGGTAAAAATGAAGTCTTATACCTTTTTAGTGCCTCTTGTGATGAGATATGAGGTGTGGAAACTGGCTGCAAATTGCTCGTCTTTCTCTCTGTCACACAGAAGCAATTTAATGCTGGGGAGCGAAGCTTCTCAGGCAGGAGACGTCTTTGTGGTACAAGTTGTCTCTGGTGAAGAGACAAATGAGAGAGACAAACGAGGGAAACTAAACCAGACTGAAAGAGAGAAAAGAGGGCGAGTGTAACATTTTGAAAAACAGTGCCATCCCCTTGCTCTTGTTGCCGGGGGCAGAGAGGGTCGTATCTGAGAGCGCCGTTCACGTTCAGCAGCAGCAACAGGAGCAGAGGTGTCATCGGTCCCCAGAGTCTCCCAGCACCCTCAATCTGTCAACACACATTCACACACAGAGGGGAGAGTACACGCACACACACAAAGCAGAGCTAACACACATCTGCATGGACTCAGTGTCCACCTCGAACACACCATAGGAAAGGAACAGTGAAATAAATGTCTTGGCTATTATGGGATGGACTGCCATGAAATTTGGTACATGCATGCATGCTGCCCAGACAATGGCTCTTAATGACTTTGGTGATACCTGACTTTTCCTCTAGCGCCACCATGAGGCTGACATTTGTGGTTTACTATTACTTTTTACCATTGGATGGATTTTCATACAGTTTGGTACAGATATTCTTACTCCCTCAGGCTGTAATTGTATTTCTAATTGTGATGATCCCTTAATATGTCCTCCAGCTCTATTAAAACAATAATAACCATCGACTGTGAAGAAATAATGGAGGTAACCACCGTGACATCACCCATTGGTTTGCCTTGAGTTTGGCATTTTGGTCGTCGCCAACTTGTTTTTTTGTGGCCCGAAGCGACCATATATGGACAAGATGGTGGATCTGTAGTTAAGTTTCTCAAAAGATGTCAGCTGTTTGAATGTTTGAACACCTCGTCTAGTGTGGCTGGATGAGGCTGACTGCTAGCGTTAGCATCAGAGGCTCTGCTAGCTCGGTCTTTCAGGTTCACTGCTAAACGGTTTGCACTGAGGTGACATTTCAGGCTTTTAGTACTCCATGGTACAAAAATTCCTTGCTGCAGAGAAAGTGGAGAACAGTGCTCCTATCAACACTTCCATCTGGGTGTTTTTTAAATGTAAATGTTGCATTCACAGGGCCAGGCAGCTTTGTCTCGTCTGCCGCAATCATGTGACAAAGCCACTGTGGCCTTCAGCGACACAGCGGGTCAAAGGGCACCACGGAACTCAATTAATTAACATGATTTTTTTTAATACGTTAGTTTTTCTGGGATTATTAATTAGTAAATTAACATGTTCTTTTGACAGCCTTCGCACAAATGTAACGTATCCGTGGTCCATAGAAACGTGCAAGGCCATTTTTAGCGACAGTTGGGTTGTACACAAATCAAATGTATGTTGTAATGTTTTGTATGTCATTTTCATACCTTTAAGATTTTATTCATATTTTCTTTATTGGTAAAGTTTTGAAACTGAAAAAAAAACAAAAAACCATGAAACACAACACTCATGTTCACAGCAGTTCTGTATCTTGACGGCTTTGTAAAACACAATCTTCAGTGATCCCTGAAACGCAGAAACAGTCATGCAAGTTGGTGTTTTATTAATAAAGCGCATGAATAAAACAGTAATAAAGGATATAATGCAAAATAAAATGGATTAAAACTAGGGCATTGACACTGTAGTCATGAAATATAGCTCTATTGCCTAAAATAAAAGTGGCGCCTTGATGGTTTCTGAAAGATTTACATATTTGATGTAAGAATTATATATGACCAGTCAGTGTGGAAACACAGGGGCCTCTGTGGTGGAGATAAGACTTTTAATGGGAAACAGAAGTGACACTGAGGTCCTAATCCCTCCATCATCTCTGCTTTGCCTTTTATAGCCAGGCTGTTTAACACAGTCTGGGCACGCAGAGGCCAGAGGAAGTCAACGACCCCTATGAGAGGTCACAAGGACAATCAGCACTTTGTATGACCGAGGAATTCATCTAATCCTGAGAGAAATACTAAAATAAGAGAAAAGATTTCCGCCTGCTGCTGAACACCGTGCAGGTTTTTCTGTCTCGAAGCAGAATTACAGCCTGTCAGAAGCTCTGAGAGCAGCAAACAGCCTCAGCCGACTGAAAGGCCTTCAGCAAAAAGCAGAGGGATGTTTTCTCTGTCAGAGGACCTGATCCTGATTTCTGCCCGTCCTTCACGACAGCGGGCCTCCACTCAATGACCGCATGTCGGCCGCTATTTCAGAAGGACAAGGCGAGAAAGAGAAATGGCAGCAGGGAGATGCTCCAGCATGCATCAGAAGAGATCAGAAGCACTCCTGACAGCAAGAGCGTGGATGCAATTATCACCACAATGCCTTACACTCGTGCCTCAAAGAGAGATGTAACAAGAAAATGATACACGCGTGCAATATTTCTCAAGAATACATTCCCCTCTCACCCTCTGTTCTTTAGCTCTTCCTTTCAACTCTTCCTTTTGTTCCCGCCTCCTCTGACTGCACCACCCCCCCATCGCCTCTTCATCTTCCCTCCAACCTCCTCCTCCTCCTGCACATTGCCCTCGGGAATCTTTGAAATTCTCTGAAATTAAAATGAGTCTGGTGTCCTGCCCTGCAACAAGGATGAAAATAAGTGTGATTCTCGTCTTTTTTATTGTCTTCTACACACCCGCGTTGACTGATGATACCAACTCTCTTACAGTGGAGCGTATTTACTTTTGTCGCACAGTTTCTTATCCTCGTGCAAGCGCCGTGTTTTCCCTGTCGCCCCTGCATGCGTTTGCATCATACAAACACAATGTATGTGCTATAAGAGGAGTGCCATTAATCTCCTTGTCCTGCGAGAACTGTGTTGTTTGCGTGAGTAATGAGCTCTGTACGTCCACGCTCTGTCTCTGTTGTCTTTAATTGGTGCAGCGTGACTCTATTAGAGGGATCCGGTGTAATTAACATCTTCTCCAGAGAAGAAATCCAACTTCACTGCTCCATAGGCCTGACTTGTTTTTAGCTGTTTGAAGGGATGATCCGCTCAACTGGCCTCTGATTGGTGAAGTGACTCTAAGTGAAAGATTTTGCTGATTTGAATTTCTAAATGTCGACTTCTGCTCCCATAATTGCATATCACAATCCTAACACGACAGCAGCTCTGTATGTGTCAGGCCCTTGTGTGTGTGTGTGTGTGTGTGTGTGTGTAGGAATGTGTTTGCTCTTTGTTTCTGTGCTCTCTGTGTGTGTATGCCGGCAGCTATGTTGCACGTGTACCCAGGTGTGTTAGACAAGCCATAAGGAGCTGATAAATAATAATGATACTCCCGTCTGTCCCCACCTGCAGCTTTTTAATCAGTGCCTTGCACAGCCACCTCTCTGGTTATTTGTGTGCCTATGCTCAGTTGGGTTGCCAGAGATAGCAGATCAAAAAGCAGTGAAGTAGATCAGCGTCCATTTTGCTGTGCGGCTTCAAGAGCCAGATGGAAGAACACTGCCACTGACCAACTCTGAGTTTTAGCCGTGTTGATTTAGACTGAAATATCTCAACTATTGGCTGGATGCATGGATGTTCATGGTTTCCAGAGGATGAATCTTACTGACTTTGCTCATTCATTCATTTATTTTCTGTAACCACTTATCCTGTTGGGGGTCGCAGGTGGGCTGGAGCCTATCCCAGCTGACATTGGGCGAGAGGCGAGGTACAACTTTTCTGATGTTTTTTTAACTTTTCTGTATTTATCAGACTGAATGTTTACAGAAGAAGGGAAAGATATCTGTCACGTGATTGGTTTGTAACGTGACTCCTGACTGACTGCTGAGCATGGCCTCTTCCTGTGTCTGGTGGCAACTTTAGTAGATGCACACTTCCTTCTGTGTAGTGATATGGTAGGCAGGTTTAATTTGGTAGCAAGGTAATAGTTCCTACATGAAACTGCTCACAACAAGGTCTGTGGATTATCTTGAGTAACCGGGTCATGATTTCTGGAAAGAGACATTGCTGTTGTCGTTTTCAAATGTGATTTTGTGGCGCTTTGAGCACCAAAGGCCGAGTGCCATCTAGTTCTATTATAGTGGGAAGAAAGCAGACATATCTGCAGCTGATATCTGCAACACTCGGCAACTCACACCAAAAAAATCAAGACTGATAAAAAGCACTACATACAAGAGGAAAAATATGTATATTTGTTTTTGGGTAAAACTGTCCCTTTAAATCTGAGGATTGCGTGGTTGTTATCTTACATGATTAGCGGATAATGAATTCGCATTTTAGTTACATTTCTGCCAGAAGACAAATTCAACTGTTGGTAAACTGTTATTTCTCAATAGGATTTTTGTTTCAGTTTTCTAAATGATTTAAATAGATGAGTCACAGTTTGAATCCTCAGGGATTATTTTGGATCTGTGTGTGTGTGTGTGTGTGTGTGTGTGTGTGTGTGTGTGTGTACAGTATCCATGCACACTGCGATGGAGCCCTGATATGTGATCTTCCTCCTGATCAAGGTGACTTGGACGAGCGGTGGGTTTTGGGTGAGGCGGGCAGGCTGCCTGGATAAAGATGTCAGGCACCGCTGGCAGGTTTGGGACTGCTGTGCTCCCTGTGATATGACTGGCAAACACACTCCCTTGCCGAGCCATGCATCACACACACTCAAACACAGACACACACACGCGCACACCGCCAGTTCAAATAGTCTTAGTCCCTCTGTTTGCATTCGTGTTTGTTTTTGTGTTAGTGTTTGTGCATGGCCGTTCTGTGTGCCACTGCCAGTATCCTTCCTCTCTCTCTCTGATGATCCGAGGCACAGTCGGCTTGGCACAGCCTTGATGTCACCGTCATGCCAGCAATCTGAAATCTGAACCTCCCGTGCTGCCCACAGCAGCCAGAGGAGGGAGGGATAGATGGGTAGAAACAAAATAAAAAGCAACAAAGAAATTGAGACAGGGAGGAGAGGACACAGAGACAAAGAATTAGGGGTGGTGCTTCACCTGCTAGATTTGATTCCTAGATAGGAGTGTATTCAGATCAGCTCTCTCCTCCTGCTTCTCTGCTCTCAGTTATTTCTCTATCCAGGTGACGAGGGTTCACTGCAGAGGATGAATGGCGAGGGATAATCCCTGAGCTCACTGATAATCAACTTACACTCTCTCACTGCCTGTCAGCTCGCTCCCTGTGTCCAGCTCTGCCCGCAGTTATTGATCAAAAAGCTTTATTCTTGTTTATTCTACTTTGGAGCTTCACTCAGCCTCATTTTATTTGTTTTCTCACACACATGCACGCACAACGTGCACATTGGTCTCAGTCAGCTGGGATTTTTCTCTGAGTGTCTTTTCTGCTTGTGAGGCCTCCATTAAGCGTCAGCTTGTGGTTTGGTGTAAATAATAGGACCTGATGTGTGGTTTGTGGGTTCTACAGAGAGAGAGAAGGTGTGCGTGTGCGTTTGTGTGTGTAGTTGCGGTTTGTGTCAAATTCATCCTAAAAGGGGTAATGAGGTGGGAAGATTTCATCAGTTTGTGTGAGTATGTGTGTTGTCCTCAGTCTTACCTGAGACATACAAACACACACACACACACACACACACACACACACACACACACACACACACACACACACACTGTATTCTCAAATGATACCATAAAAGAAGTCCAGTTTCAGCCCATACAGTTAATGCTTACAGTCATTTATGTCTCCGTGAACTCACCATACAGGATAAATGAACACATACAGCGCAGGAAAGTGCAGCATGACCTGCTGTCAGTCACCTGAATTTGATTTCCTCTCGTGGCTCCATGTAGCACTGATGAAAACTGTCCAATAAATGAGGTACCTGTCAGTCTGTATAACTTCATGTGGACACCTTGTGGTTTGTTTGTAAAACGCCAGTGTGAACCGTAGACTGTATGAAATGGTGTGAGCACAAACCAGACCAGAACTAAAGGGCAACCATGTATACATTTTGTCCTCGGACAACCGACATGAACTGAACTGATAAACTTGCTGGAATTAGGTAGAATATGGAAATGGCATTTTTGTTAAGAAGAAAACTCTGAGTGGTAAACCTAAAAATCTGTTATAAATAATGTGTTGGAAATCTACATTATCCTGAATTTTGTGTGACAACAGGTATGTTTCTGAAAACCAGGCATATGTTACATATGAAACATACATATGTAACATATGCCTGTATCACATCAATGTTACTAAAGTGAGGTAATATATAAGCTAACTATGACATCAGGAAGTAGCGTGGATGGTATATGGTGTGGCATCTAGGCAAGATGACTGTCAAGCTGTCTTGCCTAGATGGATATTGAGACATGGCGGATTTTACTGCTGGAATAGTTCCATGAAAGTGGTTGCATTTACCGAGACATCGCTGCATTTTCTGCCAGGATAGTGGTATTAAAAGTGATATTCACCTGAGATATTGCTTTGTTTCCTGCTGGGATAGTGGCAGGAAACAAAGTTGTTTCTTACCCAGACACCACTGTGTTTCTTGCTGGGATAGTTCCATGAAAAGCGGTAGATGTTTTACCTGGGACATTGCTGCATTTTCTGCCAGGTTAGTGGCATTAAAAGTGGTTGTTTTTTACCGAGACATTGCTGCATTTTCTGCTGAGATATTGGCATTAAAGGTGGTTGTTTCTTAACCAGACATCACTGTGTTTCCTGCCAGGATGGTGGCACAAAAAAAGAGGTTGCTTTTTTTTTTTTTTTTTTTTTTTTTTTTTTACACAAGACTTTGATATTTTAAGTCAAAACATGATCTTTTTCTAACCATTCTAACCAAGTGGTTTTGGTGCCTAAACATAACCACACTGTCACCACAGTTTTGTTTAAACATACATTTTCAACACATCCACCACACAGCAATGTGCACATGTAACGTGTCCATGGTTTGCGGAAACGTACAGTGCTGACAGTTATTCTGGTGATTGGGTTAAATTAACAACAAACAGAATCAACAGAAAACCCCAAATATTGGCAAGTAAGATTTTAGGCGCAGGTCTTACTGACACATGACCAAATAAACCTATAAAATGGGGGGAGAGTGATATGAATGCTGAGACTGCTATCTGAGAATGTACTGTACGTATCTACGCCTCCATTTGTATGAACACAAAAGTAAACACTGTCACCTGTGCTCAGCTCTCTATAGCCTCACACACACATGATTCGTTCACCCATGGCTACGTGTCACATCGACTTCATGTAAAACCTGTCGCTGTTCATGTACACACATGCATACACACATACACACACACAAATGTGTCCTATGACCGAAGTGACGCCAATTCTGTCTGTCATGTACAATCAAAGCCAGTCACACACACTCCTTGTCAAATAGTGCCAAGGCTATGAACCACGTAACAACTCTGTGTGTGTGTGTGTGTGTGTGTGTGTGTGTGTGTGTTTGAATGTGAGTTTCCATTGTGGGCTCATTGTGCAGCAGTAGAGTGTCTATAAAGCAAAGATGGATAAACAACTCTCCTTTGTTTGGCCCCTAGCGTTGGCTGCACACAATCCATCCAGCAAAAAACACACGGTCTGTCGGTATAAAGCCACACACACACACACACACACACACACACACACACATACACGTTTATTGTCTACGTTCAGTTATCATCTGTGCAATGATGGCCCTATTTTCCCCTCAACTCAGCATGGCCCACACTTGGCTTCAGGAACATTCCATTTACCACGCACCAATTACAGATCTCACCGCACACACACACACACACACACACACACACACAGATGAACAAACACACACAGACAACACAGGCGGATTTGTTTGCACTAACAAGACGAGGAAAAAGACTTACAAAGAAAAAGATTTTTTTTGAAAGGAGGCTTCATTTTGTGTCGTTGGAGAACAAAATTGTCACAGTTGCCTTCATTTTTTTAACCAAAATATAGTGAGGATACTTTTTTTTCTTTTTTGTTTTTCATAGTGCAGCTATACTCTAGAATATTCCCTCTCCTTCACATGTGGAAGCTGCTGACAGCGTAGCACCTTCGCTGGTACAGAGATGAGAAATTGGAGGAGCTGCTGGTTTTGGAAGTATTTTACCAACAGTTAATGCCCAAACTTAAATTTTTCGTATTTAAGATTTTCTCAGATGGATGCCTTTTTAAAAAATTGCGCCTTGTGAGGTCTTCCAGTTCAACTTTATTTTCTATCTGAACCTGGAAGCATCTGAAATGCTGCTCCTCTAAACACTGTCCATGCCCAAAACTGGTAAAAAAAAAAACAAAACAAAACGCTAACATCTGGCTTTTTTCTTTTGTGGGAAAGGTTACAATCAGCATTTATTCCTGAGACAAATGATTCTGCAGTAGTCACAGTATTTATCGTCTCCAGCTTAATCAGAAAGAACCATGACACCCAGCTGGACACACTTATTTTAATCCCTTTTCTGGTGCAGTGCTGTAACAGCTTGTTGCTTCTGTTGGTAACTCCTGTGACTCTTTGTAAAAAAAAAGAAAAAAAGAACATGTGGGTCAAACTGCAGATGTTGAATGATAAATATATTATAATATGGTGAAGATAATAATAATTTAATTTAGTTTTTTAACATTTTAAACCCTGTGGCTGCTGACTGTGAGTCAGCTCGAGCTTCTGCACCACCTGGAATATGAGAGACGCTTCAAACAGATGTGTTTCTAACAGGCACGTTAACTGTAGAGATGTGCTGCTCAATGTTAAGAGAATAAGTTAAAAATATTCAGCTGAATTGTACTGTCTTAATCAACTTCGTTTTAAAAAGTTTGACATGTATGAAATGTCCCAAAATTATCCCTTTGCATGTGCTGTCTAACTGAATTATTCCAACAGCATATGGTTTTTATTGGGTTTGCGGTTTCTGGTCAGGCTGCAGATCTTGCAACCTTGGGTCGGGTTAGATTGATGGTTGGGTGGAGCTAGTTGGTCATATGTGCAGGTGGTGGTGCGGGTGTGGTATTGCAAGTCTCTGTGCAGATGTGGATTTTGTGTACGTGAGAAATGCCCTGATATATACCAAATTTGCAAGAATTTCTGAGTGTGTGACGTAAGCTTACTGGACATATTCAACAGTCCCACAGTGCATTGCGTCTCCTCAGGTTGTCTAATGGTGGACTGCAATGCACATGGTTCTGGCAGCAACCAGCAACAGAGCATCTACAAATGTGAAAAACAGGAGCTCACATATATAATGTAATGTAGGAAAAATATTTAACACCAAAATATGTAATAATGCCTTCAAATTATACTGTTAAGATATTGAGTTGAGTGGAATTCAACTTTTCAAATTTTTATTCAGTGGTACTTGTGACCGGTAACATTGTGATCAATACAGCCATGTGATGCAGAGAAGACATATCACTTCTGTGTGAACAGTCTGCTTGTAATGACATACTTTTTCGTTAATTCAGTAGGCAGTATACAGTACATGCTGACTGAGTATGGAGCACTGTGCGTTGGTATCCAAAAGCTTTAAACAGCAGAAAGCCTCTGTTCTGTTTTGGTCTTTCAGTCAGATTTTTCTTCTTCTGGAGATTCAATTGAGCATCACACAAACAAAGTCTCAAATCCACTTTTATTTCACAATGCTACTGACTCAAAATCGTTAGATTACCAAGACCGGGATCTGCTCTGACAACACGACCAACACCAACTGGAGGACAGATGGTAGCATGGCTCCGGTTTAGCAGAGCTGCTCTTCACACGCCATGCCTGGCTTTAGTGTTTGTTTGCGTATGTGAGAAAATGTGTGCGCCTGCCTTCGCTCGCCTCGTCGTGATGTATGTTCTCAAGTTCGTCTCTAAACCAGCCCACACATAAACAAAGTGCGTGTTTAATGATTGCTGTCATGGATCTAAATACTGCAGAGTCTTTGGAAGCTACAGCGTCATCAGTATGCAAATAGCACACAAAGCAATAAAGCTTTTAAAGCAGCAAAATGTCACTGTCAAGACATCGGCTTCATATCATTGCTTTCCCACAATCCCACTGATTAACCCTGTCTCCCTCTGTGTCGGGCTGAATCAGAGAGACTGGGAGGGTCTGTGCCATGGTGTTTATCTGTATTTAAGGAAAGTACTCCCACACACACCAACATGTATACACGCACACACACACAGAATGGCATGTTAATCATGTGTGTTTTCCTCAGATCATCAGAGAACAGACTGAAGCTGCTTATTGAGATACGGAGCCGTATTAACTCCAACTGGTAAAAACAGGGACGCATATGCTTCAGAAGTACAAATACCCTGAGGGTGTGTTAATGTGTGAGAGTGTACGAGCATCTGTTGGTCTCTGCATGTGTGTGTGTGTGTGTGTGTTTCTATATCAGAATTATGCCTGCATGTGTCATTACATGTATTAGTGTTTATTAGAGTCCTACCTTGACTTTGCAAACAGGCTGCAAGCCACCCGTTCAAGTTTTCTAAATCTGGATAAAAGTTAACAAAAAGCCAGAAATTTGAACGTAATTTGGACCTGTCTGACTTTGGTCCCAGGTCGGGTCACAGTTCCTCAGAAATAAGTGGACCCAGAAGGAAAAAACAGGCCTGTTATGTACTGATTAGTGTTGTTACAATACTGGAATTTCTAACTTCAGTACAATACCTGGAAAAATATTGATATCCAATACCATGTTTGATACCATGGGGGAAAATTGTCATTGAGGTCATATAATTAAATTTTTAGTTTAAAGATAAATAGAACAAGGCAATAACATGACAACGACAATTTTTCTTTTCTTGGTCAGTAGCACTGAGCAGCAGAATGACTCGTAGAGAGCAAAAAAGTGCACCTGGCACCAGTGTATCAGTACTGAAGAAAATGAGTATTGAAACTGTTTCAAATATTCAGAACTGACATGTATCAAAAAACTGAAGATTTGGACAACACTAGTTAGGTGACATGTTGGGAGTGAGATTGTGTTGCATTTTCTGTTCTACTCAGAAAAACATCTCCCAAGTAAACAGGAAGTGAAGAGGAAGTTGTCAAATCACAAAACTGTTTTAATAACAAAAAGGATCTTCTGCTGCATAACTTTAGCACTACCCTCCATCCATAAGGTTGCTATCATCTCTTTGATCTGCATTCCCAATGACTGCAATCTATCACTCCCTCTCTGTCCTCTGTATTTCTCCTGCTCACCTTCTCCTAAACCCCATTTCTTAATCTGTTTCTTCCTTGCTCCCCTGTCGAGACTCTCCCTCAGTTTAGGAGGAGGCAAAAGCTGGGAGGTTGTATCAGAGGAGGTAGGTTAGCCTTGTGACAAGAGCAGGTTCAGAGGTGCAGAGCAGACTTAGGATCCCTGTCAGCGCTCACTGTGGCCTACTGTTTGTATCGGGCCACACCGAGGGGAAGAGAGCTGGGAAATTGGATTCAGGCGTCCTCGCCGTGCTCCTTGAGAAATAATCAAAACAACAGCACGCTACACGCTGCATCACATCCTCGACTACTGGAGGCAAGGGGAGGGGATGAAAGCAGGTGTATGTGTGAGAGTGTGTGTGTGTGTGTGTATGTTGTGGGGGGCGCAGACAAAAGGGCTGTGGAACATCTGGATGCCGGTGATAGCTCTGCTCGCACGCGTTACGAGCCAAATTAATCAAACCTGGTGGGGAGACTGTTGAGTGTGTGTGTGGGTGTGCGTGTTTGTAAGTGTGTGTGTGTGTGTGACATATATTAAGAGTCGATCCACGTCCTGGACAACCCAGTGCCGACATATAGTCATCCAGGGAGGGTGGAGGGATGGAGAGAAGAGAGGAGGAGAACGTATAAATCAATGGGTGCACGTCGGCAGGGTGACTGCGCTCGATACCGGAGCTGGTCACAGCGAGAAGAGCAGCACACACATATTATGTTGTCGCCTCCTGAAACTCTTTTAGTCCCATCGGAGGCGAGTTGATAACACAAGCACAACTGCTTCTGTCAGGCCCCTCATGAACACAAGTCAACCCAGGATTGGTCTTAAGATGGCTGCTGGGAGACTGATGGTCATACAGTAGATGTACCTTGGTTACATGGACTTATACTGATAACGTAAAAATATCCATCAGTCCATTTTCATTCGCTTACCCAGTCCCCCAGCTCCTCCTGGGGGGCTCTGAGGTGTTCCCAGGCCATATTAGATATATAATCCCTCCAGGATGTTCTGGGATCTACCTCCGGCTTCCTGCCAGTTAAACGTGCCTGGAAAACCTCTATCGGCAAGCACTCAGGAGGCATCCTGATCAGATGCCCGAACTACCTCAACTGACCCCTATCGATGCAAAGGAGCAGCGCCCCTACTCTGAGCTACCTTCAGATGTGTAAGCTCCTCACCCTGTCTCTCTGAAGCTGAGCCCAGCCACCCTACAGAGGAAACTCATGCTTGTATCCACCATCTCATTCTTTTGGTCACTACCCAAAGCTCAGAATGTAAGTTGAAGGTAAATTAAGAGCTTTGCCTTCTGGCTCAGCTCCCTTTCAAGGCGCAGCTTGAGGGAGGAGAGGGTACAGTTTGGGGAACTCAGAATTGCATTTCTGCTCTTTGCAAATAATGTGGCTCTGTTGGCTTCTTCTCATCGTGACCTCTAGCATGCACTGGGGTGGTTTGCAGTTGAGTGTGAAGTGATTGGAAGTCAGCACCTCCAAGTCTGAGGCTGTGGTTCTCTGCCGGGGAATGGTGATTACCTCTTCTGGGCTGGGAGTGCGATACTGCCCCAAGGGATGGAGTACATAAAATGTGTTGCTGGATACTGGATGCATATTATGGAATTATGGGTTGACATTCATGATCCCCAGAGGATGGTCAGAGGTGGTAGGAACTATTAGTGAGCATTTCACTAATGAGCCTCCAGAGGATTCAGTGTTGGGGCTTGGTGTCATAGGCTCACCCCCTTGGTGTTGTCTCGTTCTTGATGTTATTTTGGAGCCCAAATGTTGTCTCTCCTCTTAATCCAGCACTATTGGCTTGCCCTTTTGGCAGTGATAGAGAGGGCTTTGATGGTTTGACGTTGGGCCTGGCATTGGTGTCTCGTCCTCAAACAGACTTGTTGACTCGTACGTAGCCTCCGCAGCCAACTTCCAGTAGGCAAACCATATATTTTCAGCTATGTTGTTAAGCGTCGGCTACCAGTTCAGTGTACTTAAGCCTCTTGGCTTCATAGGCCTCACCCACAGAATCATCCCAGGGCACTGCAACCTCTAGGAATGTAGATGGTGCAAAGTGAGGTGGACCAAAGCACGGGGTCCAGTCTGAGGTTGCTTGTGGTGATCTCAGTTGGGAAGCAGAACCTCTGTTCCATGTCTGCCAGTTACTTCCCATCCTGAATTGCTTCCAGCTGCCCAGCCTCTGGTTTTGAAGTGCAGGCAATGGGTTGCCTTGCGCCTTCATTGACGAACTTTCCAACAGAGGAGGCTCTCCAATGTAGCCGCTAGACACTTCAGTACCTGGTTGTGCCACCAGGTGTAACGGCCCCGTGCAGTTCTACTCTTACTGGAATCTGCTTCAGATTTAAAGCCTACTGACTTTGACGATGCCTTGATTTTTCCTCTAGCGCCACAGTTAGATTGATATTTTTGTTTTGTTTTTCAGTTAAATGTTACAAGAGGTCTTAGAAGGATTGTCATGAAATTTTGTGCATACATTCATGGTTTCCAGAGGATGAAACCTAATTCATTTGTGATCCAGTTACATTTCGTCTAGCGCCACCAGCAGGTAACAGTTTACCTTATCCCGTGAAATATCTCAACAATATCTAGAAGGACTGATGCAAAATGTTGCACAGACAGTCGTGTTCCCAAGATGATGGATCCAGATGACTTTGATAATCCCCTAACTGCTGGATGGTTTGCCTGGATGGTGCCCACATTCATGTCCCCCACAGAATGAATTGTAGTCATTGTCATTATTTAATCAATTATCGTTTATTAAATCATTATTACTGTGTAAACATTATCTAGCAATCATCAGTTTGTTAGCACAACCACACAGAGAAGCTGTGATGGCTGTAGACTCTTTCCCTTGCTGAACACTAAATTAAATTTAAAATGAATTCAAATTGTTGTTACTTACTAATTGTGGACCCCTGGGTGCACAAGACCCAAGTTTGCAAATCACTGAGGTGGAGGAACCATGAATGTGATTAAGCCAGAGGTGTTTCTCTCCTCTCCTCCCCCTCTTGTGACTGTGACTGTGATGGTATTGGGAAGGCAGCAGCACCGGACCACCATCACTTATTTCCAGACTTGACTGGAGGGTCGATATGAATTAGCATTCCCCTCTAAATGAAACCTTTAGGGATTTACAAGCCACCGTTCCAGTGGCCTGTCTCACTCGCAGCCATTTGTGAAAAAACAAAAACCCTATTCAGGTTAGTTATCTATTTAAACAAAACAGTTTAAATATTCATTCTTACATGAGCTACTTTCTGTTTGCTATGATAATGATTTAACCTGCAGGGTTTTTTCCCCACCCCTTCCTTGTAAAATACTTTAGTGCACAGGATGTTAAATGTTAAAGGTCTGTATGGAACAAACAGAAAAGGAACTGAGGTGTTCTCAAGGGTTTGACCTCCACTCTGTGTCTGTCTCCTGCTGCCTGCATGCTGTGGCCTTGCTGTTCTGTCCCACGTTAATGTGAGTGTATTATATCAGCATTGATTTTCTCCCCTGCATTCCCGCTATCGACACATGAATATATCACGTTAACTGCTGTAGTGTGCCGAGTTCAGGGTTTATGCACTGGTCAATGCAGCATCAGGAGGAAGATAAAGAAACTGTGCAGACTCCATTCTGATTCAAAGAGGAGGAGTGTTTGGCTCACGGCTCTTTTACGTTTCTCTCTCTCTCTCTTTGGAAAATCCAATTTGTTTTAAGCTAAAACTCCTTCAGTGTTGTAGAGAATCTTAAAGGAATACTTCACCAACAAAGTGATCATTTGTATATCAGTTACTCACCCTGTGTAACAATGAATTTGCAAACTTTATCTTGCCATCTAGTTCCATTATATTGGAGAGAAGGCAGACATCTCTATGGCTGATATCTCCAACACTCTGCAACTCTCACTAAAACAATATGGACTGATTAATAGCAAGAGGAAAAATATGTGTTTTTGATTTTTGGGTGAATTGTCCCTTTACACCATATCTACTTGTTGAGTCTGAGGTGAAGTTATTTCTCTGAAATCACTCCAAGAGACATCTAATTTTTGAAAATGTTTTTGAACTTTTGATTTTCTTTCACTCATCTTAAGAAAAAAACAAGATTTCCAGACTCATCGTCAAACAAAGTAGCACTGATTTGTAAAGTCGATAAGCATTTCTCATGTTGGCAGCTCTCTGATAAATAGTGTGTTTATTGTCATTATTTATCTCTCTCTTCTAACCGTCCCTCCCTCGCATTCTCCAGCTGTCTGTCGATGAGGGCAGGTAGCTCTGACGGCTGTGAAATTGAATTAAGCGTGCCTCTCAGCCCCCTCTCCTCCTCCTCCTCAGCCTCCTCTGACATGCAAAGGTTTTAATGATCATGAAGCTGGGAAGCATTCCAAATGGCAAACACTTAATTGAGAAAAATGAAAGGGACAGTGGCGCGATTCATTTGTCTAAATAGAGGAACGCGGGGTGCGGAGGGTCGCCCCGTCTTCAGTTTCTCATTTCTTTTTCACCCCTTCAGCCACTTGCTCAAAAGGGAATGTGCGGAAATTTCATTAGAAGAGGTGTGGGATAAATCAACATGACGAATCCCTCCGCTCACCTTAATTGTGTTTTGCTCAGCAGAAAATCAGACAGGGCCGCTGCTGGGTGCTGTGGATGCTTTCGGTCATTTGGGAAGGTGATGATTGAGTGCATGATGTTTGTCAAGAGTTTAAGAAATATACCAGCATGGCGTAAGATCAGAGCTTCATCGGTGCCTTTCAAGCACCGTGGCTGAATGAAGAGTTAATGTGGCCGGGTCCAAAGGGCTGACCTGGTAATGAACCTCTCATTAGTGACATCATTAGCTGCCGCCTCCCACGGTTTAAATCACACCTCAGGGATGAGCCAGCAGATCTGCTTAAATCACCTCATAGCTCCGTTTCCCATCTTCACTCTGTCTCCGGCTAAGGCTGAGCTTCTTGCACTGGGGTTAATGTGGGTGACTCCCTCCCTCCCTCCTCAGCCCTCCACCCCCTCCACCCACACAGCTCACCATCTTGGCTCAATCCATCACTCGCATCTGACCCAGCCTAATCTGTGATTATGTGTCAAGCAGGAGGCCATTTATTCTAGATTAATTTATTCATCTTCCTAGTGTGGCTTCCGCTGGGGGGGATTGATGGCACAATATATCTGAGGAAAAGAGAGCCGGAGAGGAGAGAGAAAGAGATTGTCCATTTCTGTCCTCAGCTGTGTGCGAAGCAGCTTGTTTTACAGCTAATGTCTCCCCTCCTCTTCATGCTAACCCCTCGTCAGGTCACGTGTGACAGACAATTAATCAGCCAATTAAAGAAAAACTGTGAGAATATTAGCAAAGTTCTTTGGCCTACATCTCAGTTTTAATTGTGTCTTGCAGATGGGTCACAACTTACTTCATAGTTAGTGTTAATATTTCTCTCTAATAGGAAACGAGGAAGCGTCAGAGAATCAAAGTCTTAATCTGAGGGGACACTCAGCTCTTCCATTTCCTCTGCACTCTTCTCCATATTAAAGACATACCCTGAGGTTTCGGGAAGTCAGCCCTTTGATCAAACTTAATGTTGCGCAGCGAGAACATTGGTAGCCTCTTCACATCTTAGTGTTAAATTATCTAGTGCTATGCTGCTCTTGAGATTATGAAAAAAATACACTCATAGAAATAAAGATGCCAACTAGAAACATAGAGGGTTCTTTGGCTTGTCCCTATAGAAGATCCCTTTTTGATTCCTGGTAGAACCTTTTAAAACGGTTCCACCTAGAACTGTTTCTGAGGGCTATACCTAGAACCACCTATGAAAGTTTCCACCTAGAACTCCCGTGCTTACCCATTTCCTCCAGATTCGCTCTGGTTGTTGAAGTAGTTCCCTCCAGGATTCCTGGAACCTTGGTGCTATCTAGCAAACCAGCCTGCGTTTTGAGTGAAACCACTGTAATCAAGGATGTGTCTTCAATGGAGGGTGTTGCACAGAGCACAGTGGAAGTTAAAACTAGAGGTGGCAGGATGAGTTGATCACCAGCAAGCTCTTGTTCTGTTATGACAGATATTTGTTTTTATCCCAAAAACAAGTATAGTAAAAAGACTTAGAAGATTATGACATGCAATACGTCTTAAATCTTCTGCTTCCAACCTGAAGAATGCGACACGCCCACTGATGTTGTCATGGTTCGTCTGTCAGGTCAAGGAAAACCTGCTGTTTTTTGGTTCCACATGGGAACCTACTTTTCAGATTCCTAACCAGTTTATTTTAGATCGAAATGCTCGGATTGGTTCAAAGTTAGGTGTGGGGACTGAAACGGAATCTGATCCATGCTGGTGGGAAAGGGATATGAGAGGTTTCACAAAGAATCCTTTTATGATGTAAAAAGTTTTCTTAAAGCTCTGAGTTCATAAGTTGTGATGTGTTTGCTGACTTTTTTGGAACTGGCCGAGGCAATGGAAGTTTATTTTTCAGGGATCGGTAACATAATATATTGTAACTTTAGTCGTATAGTTTTTCTTTGTAATTTTATATTATGTCTGAGGAAAATGTTGATATTTCCAACGGCCTCATCTTTTTTATCTGTCAATTGTTAGCCTCCGTGCCCTCTAGACTCCAAAAGTAGTGTCCATGTTTTCATAGCCTTGCAGTGGTGTTCTTACGACATAACCACTTGAAAGCACATCATGTACACAGTTTTCCAGGTCATAACCACAAGCTTGTAAGTTCCATTTGAAGGCAGTGTTAGTCTTACAAAGAACCCTTTTCTGAAGAAAAAGGGGATCCGTAATTGTATCCGTCTTCAGAAGCAAAGGGTTCTTGGTAGAACCTCGGCCATTCGGGATGAACCCTTTTGGAACCTTTGTTTCTAAGAGTGTGGCTGTGTTCTTCCTTTGTGCTAAAATAGTAAGATGCACTGCAGACAAAGGCTGTAGAAATCATCCTTAAGGGTGATATCAAGCTCACCTTGTAGAATGTGCGCCCCATTGAGTCCTTGGTAGCGGTCTGGGTTCGAGTCAGACCCACAGCCCTATGCTGCTTTCTCTTTCTCTCCCCCTTCCTGTCACCGTCTAGCTGTCTATTACAAAGCCAATAAAAGCCCTTAAAACTAATCATAAAAAAGAAGTCATCCATAAAGCAGATGCTGGTTCAAGCACTTGTTTTTGTGTGAAAACACACGCTCACTGTATGTTTATGAAGACGCCACAGTCTGGTGTGAGCTTTTCTGATCCACCAAGTTCAGTCTCAGAGTGAAAACATAATGAGCGCACAGGGTGCTGAGGTGAATACTGAGCATTTGAGAGCATCCAATAAAGAGGCTCCTTCATTCATCATGGTGCGGATGAACGGCATCGGCCCATATGTTTTGTTTTGAAGGGTATCCAGAGAGTGTCGGCAGTTTATTTTATGGTTTTTCTCTCCTCACCACAATCCACAAACTCCCCCTGTCTCCCTCTCTCTGGCTCTTTCTCCCTCTCCTATCGCTAGTATTCTGAGCTGCTTGGTGTAAAGGTGAAGTGGATCTCCAATGCTGTGAAGGCTCATTACGGAGCTCTTCCAATTCCTGTGTCTTAGCTGGCTGATAGGGATGGTGGTGGGCTCTCATAGATACACGGACGTCCAAGTAGCTCTCTCGTTTTTCCTACCTAGTGCGGCCTGTCTGTGTCTTTAAACTCCAGTAAAATCCTGCAGAGATGTCTACTCCAGGCAGGCGGAGATTGCTCGCTCCTCCGTTTGAGGGCCCTCAGTGAAGGTGTAAAGCCCGAGAGACGGACAGACGAGCAGCAGCGGAGACAAGAGGTGGGAGGCTGAGGAGACTTTTAAGGTTGCCCTCTGGCTTGAATAGAGGGGATAGAGGCAGGCTTTGCCTTGGTGCTGTGCTTTTGTAGAGAAGGGGGAGGAATTGGTTATGAATCTGTTGCACCTTTTTAATTCCATGTAAACCTTCCCTTCTTTATTTGTAGTCCCCACAGTGGCAACCCAGTGGTTGTTTTTAAGAAGAACTTTTCTCCATGGAAAGATTCCCCCTCTCCTATCAGTCTGATTGCTCTGTGAACATTTTTGCTCTTGCTCTGTTTCTTGCTGTATCGCACCTTGCTGCAAGATCTCTCCATGGTCATAGAAATATTGTCAAGGCTTTTGCACTTCTTGTGGTGCGATTAAATTTATAGCTTATTATAGTGCCCTCTTATTGTAGGTTGCAGCGGGTAAATGCATTAATTAAATGCCTCAAGTGTGCTATGTAGATGAGAGGTCAGAGAGGTGTCCAGGTAATAATGGGATTGTGTCTAAATGAATGCGAGGCAAAAGTTAACTTTTCTTAGATGAATAAAAGTCAAATATGATGAAGTTTTAACAAGTGAGACAAGGACAAGGAGGCCTTAAAAATCTATTGCTTCAGACAGACACTGGGATACAAGAGACGACACCCAGAAAGACTAATGGGGGAGGCTTATTGAAAGTCAAGTCAAACATACCTCCTCCATCCCTTCCTCCTGCTCCTCTCTGTCTGTCTACTTCTATCTCTTCCTCATCACTCCCTCTCAGAGCTGCTGTCTCCTCTCTGCTCCGTCCTCCCAGATGTGCCACATTAATTCCACAGCTGCTGTCCCCGTTAATGTTCACCGTCACAGCTTGCACACCCTCGTTTCCAGCCCCACCCCCCTCGCCGATGCTTGTGTCTGCACGCGTGTGCCTAAGTCCGTGTTTGAGAGAGAAGTGCAGCAGCTGTTCGCCCTCCACTTCCTGGTAAAACTATAGTAGCAGTGGTGTGAGGAGGGCAAAGCAGCAGATTTACTCATTCATGGAGATGTCATCAACAGCAGCGCTCATGCTTGTCTGGGACTTGTGTGCACAGGGACACACACACACACACAAACACACACACAGCATCAGCACCACTACTCCCTTTCCCATTTAAAACAGCCCTGCCTGAGAAGATTTCAATAATCCCTGCTCCACAGTGGGCTGTTTTTCCGACACATTGCCCAGGCCAGTCAAGCCCGATGGACGATATCTGTTCTTTACCCCCAGGCACCCCCTAAGCCCACAACACCCCCTCCCCCACCTCTTTAAAAACAAAGTGTGGATGTTTTGTGGGTAGCTAGTTGCTGCAAACCCCTGCAATGTATCTTAATATTCAGATACACACATAAAAATAAATAAAATAAAGATAAACACATTTGTACTGCATGCACATTAATTATTAATTTGTTTACTTAACAGCGTCTCTTGTAATTATGACCTGCTGGTTAATATATAAGTGGTTTTATCCCAGGCTCATTAAAGCCTGCGGTAAGTATTAAGACATTAAACTGATTTGTGTGCGATTTTGTTCTTTTGCATATCTCATTACCTATTTGTTCTGTGCGTGTCTCTCTCTCTCTCTGTCACACCCTCTATCTCTCCTGCTAAAGACAGTTAATTTGAATGTGGAGGGGTGTAATTGAAGGTCACACCTTTGTGTTGGCTGCCTGGCTTAATGAAGGCTGAAATAGTCTTCAGGAGGAGTGCAATTCAGAAGCGGTGAAAACACACATTTTCAGCCGCTACACCAGGGATTGCTGTTGTTATTGCAGTCTGTGAGTATCTTGTAGACAATATAGACAGTGCACGTCTGTGTATTATGGAACTCGCATCTGTTCTCCACCATTGCTTTCATTCATTTTCATGGCTGTGTAAGGACAAAAGGTCCTGTGGTGCTGATTTTAAAGAGGCACTCTGCCGATTTTACACATCACTAACAGTTTATGATTCATGCAGATTATGACTCCGCCTGTAAAAACTGTTGCGTGATATCTTCTGTTGCACTTGAGGAGCTTTGTCAAATCTGAGAAAATGACCGTCATCAGGAGTTTTCTCAACATGGGTTCGAAGATCCCAAGAGATTATCCTTGGTCTGTGGATGGAAAGTCAGTCAGATGGTCCACCACTTTGGTCAAGACCAATGACTGTAAATAAAGATGGACAACACGTCTCTACTTCATTCCACTGTGCGAAAATGACGCCAAAATATTCTGGGTGCAGGCACTGCCATCTTGAGTTGGTGATGTCATTTGTAGCAGCATCTGTACAGTAGCGATCGGGAAGTGGAGCCTCAGTATTGAGTTCCCACCCATCTGACCAATCAAGACCAGTGCCACTGATTGCTAGCACACCTATTGGCACACACGGCCATCAATCATTATGTCAGACCTCCTTTTTATACCATCGAATAACTAATTTAAACCAAACTTAGCAGAAAAATGATCACTTGAACACACAGCAGTGTGATAAGAACTACCTAAAATGACCAAAAAAACCATTGTTTTTTAGTTTGGCCCCTGTCCAGTCTGCTAACATGGAGAGGGCAGGGTTTATGACCTATGCTGCAACCAGCCACCAGGGGATGATCCAGATATTTTGGCTTCCCTTTTTTGAGGAGCTCTCATGGTGTCCATCTTTTGATACAGTCTTTGATCCAGACTGAAATATCTCAACAATTATTGGATAGATTGTTACATATTTTTTTGTCGGACATTTATGGTGGCAAAAAGGATAAAACCCTGTCATATTCATGATCGTGTGACTTTTCCTCTTGTGATACCATCAGGTGAAATGTCTAAATACCTGCAATGACATTCTCATTAGCCTCAGCCTGACTTTGTGAGTAGGCCTAGGTATAGGTGCAGCAGGAGCAGCTCTTTGATCAGTCCCTTTTGCTCCTTGGTCCTGAAGCTAAGGCCCTGAAGAAAATGCTAAGTTAGCATTTGGCTAGCTAGGAAGTGTTAGGTTAAAAAAGTATATTAGGGTGAGGGCAAGGGTTACATCTCATTTCTTATGAGGTGAATCACATCTTCATATGTAGTGAATATGTAGTAAATTAGTAAAGTGTATTATTGCTTTGTTTGGCCGCATAGTTATTCAGCAGGCCAACAACATTGTGTTGTAGTTGAGTTCAAATAACCGTTGCGTTAGTGGGTTTATCTTGTACTGGTGGTGGGCACCGTTTGGGATGTGTCCTGGTGGTTGCAGCTCTACATGTCCTGGACTTTGTTTTTATAGCTAGTTAGCAAATTGTAGCATGCTAACATGCTAAACTAAGATGTGTCAGCATTTAGCCCAAAGCGAGCCCGGTCTCACTCGTCGAAATCTGGCGCTTGGGCAGTGACTTGCAGCGTCAGAAACCAACGAAAAAAGCTGTCCAGTGAGGGGGGGGTGGGGGGGTGGGGTGGGAGACATCATCCAATTTGCAATTTAATTTTGTCTTTAACGTTATTATCTTATATTATCTTTGTAATATGATTATCTTATATAATGTTATTACTATCCTAAAACATTCTCCAGGTCCTCTGTAACTCTGCAGGACTTATTTCCACCCTGTCCAGCAGCGAAAGTCGGGTGGCGGGTGGGAGAGATGGTGGATGGGTCCACAAACATCGACCTTCACCCGAGACAGCTTTGTTCACGTCCCGTGAGTTGCACTATGGGACTTGTAGGAACCAGCATTTCTGGAGCTAGACCCATTAAAAGAAATAAAAGTCAGGACATCTTTGCCTCTGATGCATCCATGACCATTCGTTTTAAAATCTAATATTGCTGGGTAGAGTTGCTGCGCTCCTCCTTCTCCAACTATACGGCCTCATCATTGCAATTGGCCGCCACTTCTGTGACATTGCGTCCTTTATGTTGACAGAATCTTAACTCTGAAGAATTTATGCCCTGGCCAGGGGAATCCTCATACACAGATACAACACACACACACACACACACACACACACACACACACACACACACACACACACACAGACAAACAGCAGTGAGCCATAAGACTGAGGTTGAGTGTTGGACATGGGGAATACAGGACTAAGGGGACCCATTGTATCTGAAGCTGTGACCCGGCCCTGCCTGCCTCAGATAACAGAATTACTGCAAATTGAACTTTAGGGTTTTCTCTCTCGCTCTGCTTTTTCCTCTCACCAAATCATTCTATCTTCCCCACTGCCCGTGTCACCTCCTCCGCTGCTGCTTTCTCTGGGATTTACGTCTTCTCGGAAAATCATCTTCTACTTTTTTGTTGGAGCCTGCTGCCCCTGAAAGAAACAGTGAGGCAGACAGAGAGGAAGTGGGAGTGAAAGAGAAGAGATGCAGACGGAGACAAAAAAAGATGGATGGCTGTTGGGCGGAGTGATAAAGAACAGGAAACAGACAAATAGAGAATCAAAGCAGAGAGGAAAGTGAGACTGATGTGAATGAAACAGAGAGGCAGCGAGGCAGAGGATGGAGCTAAAATGATGGCAAAGAGGAGAAATCAAGTGAGGCAAAAGACTCGAGGGACGGCTCTGCACTCCCCCACACCTTCCTTAATTAGGAAATATAATATTGAGAGAGGATTGAGGTGGATCAAATGTGGGAGATAATGGTTTTATCTGTGGCCAACTCAGAATTATGGATGCAACTGCCATAGCCCTTTCCAGGTTGGCTACGTGGACTGAGAAGAAGTGTGAAAAGCCCCAGGCCATGATTTGCACAATTAAATTGAACAGAATTGTATGGAATACTCTTGCATTATTAAAGCCCCTATTAAAGACAGAGAAGGAAGAGTGTCTATTAACATAAAAGTGGATTTAGAGCCTGAAGGCAGAGGCAAACACAATGATAGAAATTCATCAAACCAAATGCTGATTTCAGACATTTATTGTTGAGTTGATGCATGAGGGCTTTGTATCTGTTTGCATGAATTAGTGAGTGTGAGTTAAATAAATCAGGGCTGCAACTAAGGGTTATATCACTTATTGATTATCCTATAGCTCTTTGATTAATAGATTAACCAGCTATAGCCCTTTTCCATACACTCACTTTGACTCTGCATTTGCATCTCAATACAACACGGCTACCCACTTTAAGGTGTGTCTTTAACTGATAACATGCTTGTCTTGAGTTGACGACTGTTATGACCACAGCTGACGCCCACTCCATGGGCTTAATCCCCTAGTTTGTGATATGTGTTTGCTGAGTGGGATGTGTGGTCTTCTGCACCTGATTGGGTCCACCTGCTGAGGCGTGGCTCATCCCCCTTTCCTGCGTCCTGTCTGACAAGCCGGGGATCCTGATTGGAGCGGCACCCGCTCCAGCTCTCCAGTCCAGAGGGTGCAATTTTTGGACCAAGATGCTACAGAAGCCTGGCCAGCTTGACAGTTGGGCAGCTGTCACTTGTAGCTTGCCAACTTGCCTCCCATTATTGTTTCAACTGGATGGACGTTAATTATTGTATTAACAGTGTTTTTGTTAATTGTATTATTATACTGTAGATAAACCATTTATTCAGATGGACTAGTTGCAGGGCTACTGATATAACATTTATTCATTCTATTCAACAAGCTATTGAGGTTTTATTTTTAGGTTTGGTTTGTTTTGGTAAAGTTAATATGTCTTTTTAGACGTATTAACACCATTTTTTTTTATGTGAACTGCTTTATTCTGTGTTTTTACCAGTTTAAATCACAAGGTCCGTTTGTTTTGGAGAGGAAGAGACCTCTGCACATAATTTGTCTCCCGCTAAAAAAACTTACCGAACGTCTGGATCTTAAGTTATCAGAGAAAAAAGGTAATCACATACAGGCAGGTGCTGGGCTAGCGGCCTGTCTGCAGTGTGCCAAACAGCATCAGAGAAGCACAGATTTGTAACGTGAAACTGCTTTATTGAGTGTTTTTAACGTCTTAAATGGCCTGGTGTGTTTGTTTTGGAGAGGAAGAGACCACTGCAGATGATTTGACTCTGGTTAGTAGTAGTAGTAGTGGTGGTGGCGATGTTGGTGGTGGTAGCAGTAGTAGTAGCAGAAGAATAAGAAGTACTTTAGTAATCCCTGACAGGAAATTCAATGTTTTTGCTTAAGAGCCACCTCAACAGTGCCCAGGAGGCGAACTGGCACTTCTCTAACTACCACTTCACACTCTATACTTGGTTGGTACAGGGACCTTAGCTGGCGAAAACTTCCTGGAAAAAACAAAACAAAACAAAAAAAACCCAACCTCTTAAAAACCTCCTGAACAATGAAAACCGAAGGAATTTGATCCTGGAAAAGTTTCAGCCAGTTGCAATCTGCAAACTTCACTGCTATAAGCCATTATACCCCTAAATCTTACACACTGGACCTTTAGAGTGGTAACCCAGAGGTCTGACACTGCATGCCCATAAAGTTAGCGGAATCAGGAGAGACAGATTGCAAAAGGAACACTTTAATTTAAAGTAACAGAGGCCAAAATATCCTGACTTCTAGTACCTAGTTCAATCAGGAGAGACAGAAGAATGAAGTAAAGATAATATTTAATACAGAATATGAGTGTACAGATTAACAGATGATTTGTGCTGATTAAGATTGGACACCAGAGGGAGATATTTTGTGATCAATGGACATCTGAGCGGCATCAGGATGAATCCCTCCATGGAGTCCAGACACTGGTGGTGGCTGATGACTCTGAGGCTGCTGACTGCTGAGGCGTATGAGGCTGATGAAACGCTAAGGACTAGGTGGTGATGGGAAAGACAAGGGTGCACACGACTGCAGCAAGGAAGAACTATAGCAGAGAAAGAACCATGTTTAAATATGGAGCATTAAGATAATGGCTGACAGAGAAGGTGTGTCGCTGTGCCATTGGTTGATTGCGAATCAGCTGATGACTCAATTGACCTACCCAGACGATGACACCGAGAGATAGTGAGTGAGCAGAAGGAGTAAGAAGAAAACTTACAGCCTGAGCATGAAAACAGTTGTCTTCCTGACTGAACTTTCGCTAAAGCATCATTACAGCTCCAAAAGCTCCAAAAGTGCTGGGTCATGCATTTCCCATAGTGCAACTCGATACCATCTGTCATTAGACTCCACCTGCCTCCTAAATGCATGCTTCTTTCAAACCCCACAACTCTAGTTTGTGACACCCTCTTCCCATGAGCCGGCCACACCCACATGACCCTCAGCCTCTCTGGGGTTAAAGGTCATGATTGTTGGCCAGTCAATGCAACGTGTGCTCCTCCTGATAGGACAGAGGACAGTCTAACGTCTGATTCTGGTGCTCCATCCAGGAAAGTGTGTCTGTATCCTCTCTGATTGAATCCTAAATGGATTTCTCACCCATAAACCCTCAGCACTGACAATAACCCTGAGTATTACTGTGGTGTGCAGACTATTCCTATATTCATATCACTCTCCCTCCTTACAAGACACTGTTAAACACAGCACAGTTAGTCTTATGATAACCTCCTTGGAAGGGACTATTTGAATTTCTCTTTTAGACTTGAAGGAGGAGGTGAGTGGAATGTAAGTTATGAAATTGCACACAACATTGTGAAATTTTTCAGGGAGCAAAACACTGAAAAACACTCTGCTTTTCCCAGAATTCAGTGAGGGGAGTTGACCAGAGTGGCATATCGACCAGATGGGTTCTCACCACCTTGGGTTCATTTTGAGGCTTTAGCTGCTATTTTCATTCTCTCCCACTCTCACAACTCTTTGCTTGTTCCTAATTGTTTTTTAGTCTGCTCCACTTCCATCAGTTTCTGTCCGCTGCCAAGTGGGAAGCTGTTGTCATCGTAACCACAAGTGTCTCTGGCTCTCTCCCTCTCTCTCTGTGTCGCTGTTTTGCTCTGCCTGCCTCTCTGTCCGCCTTCCTCTCTTTTCTCTGATGTGATAAATATTTATTTCCACGCCACTCTAGGAGGGGGTGGGAGGTATGGCGAGCAGGGCTTGAGTGGTTTTTAAGGAGCTAACGGAATTGGAATTGGTGACTGGTACCCGGGTACAAGGACAGAGCACACACACACACACACACACACACACAGACGCATGCTTGGGCTGAATGGAAGGGAATTGATTGTGGCGGCAGCCTCGTGCTTTTTTTACAAACCTGTCTCATTCATTGAGGGAGGCCTCTGGCTGCTCGTCCTCTCAGGGGGGTCTTCAATATCTGTTATGGGTGTGTGTGGAGGCCTCCACCATGTGCCAGTCAATTTTAATCATATAAAGCTGTCTCGGCCCCTCACTAAAGGCATGCTGGCTTTATATGCCACTCCTGAAATAGCGTCTTGAATCATGCGTGGAAGTTTTATGAGAACAAAGGATAGTTGGAAATACTTTGTAATGTGGAAGCTGCTTGAAGATTTAAACCTAAAACTAAGCCTGCCACAATGATTACGTTATCGTAACTTGTCGTACGATTTATGACATGAAGTTGATCATCTTGCTAACCTCGATATTGCCCGTTATGTCACCAACATTTTAGCCAACATGATGCCAGAATAAACAGCAGGGATTTCTCGACCATTTTAAAACTTCGGGTCTGTGATTCTCCTTTTTTTTCTCTTCATCGCTGCCTTCTTATGCAAGAGAAATAAAATAACACTTCAAAGATGACGTAGCTTAGCTTCCCAGTGGCCTGCAACTGCACTTTTGGGGTGGAAGAGGCACAGTGCTGATAGTCGTTAGCTTGCCAACCCCTGGCAATGAGCCAATAAGTCCATCGTTTGTAGTTTTACCCTCCAACAACTTCATCCTCTACTCCATAAATCCACCAGCAAACCCCCAAGCATCCAGGCCATCCGTCCCTGAGAGTCGACTTTCAGATTGAGCCCTTGTGGACTTCAGTTGTACGTAGTGTGACGTTTTTACCCTCATCACGTAAAGTCTGTGAGGGCAGAGACTGCAAGCGGCTGAAAAACAGCCCTCAAGATGGTTTTACTCGTTGCCATGGAAATATTCAACTATCGCTGTTGTCATATTCATGTCACATAAACTAATGAACAGTGCCTACTCATCTAAAGTTTTGCTATGCTGGTTTATTAGTGGCAAAAGGCATTCCTTTGTTTTTGTAGGCCAAATTTTGCAGCCCCTTTCACACATGCATTCCAAACCTAAAAACATTACCTGCATTTTGTATTTAGCTGTATTTCAAAACTGCAAATGTCCGAATCAGTTGAATTGGACATTAAACAGACTGCTACTCGTGCCTGCTCTCTGGTAAGTAGTTCCAATGAGCCCATGTGTGAATAGAGCAGGTAATTGTCCGCAGGATTCACATGTTAATTAGGGTTTTTATCATGAGGCTTGCGTGAAATCTTAAGGGCCAAAGCTGAAATCATCAGACAGATTAAAGGAACAGCAAGAGACTCAGTTGTTTATGACCAAATTACAAACCAGCTACGGAACCGTGGTGTAATTCGTGTAATGTCCTGCCCCCTGCATGTTAACCAAACGGAGTGTTTCCAGTAGATGAGACGCTTTGGACACAGACAATCTCCTGTTGTGTGCTACATGTGTGAAAGAGACACTGGACAATGTCCAGACCTGATTATACAGATTTCATATGAGAAAACGGCTAAACTGAGTACTTTTCAGCTGCTCCAATAAAGGTACTATAATTCCAAATATACTTTCTTGTATATTTTAACATGTTAGTTACTTTTTAAAAATATTTGAATTTTTCTTCATATTCTGATGAAGATTCTTGAAAATGAAAAGGTCATTGCTCTTTGATAAGGTGTACTTACATTATGCTATGTATTATATTATCACTACATCAGTGGCATAAAATGGTCTCAAAATGACAACAATATCATTTCTTGCAATTATTACTGGGACAAAATACCTAACCAAAGTAGTTATCCTGACAGGCCTGCCTAAAACTCCACACGGTATATTCAGAAGGATGTTGCAGACTGAAGCATTCCTTTCTGAGCTTTCTCATTTATTGCACAATGTTGGAACCTACCACTCCACTCTGGAGTTTGGAGTAATGGACTATGGGTATTATGGGACACATTTTCACAAAAACAAAGTCTAGCGGCTCTTTCTTGAGTTGTGTACAATGAATTCTTGTTGTTCTTTGGGTTTCTATTTTAAACTGAATGCCACAAACTCCTCAGCCCTCCCATGCTGCTCTCCTCAACCTTGTCTTTCCCACTGTTTTCCCAGTGGGCCACAATTACAAATCTTCCTCCCACCATATGGGCCAAATCCTATAATGGCTTCGGCTGAAAGAGGTGTGTTTGCTCACAGTCTCCGTTTCTCATTCGCACAAAAATTACACGCATTAGTAGCTGTGGGACAAAGCAGGGCTAAAGAGGGGGATCTCTTTTAGGTTGCGATGTGAGATGGTGCGGGGTTGCAGAAGAAGCTGCTGCTTTGCATGGCAATAGGCTGATAGTGTGCATGGATGAAATCATGGGGCTGGCTGGCCATCAAACAGAGGCTGAATGTGAGGGAGGCCGGGCCCCGGACGCTCCATGGCTAATTGTGTTACCCAGAGAAAGCCCGGGCCGGCCTGTTCTCAGCCATTGAGGAATGGAGGCGCGGGTTTGAAGCCTTTCAGGATAAGGTAGAATGGTCCCCGCACTCTGAATGGAGCCTTCCAGAAACTGAGAATGGCTGAAAGACAAAACGAGAGGAGGAATGTGATTATTGGATTTCCCAGAGAGTACACTGTGTTGGCAAACATTCAGTTGAAAGAGTTCACTGGTGCTTTTTGGAAACTGATACTGTCTTGGCTGAATGTGTGGTGGTGCAAGATTCACACTAAACAACTGGCAGAAGAATGAAACTGTTCAAAACTCCTCTGTGGTAACAGTTCCCTGCCGTGGTGGCGGTTAGCTTTTGATTACCTTGTATTGATCCCTGATAGGAATCTTGTGTTTACTACTCATAGCTTACTTTAACACCTGGAGCCTGACTTACCAAAAGGGACTTTGGTCAATGGCCTTGTCATTTACTCTTCGTGGACCGAATTACTTCCTTATATACAACTACTAGAAATGGGATGGTATCTTTCTCCTTAAAAACAAACATTCCTCTTGCTATCAGTCTAGAGCTTTGATTCTTTGCCCGAGCCTGATTTGGCCTGACCCAACGTGCAGGCTTCTGGCTGAGCTGTAATTTCTCAATATTCCCCTGGGTTTGAGTCAGGTCAGGTTCTTGCAAATTTACAGGTATTTTTATGCCTCCACACCAGCGATAACCATGGCTGAAAGCATTATGTTTTGTGGTTGTCCGTCCCAGTCTTGTAAAGTTGATATTTCAAGAACACCTTAACGAAATGTCTTCAAATTTGGCACAAACATCCACTTGACTTAAAAAGAAACTGATTAGATTTTGGTTGTCAAAGGTCACTGTGACCTTATGCCTGTCTCATTTTCATGAACGGTATATCTCAAGAACGCCCTAAAGCACTTTTTTCAAATGCGGCACAAATGTCCACTTGGACTCTTAGGTGAACTTATTAGATTTTGGTAGTCAAAGGTCACCCACAAATGTCTAAGAGAATAAAATGATGAAGTGATGATACTTTATATCCAAAGGGTCAAAGGCCAACCTCAGTCTAACATCATAATTTTAACTTTTTTTGGCCATTACTTAATGTCATAATTGCAGTGGTTAGCATTGTCGCCTCACAGCAAGAGGGTTCCCAGGTACTCCGGATTCCTCCTATAGTCCAAACACATGCAGGTTAACTGGTCACTCTAAATTGTCCATAGGTGTGAATGTGAGTGTGAATGGTTGTCTGTCTCTATGTGTCAGCCCTATGATAGTCTGGCGACCTTTCCAGGGTGTACCCCACCTTTGGCCCAGTGTCAGCTGGGATAGGCTCCAGCCCTCCCGCGACCCCTAAGAGGAAAAGCAGTTACAGAAAATGAATGAACTGGTAACACTAATTTTGTGTTTCCACCTTGAAACTTGGCTGACTGTGTAGATCTTCTGTGCTGCTGGGTTAAAAATGTGTGAGGCATCCATGTTTTAGAATACATAGCTTGTTTGCAGCAACATCCACAGTTAAAGTATTGTCAACTGTAATGGCTACATATGAGACTGGACAGACACGGATGTAAAGTGGAACGTGACTGGTTCGCGGAGGCATACAACCGTGAGGATAGATTGGCAGTTTTCATGCGTAAATGGCAGGAATTGCATTTGACTGAATCAAGAGGGAAAGAGAGAGACAGAGGAGAGACTGTGATAGAGAAAGAGGGAACAACAGAGCAATACAGTGGAAAACTGGAGAAGAGAGAGCAGGCAAAAGAGAGTGATGGAAAACAAGAGAAAGAGACAGAGACAGGTTGCGAGGTGACTTGGTTGGCAGTGTTTGCTTCTTCCTCCTCAGCAGTTGGAGAGATGTGCTTAACATGCAGTGGAGCGCGGTGATCATCATCTGCACACCGCCACTGACCGTCTTGCGCACTGGAAGATGGAGACGCATCAAGGGGCTCAGCCCGTTCTGCCGAACCTGTCAGTGAGATACAGAGCTGAGGACAGACCATTAAAATAACAGGAGAAGTTGTGCCAGGAAACACGTCAGCCTGTGATAACTGTTTTGATATCTTTAAAAAAAATTACTGTAGAATTTTGGATTTTTTACTGGGCTTGGGCCTTAAACAGCTGCTGTGGTTCAGGCTTGGTTCGGGCCTGATTTTTTGGGGCCAATCAGAGCTCTATATCAATTATATCTCCGTTTCATCCTTTTCTCTTTGCCTTTCTTTTTCTTCGGGGTCATAACTTACAATGACCCTGACAATACTGAAAAAAGGAAGATTTACATCCATCATATAACAGTCTGTGTCCCCTGGACAGGTTGCTGCTGTTACAGGATGAAGCACCAATAACCTTCCCCTGCTCCCTGTATCATCTCTTTCACCTTGACTCTGCTGACCTTGAGTGCTGGGATATTTAACCACAGCTATCCCTGAGCCTTGCTATTTTTATGTCTTTCCTAACCTTTTAAAAAATGTTCTACTGGGCCACTGCCTTAGTTTATAATCTCCATCCATCTCTGTCGGACAGCGAATGCAACCCCCTGAAAGACATAATCGGATTTTGGTGGCATTAAACAGCGAATAGCTGCTGTCATTGGACAACCTGCTGGTAACCAGGTTAAGAGGGGAACACCACATTTGTCAAGTGTCAGGGTTGAAGCGCAGGCACCAGATATGGACATGTGCTGTACACTTGCTCTGTACTCTCAGAGGAATTCACACAAGCTGTTAGGATGAGGAGGGGAAGCTGTCTCATTTCATTTACTGTCAAGCCAGACGCACGAGTTAATAGGCTTCCTTAAGCCGAAATGAAGATTCTGTGTGTAAGAGGGTCAGGAAGATAGCCTCTCAGAGTGTGTGCTGCTGCAAGTTCAGAATCAGAATCTGGTTTATTGCCAAGTATTTTCTTTCTCTTACAACAAATTTGCTTTGGTGTTTTGGTGCAAGGCACATACATATAAAATAACGATGTGATCTTTATGTGTACTGTCATGCTGTGAGCCCCTAGAGGTGATGCATTCAGTGGGCAATTCAATGTAAAACGCCCAAACTAGATACTCCAAGAGGTGCCGTGATGCAGTTGTTCAATCATACCGCCTAGCACTACAGGAACTACCCCTGGTGACTTGCTGCACTTTGACCTTACGGTTCTTTCCTTTGATTACTATCATTTTTTGATCATTATCATTTATCTATTTATGTTGTCTTGTTTTTGTTAGTTAGTTTGTTTGTTTAAATGGTAGTGTTCATGGTGGTTGTGTGATCTGTAGTGGGAGCAGGTGGAGGAAAATCTAGAGAGGTGGAGGTATGCCCTGGAAAGGAGAGGAATGAAGGTTAGTCGTAGCAAGACAGAATACATGTGTGTGAATGAGAAGGACCCAAGTGGAACGTTGAGGTTACAGGGAGTAGAAATAAAGAAGGTGGAGGATTTTAAGTACTTAGTGTCAACAATCCAGAGCAACAGTGAGTGTGGAAAAAGGTAAAGAAACGTGTGCAAGCAGTTTGGAACGGGTGGAGAGAGGGGTCAGGTGTGATGTGTGATAGAAGAGTGCCAGCAAGATTAAAAGGAAAGGTCTACAAGACGGTGGTGAGACCAGCGATGTTGTTTGGTTTGCAGACAGCGGCACTGAGGAAGAGACAGGAGGCAGAGCTGGAGGTAGCAGAGATGAAGATATTGAGGTTCTCTTTGAGAGTGACGAGGATGGATTGGATCAGGAATGAGTACATCAAAGGGACAGCTCATGGTAGATGTTTTGGAGATAAAGTCAGAAAGGCCAGGCTGAGATGGTTCGGACATGTTCAGTGGAAGGATGGTGAGTGTATCGGTAGGAGGATGCTGAGGTTGGAACTGCCAGGCAAGAGGCCTAGAGGATGACCAGAGAGGAGATTTATGGATGTAGTGAAAGAGGACATGGAGTCAGTTGGTGTGAGAGAAGAGGATACAGAGGATAGGGTTAGATGGAGGCAGATGATTCGCTGTGGTGAAACCTAAAGGAAATACAGCCGCAAGAAGAAGTTCCATCCAGTGGTTCTGTTGTTTGTTGGTCTTGAAAAGTGGTCTGCAGCATCCACCATCCCCTCCATTTCTCAATGACAGTATCAGCTCCTACACCACGACACTGTAAAAAGGTTGACATGATACATATGAAACATACAAATGTAACACATTTGTGGTTTGCAGAAACTTACAATGCCAATTTTCTCCTCTAGCGACTGAGCTGGGTTTGCTACCCATGGGTACTGGGTAAAGTTTACCCAGTATTGCATCAGTACTTTTGACTCAATGACCTTTAAGGAATAAGCACAGGTGTTTCCATATGCACAAGTCATACATATCCTTCTGCCTGCCAAGTGAGTTGTGCTGCCTGTGCTCCTTCAGCCGGTGATATTCATTTCAGATGTCTGTATTGTTTGTTCTGGAAATGAGAAATATGTATCAGACATGAGGGGCGATGTCTCATTTATCACCGGCTCCCACTGTCCGAGTATCTCTCCACCGGAGACAGATAGATATGGCAGAGTATTGTCTGTGGCTGACACTGTTGTCAGAAACGGTCATTGTGGATGTGAATGCGTCTCATTCCCGGGACAGATAAAGCAGAGCCCTTTCTCTCTTTCCTCTGTAATTGTATTCTGTCTCCGTGCTCCGCAGATGTAAGTATCAGATGATATGAGTAATGAAAGTCCTGAAATGAGACGCTTTTCTTTTTCAAGTGTCACCCACACACTTGTTTGTCGTCGGTTGCGAGGGTGGATAGATTATTTGCATGTATATGTGTGTGTTGAAGGAGGGGGAAACAGTGATTGGTAATCATTTGGAAGGGGGAAATGAGGCACCTCATCAATCACGCGGTCTTCGTTAAAGGTTACGTCGCCACATCTGAGGGAACGTATTCGGCCTTAGCGAGGGGAATAAAAAAGTAATTATCCTTTATCATCAGCCAAAGGAGACTTGACATAATTAGTTTTTTTTTGTTTGAAGCTGATTTGGACTTCCTGTCCTTGGGGATTAAATATATCCGCCAATCATTTGATTGTATAGTCGCCGTACAGTCACTCGTCTTCTTACGTGAGACAGAACGTTGCCCATGGCTCCATCCTCCAGCCCGCCTATTGATCAGCCATGATGATCTGCGTTGCACCTCCGCTCCTGCAATTTATCTCTATATGTTCATCTTATTTATCTCTTCTGAACTCTGCTGTCTGTCTGTGTTGTGTTATGTCTCCATGACCTGACATACAATGCCTCCATGCCTCCAATAATATGATGTGGGAGTTTTGGGGTGGCAAGGAAAAAGAATTTACCCTCAGGCATCAATAAAGTCTCCCACTGAACATTAATAAAGCTGTGTTATTGTTGGCAAGGCCACATCACTCAGACCTCATTTTCACAACGGCTCATATTTGTAATTGAATATAACATATCCATTTTGAAACGGACATGTAATATGTCCCGATGTCTGTTGCTCTCAAACTCTGAGCCCTAAACCCTGGAAATATTACATCCTACTTTAAAAACTCATTTTTACAATGAATGGAAATGGTTTTTAAAAATGGTTCAAGATAACTTGAAGCTTCAGCACTGAGTTTAATTTTTCAGATGGTAGAGATCTCATTTTACAGTTTATATTGCTCATTGAACAATCTGAAAATACAGTCATACAAAAATATTAAGCATTACAATGTATTAAGTGCAGTCATTTTGTTTTTTTTAAAACAAGTCAACCACTTTTTATTATGCTTTGTTTGCACTGTTGATATGTTGATCCAGAAATTTGTTAGATGTTGTTATGCTCATATTATTATTGCCACAGTATAACTCATTTTTGGATACTTTAGTACTAGAATCAAGTCGTTAACAGCGATATATTAGCACCTTGTAAGTTGAACAGATGCTGATTCTCACAGGACTAATATTACCACATGACCTCTGTGTTTGGAGAAATATTGTAGGTAATTTGCAGTGGAACTTTAACATGACAAATTACAAACATGGCAGATTCACACGGGATTAAGATCACACATGACCTCCATAATTTCTACAAATCACCAGAGTTCCCCAGGTAATACCAGTCCCATGAAAATAAGGCTTTACTTAAAAAATTCTCAAGCCATAATATGATAAACTGATAACATCATCACAATTATGCTGAGTAGGCTGACCTTCATGGGTAAAATTGGTGGAATGCACCCTTAAAGGGACTGTTTCTGACTGTACACTTACAATAAATGTGGACATAGAATTTTCATGGACTTATAACGTTTGACTGTAAGACTGCTTTGAAGGGGACGGCATGGTGGTGCAGTGGTTAGCATTGTCACCTCACAGCAAGAGGGTTCCTGGTTTGAACCCAGGGTGATGGAGCCCTTCTGTGCGAAGTTTGCATGTTCTTCCCTTGTCAGCATGGGTTTTTTTCTGGCTTCCTCCCACATTGGTGACACTAAATTGTGCGTAGGTGTGAGTGTGAATGGTTGTCTGTCTCTATGTGTCAGCCCTGTGATGGTCTGGTGACCTGTCCAGGGTGTACCCTGCCTCTTGCCCTATGTCGCCTGGGATAGGCTCCAGCCTCCCGTGACCCCTAACAGGATAAGCAGTTACGGAAAATGAATGAATGACTGCTTTGAAGGTATTTTTATGACAGGGTGCTCTATTGCAACATGATCTCGTCCCTTCGCATTATACTTTGACGCTTGGGCAGAGGCATTGTACCTTGACGCAGGGGGTCGGCAGTTATGTTTAGGCAACAAAAGTACTTGGTTAGGGTTAGGAAAAGATCGTAGTCAACGTTCGTCAACTCACGTGACGTAACATATCAGCTAACATGACAAAGTAACTCAACGTGTGTGTATTTGTTAGTGCCTTGCATTTTTCTACTCTATGCACCTTGCATTTTTGCTGGTACACCCAGAGCACTTTGAGTTGAAAAAACTTCAACTCGTAGCAAACAAAGCACTTGATGTCATCGGTGTTTTTCCCTTTGTCCAGTCAGGTGAATTGAAAGGTGGGCTCTCTGTGGTGGCAATGACAACAAGTGGTGGCTAACATGGTTTGTGTTAAGCTAACATTAGCTCCTCCGTGTAGGTTTATGTGCTCAATATGCTACTATCTCTTAAACACCGACGAGACGTATATCTGCCATGCCCGTATTGTCATGATCCTCGTCTCAATAAATATAATCTTAAAAAAAAAAAAGATAATGTTAGCTCACTTCCAACGTCACCTTAAGCAAGCTGTAAGACATGTCTAAACAAATAGTAGTCTCAACTACTTTCTGACACTTTACTAAGCAGAATTAAGCCCAACGATTAACAGTAGATTGTCCCTGTTCCCAACTCATCCTCAAATAAGCCTTGAACCGACACCATTATCCAAGTCAAGCTCCTAAACTAGCTGGTGGAAACTCCCCTCCTCTTTCTGAGAGTCTCGTATACGCACACAGGTCTCTGTTTCCTTGCATCCAACATACTATTTAGGATCAGCCTCTCACCCTCATTCAGACCTGGAGCAAGTGCCCTCTGCCAGTCCATTTTGTAGGCGGCCTTTAAATTACAAATCTGTGATTTTACTTCACAGCAAAACTTTGGTTAAGTTTCCTTGCAACAATTAAAAAAAAAATCCACTCTGTCTGATTGGTGTCTTAAAGGGGACTGTTTTTGATTGTTTGACTGTTGCAGTGAATTTGGAAATTAAATTTTCAAGGACCCGTAACACCATTTGACTGTCAGACTGCTTTAAAGATATTTTTATGACAGGCTGCTCTGTTAACATATATATTAAATGTTTATAAGAATCCATTCAGCCCTGTTAAAAGTCTTATATTTGCCTTTTTATTGCCATCAAACTCGTTATTGAGTGTTAGATCTGCCATTGTTGCCACTTCGATGAATCCCCAAGGTGAATACACTTATGGCTGATGGATTCATATGTCACACCATCTGTCCACATTTATTTTCATATTCAAACTTTGTTTCCGGAGTACAGTTCAGTAAATATTCAGACAGCAAACTACCTGAAGTGCAAATAGCAGTCCTCGGGCATCCTGGCCACAGAGTGAGCTGTAATGATTTTAAATTAGAGGAGGACAAGGACAAGGTGGCTTCTCTTTCCCACCATCATGAAGCTTCTAATTACCTGCCATCTTCCTTTGTCTGGCGGACTTCATGCTGGTTGTAAAGCCAGAGAGGAGGAGAGGGAAGAGAGGAGGAATTATGAAAAAGGGAGCAGAATGAAGGAAGGGGGTTGAGGGACTGTAAGAGAAAGAGAGAGTGAAAGCCAAGTGAAAATCCATATACATGATTTATACCAGTGCGACTGTGCGCGGTAGGCAGGAGTTATCTTTTATTTATGAGGGCATCAGCGGCAAAGCGCCCAGATGTTAAGCTGTGTGGGGATCTCATCTAGCCAGAGTCGCTCTCTGGCAATAAAGCTAGAAGGTTCAGAGCTGGGGAGGGCGGTGTAAGAATATGTGTGGAAGAAAGACGAGGCTTTGTCTTCTTTGACAGAAAGCTTTAGGCTAGATAGTTGTGGCTGTAAGCGGTGGCCTTAAAACTTCTGTTAGATTTGTTAAACTAGAAACCTGAGAAAAGAAAAAAGAAAACCTCAAGTGCTGATGGAGTCATTTACTGGACCGGCTCATTTTCCACTCTTCCATTATTTATCTGCGGAAGACAAGACACTTGTTGTTTTCTCCTCTGTCAACAGCTCATCAAAGAGGCGCTGAGGATTCATTATGGAAATGAAGCCCTCATTGTCACCCTCAGCAAATCAGATGCAAGATCTCCACGCCGAGCATCATCATCATCATCAATCTAACCTCACATTAACACAGACTGGATATGAAAAACACGCCTCGCATCCTAATAGCACTAATAAAGATGGTTGCTAATGTTGTGCTGCAGCCACCCGAGGGTGGAGCTTGCTGACAGGGCTGCAGCTCACGCCTTAGATGTTTGCTCTAAAGCGAGGTTTTGGCGTTGGTGACGAATGCCTAACAGCCTCGGGCGGAGCGCAGGAAGATTTGTGAACTGTAGCAGAGAGGGAAAGGTTACGCTCTGACCGGGTCACCAAAACCCTCCAGCAACCCAGCAGGTCCAGTGTTAGTTTAACTGTGGCTTCTTTACAACCTCAGCAGCTTTGGTTGGCAGGATAACCACATTTCAAGCATCATATAACCAGAGTGGATTCGTTTTCTAAGGACAGACAAGTACTTTAAACCCTAATGCTGCTTTTAGAGCTTGTGTGCATGTGTAAAGCATGTTTTACACGTGCATGTATTATGTGGCTCCGGATTCTTTCTTATGACAGAGGCTGTAATGTCATTTTCCAAACAAGTCTAAAGGCCAATTTCCACCAGATGTGTGTTGGTTGCGTCTCCGCTCCGGCACGGCAGCGGAGACGCCAATAGGATTCCATTCTAGTCAATGTGTGTGTTTCCACCAGCTGCAGCTGTGCTGCGTTCCGGCTCCGTCTCAGCTCCGGCACTCCGGAGCCCTCCGCAACAGATACGCAGGACTTCTATTTTTGCCGGACGCCGGAGCACAACGCAGCAATTCAGCACAGAGCAGATCGTGCGGGGCAGGAAATCGTGCACAGAAACACAATAAAACATTCGGTTAATTTTCAAAATAAAATACAGTGTTCACGGCGAATCATGTTTCCCTGCACTACACCTTAAAAACTACATAATGGGCAGAGGCAGGCCTGAAATCAACAGGTCAGAGGTTTTCAGACGTCATTTCACCCCGTGAACACCATGGATGAGGAGATATTAATCATGGCAGTGCACAGATGTCTTCTGGCGGAGCTGCACCGCACTGCACAGCAAACGCAGCCGGTGGGTATTGACGGACGGCGGAGCACGCAGTGGATAACCAGCGCTGCCGTTCCGCAGCGGACACGCATCCAGTGGAAATCCGGCGTTACTCTGCAAGCTAAATTAAAGAGTAAAGGCCCAGATACACCAAACTGACATCCAATAACTAGTGGCGAAGAAGGCTGTCTGTTGCATCACTTCACATTGCCTGTGTCTTCACCAAAAAGTTGCACTTGAACACACCGCAAAGACTACAGCTAATGGCCCTGCATGAGAGGAAATAACTCTCCATACCAGCAGGTAGTCTGTATTTGCCATTCGAAAAGGGAAACAGGAGGACGGACAGGGTGGATTCAACATGCTATTTAGCCAGTTAGCACATTAACAACAACTAATGACATTTACCATACGCTAGCAAACAATACAAGCGTTTTTTTCTTAGGAGCTCTTTGGCTAAAAACATAATCTGTTTATTTAAACTAGTAACTGTAACAAATTACAAATTTTTAGTCACCTGCACAAAACTGATAATGACAGCTAGCTAGCTAGGTACTTTATAAGCACCATACGTTCAGAATTCTTGCACGACTTCTCTGGAGATTCGCTACTGTGCACCAATCTCTTGCTTTATGGCTACATCATGACTTGCCAACAGGGATTTGCACTTCTTTTTAGAAATGGTGCCAATGTTAAATGAATTTCGAAAGTAAAACTTCTGCATTTATTTAACATTAAAAATTTAAAAAAAATAGGCGGCACGTTCGTGCAGTGGTTAGCATTGTCGCCTCACAGCAAGAGGATTCCTGGTTCGAACCTCAGGGTGGGGGAGCCCTTCTGTGTGGAGTTTGCATGTTCTCCCTGTGTCAGTGTGGGTTTTCTCCAGGTACTCCGGCTTCCTCCCGCAGTCCAAAGACATGCAGGTTAACTGGTGACTCTAAAATGGCCGTAGGTGTGAATGTGAATGGTTGTCTGTCTGTATGTGTTAGCCTGACGATAGTCTGGTGACCTGTTCAGGGTGTACCCCGTCTCTCACCCAGTGTCGACTGGGATAGGCTCCAGCTCCCCCGCAGTCCTTAACAGGATAAATGGTTATGGAAAATGAATGAATGAAAAAATAAATGAATTGAAATGATAAAAAAACCAAAGAGAACAAACTATTCAGACCCCTGAATAGTTTGTTCTACCGACCCCTGAACCGTTATTGGGATAAGGTAGAAGGGGATTGGAGCAAAGTGGACTGCAGGAATGGTGGGAAACACACAAAGCACTCTCCAAAGATAGGAGTAGGATGGGGTCTAGTGGAGTATGCAATGGTGATTTTTGGGCTGTTTCCACTTAAACAAAAAGGATCTTACTTTTTAACAAAGAAGTCTACCTCTGTATGGATCCTTTACATACTGTTGTCGACACTCATAATAACAATCTGAGCCTGTCAGTGGCAAAAATAAGCACTTTAATTGGACGTAATTTGACAGTTTGAACATGCCTCGAGTGGTTAAATTGCAGCCTGTTTCGCTGCTGCCAACTGCATGGGTATCACTCAATACTGGAGCAGTTCCTATTACTCATAAAGTCCAGGTTGAAAAATATCAAACTTACTCCTTAAGATTTCGTCACTGGCTATAATATAAAATTATTAAGGGAACTTTGTAAATGTCTTTGAGGAGTTACCATACACAAAATAGAAGCCAGTTTGACTCAAAATGTTTGGCATCAGCTTAGGAAAACAAGTTTGGTGTCTTCGCAGGGAGACTATGGATTGTGATGGTAGCCGTTTACTTGCCCCTCCACCTCAGCTCCATTATCTCAATTGAAGCAGTTAGTTACAGTAAATGGACAGTATTAAAGTGACACTTCTTGGCTCCTGAAGCAGGTGCTTACGTTATAAAAAAGCATTCAATTTCAGACGTTGAGCTGCAGCATCTTAATAGCTCGCTCACTGTTAGCAATTACTGAAAATGAAAAAAGGTTTTTGCCAAAGTGTTCTGTACTGCCAGTTTGGGATTTCACAGTGTCTTAATCTACCTTAAAGAGATCAAAAGGGGACTGAAGGGATCCCAAACATTTCCAGTTTTCCACATGGGTAACCAGGGGCATCCGGACTGTTACATGTTAGATAACAGAAATCCATATAGCTTTCACATGAGCTTTGCGCTGCCGCTGATGAAAGGTATAATCTCAGCCGCTGACAAATAGGGACTGTCTCCTGTCTGCTCGAGGAGCATTTCAGTGTGTGCATGTGTGACTGTGTGTGCATGTGTAACACAGCGAGCCGAGTGCAGGCAGACAGACAAAGAGCCACTCCCTACTGGTTGTTGAAGTGCTGTGTGTAGATGCACTTCATGTTGAAACACTGAGGGAAATGAAATAATATTCCACACAGCACAGGGGATGTAGAGTAATATATGACATTATTGTTTATCTTCTATCGTGGGAGTTATTTTTTAATATCAGGAACTGATACGCAATTTTCTAGTCTAAATTAACATGGACAAATTTCTCCCAGGACAACTGATAATGAATGTTTCTGTTTGACTTCTTATTACTGTAGCACCCAGTTGGAAGAACATCAACCGGAGAACTAGGGATTTTTCATACCTAAACACACTGTATATTGTTACATACAGTGCATGAACATCTAAAGGTCTACCAGTTATTCATTTCTCCTGTCACAGAGTCAGACCAGCAGCATGTCTTTGTTTAATATCACATTCATACATCACTTTCCCTTACTCTGTCATATGTATTAAGATAATTTGACCATGCATTTGTACTTTTGTACAAGAATGTGTGTGAATGGGTGAATGTGACATGTAGTGTAAAAGCGCTTTGAGTCATCGGAAGACTAGAAAAGCACTATACAAGTGCAGTCCATGCAGCCCATTAAACCACTGATTTGAGTATGAGTAAGATATCATTTGGAAATTTAAATTTAAAGGAGAAGTGCGGTATTTTGCACTTTGAGCCCCCTTTTTTTTGTTGTTTATGATGAAATAGAGTGGTTAAGACCAAAATTGTGACGATTGCCCCTTTTCGGAGAATTTGGCTTTTCCCTGCCTGGCTTAACACTGCTGCCTATGGCCATGTGTGAACCTGTCCTAAAACCACCCTAAATGTTGGTTTTCAAAGCCATGAAACTCACCAAGTGGTCAGTGGTGTTCGTTGATTTTCTAACATAAAAATCGTCTTGATGACGGTTAGATGAGACAATACCACACTCATATCTGTCTGTTCAGTATGAAGCTGGAGCATAGAGGTGGTTAGCTTAGCTTAGCATAAAGACTGAATGGTGGGAACAGCTAGCCCGGCTTTGTCCAACGGTGACGAAGGGTGCTTTCAAACCGAGAGTTGTCTTACTTTGGTCTAAATCAGGGACTAACAAAGTTGTATAACTGCCTAGAGTTGGTTCATGTTCTCACAGCAGCATTTACAAGCAGACCAGATAAAATGCCTGCGTGAGAAAGCTGCTCTTGATTGGTCAGAATTTCCATGCAGGAAAAATCCAGAAAGTAAACAAAACATTGAAGAAGAGTACACTTGCAAGATAAATGTGACACTTTCTTCCTTGCATCTTTTTGGTGCACGCTTATTCTTCTTCTTGATGAGGGTTTTATGAAGATATATCTGTCTGTTCAATATGAAGCCAGGGCCTGGAGGTGGTTAGCCTAGCTTAGCATAAAGACTGAAAACAGTAATTAACAGCAATCATTATCATTAATTAGCATGTTGTATCTTGATTGTTTAATCACAACAATTTGTGGCCCACTAGGGTTTATGTGTCGGACTCTTTCTTGGCTGGGAGCAGCGACTTCCTGCAGTCTCCACTGGTTGCCTGGCAACCTCACAGTGACAACAGGACACCAGGAGAAAATTTTTAACAAGAAAAGTGATTTATGAATATTACATTGCATGATAACGGTGTTCAATTTCCATAGTCAAATAAATTAAATTTGAATTTTATTGATTTATTCAACATTTCATTTAACCTAAATCAACAATTCCCTGTGTGCAACGCAAAGTCCAATATATGAAACGCAAATACAATCTGACACGGATCTCTTTTTTTCTCCATCCTCACTTACCTGCCCTCTGTCGCCTCCCTTCCAATAACAAACCAGTGGGAAAACCATGTGAAGCAAATATGCAGCGGAGGACATTAAATCTGATAAGAGTGGAAGAAATGTTTAGATCTAGAGGGAGCGAGCCTAACCTGTAGCCAGGCTGCTGTTATTGTATCCCATCAGGGTGTATGACATCTACTCGCCATAGAACTTCCATTATCATAATGTCCCTGGGCTTAGCACCCTGTCCCAAAGGCCAGTGGGGTCTCCATTTCTCTGCTCTAATAATGGAAAGTGCCTCAGAGCCCCGCTAGACCTCCAGGTTTATCCTGCTTAGTGTTGGGCCATTAGGAATATTGTGAGGAAGAGTGATACATGTGCATATGTGTTTTCAGTGTGTGTGTGCCTGTGTACACAAAACCTGGGACAGATGTAATATGGGAATAATTCATTGGCGGTTAATGGGATTTCAGTAGGAGCCTGTGTTGTTGACAGTTTACTGTGGCCGCCTACCTCAGTGTGAATTATTAAACGGCTGTGAATTCCTATTAGTGTCTGTGTGACAATGGAGCAAGCCAGACAAAGAGCTGTATTCACAGACAGCACCCACACACACAAGACAGATAACAAAGAAGAAGCGACATGTTACTGAACTCTCTGTCTCATAATCACACAAAACTGGCCGCAGAGACAAACAAACTCCAACACGTTTTTGGAAATTGGATTTGGTTCAGCCAAACGGGATTATTACTCACACAAGTTTAAGGGAACAGTGTTTAAGATTTAGGGGGATTTCTGCAGATTGCAACCAGCTGAAACTTCTCCTGGTTAGAACTCCTCCATTGTTCATTGCTCAAGAGGTTTTTACAGAGAGCTGAATCATACGCAGCGGTCTCTTCCTCTCCAAAACAAACAGATCAGGTGATTAAAACCGGTAAAAACACTGAATAAAGTAGTTTCACATTACAGAACAGTGTTTCTCCAAAGCTGTTTGACATGTTGGAGACGGCCCGCTAGCCCAGGACCTGCTAATGTGTGCTCACCCGTTTTTGTCTGATAGCCCATTCAGAACCAAATTATGTTCCAAACCCCATAGGATTTCATGGAATTTCACAATCTCGTTTTCCAGGCATAGAAAAGTCATGGAATTTTGTATGTGTACAATGAAGTTAACTGTAAAAGTAATCTTCCTGGGAAAACCTTGCATAGCTGTTGACATAACGTAGCTCTAAATGCATGAGCTTAGTGCTGCATTGACAGTGAGATGTGCGATAGTCGCATTGAAGGTCTTGCAATGTCAAGTACAGCAAAGTGGTCCTTAAAAAGTCATCGAAAAGTTTTGAAATTTTGTCCATGAAAATGTGTGGGAACCCTTTTTTTTAATTATAAAGATACTTTACTATGTGTTATGTTTTTCTGTCCATTCCAACAGACAGAACCACCTAATAGAAAAAACTATAAAAGGTCTTAACAGACCTTTTTTCAACAAAAAACATGAGTTTATTTTTCATGAATTGTTAACTAATTTCAGTGAATAAAGTGATGCTTTAAAACACATTGTATATAGTATTGTGTTTGTTGTTACCACTCCAAATATCCTCAATTTCTAAAGTATCTCCAGAAAACAGTATGTTGAAAACCTCCTGAGATGAAAACTCTGTGTACATAATCAATAGGATGCATTATAAGCTAATTGTTTCATTAGAAAATCAATTCAGAGCAGTATTTCCCAGTTCAAACTGTTTTCCCCCTTTCATTTTACAATGATACTCAGACTCTGCATCCATTCCATTGGCAGATATTTTGAAAAAGTCCTGAGTAAAAGCTTTAAATCTTAGATGTAGAAACATGGTGGTGTTCTCCATGGATGAAGACCCGCTCCCTGTGAAGATATAAACGCCTAAGATAAGATAACGAAAACATGATTCTTATTTTCAGGTGATTATACACTAAAGAAAACATACTTGTTATATTATACTCCGTCTCTGCCAATACACCCCCCGAAATCCTTCACACTGGACCTTTAAAGCATTACACAAGTGAGAGAGGGCTTAACAAGATTTAAAGAAAAGCATCCTCTCTTCACAACCTGACTACCTACACACACACACTGAAAACACACATCTAACCAACAAGACTAAGGAAACAGCACTTCCCAAGTCACAGGGAGCCTTAATTTAATTTCCCAGTGTTTGCTTTGAGATGAGACAAGGTCATTTGCATTTCCTCTCTGAGTATTTTTTTAAGCTGTGACTCAGCCTGCTAGTCGAGCAGAGACACACACAGGACAAGGGAAAAGCACAAAAAAGCTTAGGCTTAAATAAAAACAGCATTGTTTTGGTCTGTTAGTGTGTGTGCGTGTGTGTTTGTATGTGTGTGTCGCGACTGCCTGAGGTTGTCTGTGTCTGTGTCTTTGTCTGTCTCATTATGCAGATACACAAGGTTACAGTGGCTGCCTGCTGGGTGTCAGTCCGTGTTTGTTGCTGTGTTTTACTATCTGTTCTCAGCTTTCTGCTCCAACATGGGCACCGCGGACAGCACTATTAAAAAGCCAAGGTGCACTCTCAACCGAGCTGTCTGTCAGCATGATTGGTTGGCTGCTTGTAATCGATGGAGCCTGGCCCACAGGCCAGCCACCTAAATCCATACAGACGGTGGGGAAGGATGAGATGGCAGCAAGGAAAGTGTCACACACACCCCCACTCCTTGTTTAAATGGCTCCCCACTGTTTAAGACCCCATCGATCAGTTAGTGAGCGTGTGGCATTTTGACTTAAACCGTGCATGGATAATGGGCTTGGCAGGCACCATACAGATAGTGGGACAGCAGCCCAAGGAACAAGCAGAGGGGGGGCTCATTAATCCAGGGGCATGCCGTGACATTGCCAACAGGCTGCAGCTGGATTGAGGAGCATCTGGAGCAGCCTCCCATCACCGGTGCCCACCCCACTTTGGAGCAATGGTCTGGCCTGGTCTGGTGCAGCTGACTGCCAAAGCAGATGGTACATTGGGTGGGTACAGGCTGGGCATGGGATGTGCATGGGCAGTGATGTGGCTGATGGAAGCACACAGACATGCTTTGGCTTGCACTGGGCACACTGGTCATATTTACTTAGTGAGGGAGTGTAATGTAGGATTCATGGTTGTGCATTTTGGGGGCATTTGTAGGACTGGACTCGGGGAGGCTTTGGGAATTGGGAGTGTTCAGAGACTTTCTGTGTAAACCTGGTACACAGTATTGGTACACAATATAAAATTTGCATTTGGCATAATAATACTTTGTCCTTTAATCCCTCTGTAATGTGTCATAGCAACCCGATTGCCAGAATAAATGGTGGAATTGTACGTTTCCGCAAACCATGGATATGTAAAGCCCAGGTCAGACCAAAGATTTGGGCTGAAACAAGTTGAAACTTGCAACTACTTGCAATGTGCCACTCTACAGTGTTCTGAAAAAACCTGCCAGCTACCAGTTACACCAATGTAACTAGACCAGATGGTGTATTGTCTCTTTATACCAACGTCTCTTTGTACTAACTTCTGACTTTTTGGGCATATCCAAAACATGGATCCATCTATCCATTTTCAACCACTTAGCAAGCTCCTTCAGGGGGACCCCAGGGCATTCCCAGGCCAGACAAAATATGTAATCCTTCCAGCATGTTCTGGGTCTGCCCCGGGGCCTCCTACCAGTTGGACATGCCCCAAACACCTCTAACAGGAGGCACCCAGGCGGCATCCTGATCAGATGCCTGTACCACCGTAACTAACCCCTTTCGACGCGAAGGAGCAGCTGCTCTACTCCGAGCTTGCTTCGGATGTCCCAGCTCCTTACCCCGTCTTTAAGGCTGAGCCCAGCCACCCTTCTGAGGAAACTCGGCTGCTTGTATCTGCGACCTCATTCTTGCAGTCATTACCCAGAGCTCATGACCAAATGTGAGTGTTTGGACGTAGATCGACCAGTAAATTGAAAGCTTTGCCTTCTGGCTCAGCTCTCTTTTCACCACGACAGTCTAGCACAGCGCCCACATCACTGCAGATGCCGTACCAAACCACCAATCCATCTCACGCACTCTTTCTACCCTCACTCGTGACCAAGACCTCGAGATACTTGTCCTCCCTCACTTGGGGCAGTAACTCTTTCCCAACCTGGAGTGGGCAATCCACCTTCTTCCGGCAGAGAACCATGGCCTCAGACTTGGAATTGCTGACTCTCATCCTGACCGCTTCACATGCTAACCGAAACATGATGCAAATGAAAACCGTGCTGCAGAAACCCAATATAAATACATTACCAGCAAACACACTGCAAATACCGAAAAGATGCAAAGTCAAAAACACATAAACTGTAAAACAAATGCAACAGAAAACCACTGCATATCCACTTCACACAGTGGAAGTTCTCCAGGCTTCTAGAGGGAAGCCGAGCATCATGCTAATGCTATGTAAATCTGTCCCTCTTTTGGAAAGATTATGTACTTTTTTATGTCGCCTCTTTGCTCCACTTTTCTTCCTGCTTCAAAAACACTTTCTCTTATCTGATTTCTCTTCCTCAGCTTGAAAATCAAGCTGTTCCCTTTAGTGCTCCCCCTAAAGGCCTGGAGAACTTTCATTGTGTTGACTGGATATGTGGCTACGCAGTGTTTTTCTCTTACATTTGTTTTCAGGGATTTCTGACTTTGCATTGTTGTTGTATTTGCAGAATATTTGCTTCCGTCTTTGAATTTTCATATGTGTTTTTGAGTCAGTATAGTTTCTGCAGCTGCAGCACATTTCTCCCGATGGAAATGATTTGGGTTGTTGTAGCTAATTGCCCTTGTTGGCCACTGAGTAAAACAAGTAGTAAACACACCTTACCTCAGCAGGAAACATGTTTGTTGTTCCCGACCTGTGGGTCCATTCCACTGACTTTCAGTCAAGTTGAGTAATGATGATATCTTCAAAGCAACTGACTCAAGAGAATCTTGAAAATGAGGGAAAATTCAACGTTGCTCTGTATATACTACACTGTCAGGTATGACTGAGCTCAGTTGGTTTGGTGGACACAGGAGAATCCATCCAGACAATTATTGGCCGGTCATCCACAGTGACCGGCTTTACTGATGATTTTATGGTGATATTTAGTTCACACATTAATCATGCTCTGCTGTCTGGATCTCTGAGTGCAGTTCTGCATATTCAGTTTGTCTTTCCAGTTCAATCTGACAGGGTCTTTCACCCCTGATGCATCGGTCCTGCAGCACCTCTGTCTGGTTCTGCTCCTGCGAAATTACACCGTCATTACCGACTAAACACGCACTCAGTGGTTTCCAAACTCAGACATCAATAAACTAATCACACACCCAGTACAAGCCAAACTGCACGTCAATGCGCCACAATCGCAAATGTCAGTGCTAATGAATGTAAATGTATGCAGTGTAAACCTACACACACCAGTTGAACCGTTGGAGGGCGGAAAGGTGCAACAGAGAGCAGAGAGATGGACTGTGCCTCAACCAGATGGCTCAGATTCACTTTCACAATCATCCTTATTACCTCCAGAGGTTATAACTCTTTTTACACAGAGATCCCACAATACTGTCGCCATGTGGACCCTTTATTACGTCGGCTTTGCTTTTTTATACAAAACCACACAACACTGGCATAATGCCGCCCTAGTATATTATTTTAGACAGCATGCCTGCCTAAAAAGTGGCCTGTTGGGGCACCCAGTAGCTCAGTGGGTAGAGCTGGCGTGCCATGTTCAAAGGCAGTGTCCTTGCCACAGTGGCTGCAGGTTTGATTCCAGCCTACAGCCTTTTGCTGCATGTCATCCCCTCTCTCTACACCTTTTAACGCTTAATCTGTCCTGTCCAATAAAGGTATTAAAAAGCCCTGAAAATAATCTAAAAAAAAAAGTGGCATGTGGCAACAGCATTAGCCTGTGACATCTGGTAGTGCTTTCTAAACAATAATAAAGGCATAACATGGTAATAACAATCATTTACTGTCACTATTATGTGGCGATTGATTTTGTCCTCTGCTCAGAGGGTAAAGAGCTCCTGGACAACATTGCGTCCCCAGTTTGCGGACCGTTTCACTTGCTGTACCTCTTCTTTGAGTTAGCTGCTAACTGCTGCTAGCTTCTTTTCAAACCCCCGGCAGTGGGTCACACATACGACATATCAAAACGTCACACCCTTCCCATCCTACTGGCTCACACTTCTACACAGATGTTGCTCCAGCTCTGTAACTACCTCTGCTGCGCTCCCTCTGTGTTTGAACCTTTTAAACAGCCCTCAAGCGAGGGAGTTCAAGTGTCTCGGGCTATTGTTCACAAGTGAGGGTAGAATGGAGCGTGAGATTGACCGGTGGTTTGGTGCACTTTCTGCAGTGGTGCAGGCACTGCACCGGTTCGTTGTGGTGAAGAGGGAGCTGAGCCTGAAGTCGAAGCTTTAGATTTACTGGTCCATCTACGTCCCAACCCCCACCTATGGTCATGAGCTCTGGGTAGTGACCAAAAGAATGAGATCACAGATACATGCGGCAGAAATGAGTTTCCTCCATGGGGTGGCTGGGCTCAGCCTTAGAGATAGGGTAAGGAGCTCGGACATCTGGTGGGAGCTCAGAGTAGAGCCGCTGCTCCTTTGTGTCGAAAGGGGTCAGTTGAGGTGGTTCAGGCATCTGATCAGGATCCTCCTGGGCCCCTCCTGCTGGAGGTGTCCCGGGCACGTCCCACTGGTAGGAGGCCCAGGGACAGACCCAGAACACTCTGGAGGGATTACATATCTCATCTGGCCTGGGAACACCTTGGGGTCGTCCAGGAGGAGCTGGGAAGCATTGCTGGGGAACAGAACTCGTATCTGTAAGAAGTACATTATCTGTACCGGACGCTGGTTTAATATGAGTATTCTGCTCAACCCTGCACTCTACATACACTGGTAGCAGTTATCCTCTGGGGTAGCCCTACCATATAAAGTGGTTGCTTTTGCAGATTTACACATCACTGAAGACTGGACTGGGTCTGTACTCTCCAAATGCCCTTCAAGTTGCTGATGTGTCGTTGGTGCCCTGTGGTGTTTCCCTGCAGCTCAGCCTGAATCTCTGACTTCCTGTGGATGTGGCAAGAAAACAAAGAGATCTTCTCTTTTGCTGTAACAGTATTATTTTGACTCAATAGTGGATTCGTGTTGTCTTTTCTAATTACACAGATTCTTTTCTGCACACACACAGTCTCAGCACATCACCTCTCATTAGCCAAGATGCGCTCCAAATTGTGCGGCTTAATTAGCCCAAAACAGAGAGAGAAGAAAATTGTTAATGACAGGGAACATAATCCACATTAAAACAGAGCATGCGCACAAGCGTGTGTGCGTGATTTTGTGCACGTATATATGTGTGTGTGTGTGTGTGTTCAGCTGAAGCCCATTCTTCTGAACACAAAGTGATGATGAGCATAATCTGGTCTACATATGGCTGCATTCTTGTAAACAGCAGACAGCTTCACTCTAATTAACCCACAAAATGAGAGGAACAGGAGGCCACAGTTTGTGTGGGCGTTCTGGACCAGCGCTGTGAAAGAGGAATTTCATCGTGGTCTCATTGCTGGGACCTGAACTGTGGAAGGAGACATCTGATAGGCTGAGTGTTCTCCCCACAGCGAGGATCCACTGAGTCTGTGCTGTATTGTATCATCTCAGTGGGGGATTGTGGAGGAGAGACAGTGATGGTCTCATAGCTGCTTTTTAGTGCATGCTAATGGCTAATTAGGCATTTCATGACTAAAGCTGCATGGTTATTCTCATTACATGCTACTCAGTACTCCCAGAGTGCCACAGCATTATGCTGAGGACGGGGAGAAGGCCTGACTTGGTTTCAGTGTCTCACAGTAGGGTATTTTTATTTTTTATATTTAGCATCTAAGGCCAGCCGTAAAGCGTTTGCACACTGAGACCTTTTTTTTTCTTTGTGCGTTTTTTTTAATCTGTCATTTGAAAAAAGAGAAACCTTGCGCACTGTGTCTGATACATTTTATTGTTTTAATCACTGTGAAAATTTGCAACACAAGACAAAATTGATGAACACTTTTGCTCCCTTGCTTCTCTCCACTGGAGGTACCTATCAGGCTGTCGTGACTCTCTCCTTGTGTCTTGCATTTGGCAAGACGCGTTTACAGAAAGGGGCCTAGCTGTCCTCCTTATCTGTCTCCACACTTTTTCTCTCTGTCAGTATGCAGCCCACACCCTCCTCCTCGTCATCCTCATCCACCTGAATATTACTATCTGACCTTTTGAAAGTAGGCTATCTGAGTTATGAAATGATACTCTGTGACCCAGGGGCGTAAATATAAATAGCGCAGGCAGTGCGGTTGCACTGGGGTCCATGAGGTGGGGGGCCCATAGAGAGAGTGGTCCCTCCGACAATGTGTTGGGTGGAGAATGGGCCCTTATGAATGATTGCCACTCTGAAAATATGCCTGTGTTCATTATTTTTTGTCATGTACAGATATGCAGTGATGATTGCTGGGTAATATGTAAGGTGATGTTACCCAAAGTCAAGTCTCTGATCATGTGACGAGACGACGTGTGCACGGTAGCGTGCACTGGGGCCCATTGTAACTACCTTACACCACTACTGTGACCTGTTGCAGATGCATTCTGCCGCCACATTTTCTTCACTGCTTCTCGGTCAAACAACTCTCTAAAGGCTTTTGTGAATGTGAAAAAGAAAAGAAAAGAAAAATAGGAAAAAACAAATCTGTTCCAAAAACTTAAATGACGGACAGTTTGGAGTTTGGATACAATTTGAGGTCGTACTTCTTTTCAGATGTGCAACAAAATGACTTAGTGCACAAAGGCCTTTACACTTGGACTTTTCAAGCGTTATCACCATCACAGACAAATTGCTATTTTCAGAATAAAAACATGAGATTCCCATGATCTTGATCATTTGGTGGTTATAAAACTCAGTCGGTACTGTCTTAAATCAGTCTTTTCTCGTCTTGACACTAGTGAAATCAAACAAGTTTAATAGTATTGTAAGTTTTTAGTCTTGGCTCATGCAAATACTGAAGTTTAATGATGTGAACATTGTCAACAACCAATAGGTGCGCTCTCTCTAGCACTCTAGGTTCACTTGGACTGTGAGACAGGAGGAGAAACTGGTGGAGTTTTGGTATGAACCAGAGTCAGTGTTCAATTCGGCGTGTATCTGATTCACCAACCAGCCCTTATTTTAGTGAGAAATCTTGATTTTAATCTTAATTCTACCTCTGAGCAACAACCGCCCCAAAGCCACAGCCCGAAATACAGTGCATCTTAATGGATTATATTGATGTCCAGTTAACAAGAATACTGTTGACATATGACGCGTTTTATTCGTATTTCTACAGTTATGTGTTTTTGCAGACATGCAAGGAATTGTTAATATGCCATTTTCCTTAAAGGGAGTTTGGCGTGATATTTTCCACTAGGAGCAGGATGGGAAGTAATCTCAACAGGACTCTAGTTGTAGTCTTGCAAATAGTGACCCTGCAAGATCCCCAGTCTTTTCAAAATGTGAGTGTGTAACTAAAACTGCCTTTGTCTTTAGATTTTAGATGGTGCCAGACTTAAGTCTTTTAAATGTATTTCCAAGGTCCTCTCGTGTGTGGTTTCCATAACTGTATTCACACTGGTTATTCATAGCAGTTGGATTAATGGTATGATAATAGCAACAGCCCCATCTCACTCTGCATGGATGTTTATTTGACTGTTCAAAGTCTTTCTCCCTGACATGATAGAGGCCCTATAGATGCTTCTGTCAGCTTAAGTCCTCACCCCGGCTCTGGGTCATTAAAATGCTGTCTGTCAAACACCCTCCAAATTAGACGCTGAACCATTACATTTAAAGGGACAGTGTGTGTGTGTGTGTGTGTGTGTGTGTGTGTGGGTGGGTGTGTAAGAGAGAGATTGGGAGGCGTCAAGGTTTTTCTGCTGTTGCTTAGTGATAAAGCTGTTAATAGAGTAGCCACTGAAGATGTTAACCAGTCTTTGTGTTGCCTGATGAACGCCCCAGTTATCATGATAATTTGACACAAGGGAATCCAGCACAGTGTTTATGTGAATTGGGAGATCATTGTGTGTGTGTGTGTGTGTGTGTGTGTGTGTGTGTGTGTGTGTGTGTGTGTGTGTGTCAGTAGAGGGTCATGGGGGCCTGTAATAATACAAAACCTGCATCTTCCTTGCAAACTGTAACCATCCTCTACTAGAGGGGTTTTCCAGACATTCATGAGATGCTTTAGGGATGAGGGAGTGTTTGTACCTAGAAAGGACATAAGTGCAGATTTAGTCTTAATAACAAGGACTACGCCTTGTCATTAAAGCAAGACCAGTCAGTTGTGCACCTGGCTTTTTCTTCTGCTTAGTCATCCTCCCACAGACGACATGACAACCAAGTGGCTCTGCTCCTCTCTTTGGTTCAGTGTATCTGCAAAATAAAGCAGAATGTTTAAAAGGCTTCTGATGACTAACTTAGACTGTTCTATTTTTTTCATCCATTGTGCTTTAAGTGCCAAGAGGTTCAAGAGATTGTTTGTGTGGAGTTAAAGATGTGTTTGCTTGCTTGAGATTACAAGATTGTGACACCTGAGCGAGACACCTGCAAAGCTGCAGACCACTGTTACACACCAACAAACAACCCAACTGGTTGTGTTTAAGTGATATGTTGCTGTTTGTCCAGCAGATTTTTAGTCATCAAACATGGGTGTTTCTTAACAACCAGTTGCAGTTTTTCCATGAAAAGCAGCTGTTCTTTACTAATACATTGCCGCATTTCTTGCTGGAGTAGCCAGGATAGTGCTAAAAAAAAACCTTTTTTTCTACAGAAACATACGTGCATTTAGTGCAGGTTAGTGCCAAAAATGGGGTTATTTATTGACACATGTATGTGTTTCTTGCCAGGATAGTGTTATGAAAAGCAGTTCTTTTTAATAGGACATTGCTGCATTTCCTGCATGGATAGTGCCAAAAAAGGGGTTGTTTTTTATTGAGACCTTGCTGTGTTTCTTGTCAGGCAAATGTCATGAAAAGCGGTTGGTTTTTGTCAGGACATCACTGCATTTCCAACAGGGACAGTGTTATAAGAGGCTGTTGTTTTTAACAGGACATCGCTGCGTTTCCAGTTGGGTTAATTAAAAAAAGGGGTTGTTTTACTGAGACGTTGCTGTGTTTCCTGCCGGAACAGTGTCACGAAAGGTGTTTGTTTTTTTACTGAGACATACCTGTATTTTCTGCGGGGTTAGTGCCAAAAAAAGGGGTTGTTTTATTGAGACATACTGTGTTTCCAGCTGGGATAGTGTTACGTAAAGCGGTTGTTTTTAACAGAACATTGCTGTGTTTCCAACTGGAATAATTAGAATTAAAGGGATTGTTTCATTAAGTCATTGCTTTGCTTCCTGCTGGAATAATGCCACAAAAAGTGATTGTGTTTACATCACTGCTGTTCCTGCTGAGATAGTGCCACAAAAAAACAGTTGCTTTTTCACAGAGACTTTGATGGTTTTCTTGCCAGGATAGTGCCAAGAAAAACATTGTTGAAACATAAAGAAGTGTAAAGTTTTAACATATCTGCTACATAATAATGTACAAATGTAATGTATCAATGTATCTGTGGATTGCAGAAATGTACAATGCCAACATTTATTCTGGAAGTTGGGTTGCCTGGATACATGTATTTTTGAGATAATTTATATCATAACTTGAACATGATACTTAACGACCACATTTTGAAATTTCTACCAGAGAGAGTACCCATGAGTGTCTCTATGCAGCTTGCAGAAAATCAAGTGGCCTTGTGCAGAGTGTGTACACTCATACAGACACATACTGTACCAGCTTCAGCAGGAGATAACAGCTCTATTTACGCTGCCCTGCTTGCCTCGCCATTCTCTCATGATAACACTTAATAGTTGCTCGCTAGTGTGCGAGCACCTCGCCACGTCAGTTGAGTGGCGGACACAGGCAGCAACCGGTGGACATCTGCACTCAGCCACAAAAATACAGACCAAGTGTAGGACAGTTTTGTCCAATTGAAACAAAACCCAGACTTGGAAGATGAGTAGGATTTAGGTATGACATGTTGAGTGTTAGAGGTGGGGGGATAAACATGATATTCTGCAGCTGGGCTGATGTGTTTGATCTTTGATGTAACACCCTGTGACCTCCACCTTAACACATTGTGAACAGTGTTAGGATAAACTGAGCCATGCACACACTGGAATTTGCAGATCTCTAACACCTACTAAAAACATATTACCCTCTTTTTATGATTGTACTCTTAATTTTTTGAGGACACCTTGTTGTCACGATTACACAGCTATTGAAGGACAGTCAACATGTCTGTGTGTGTTTGTAGGGGAGGTGGTGTTGAAATGGAGCTCTAAAACCATGCGGGGCAAAGCAGAGGGGTGCAACCGATCACAAAACTGTGGTGTTTGCAGTTATACTGGGCGCAAACACAATTGTGTGTGTGAGTTTGTGTGTGTTGACGTACAGTTCAATAAATGATTCATGATGCCATTAAGTTCTGTGAAACACTTGAGAAGAATAAGTAAGCTGTCAGCAAAACAGCAGATCAGGATACAGAATCTGTAAAAGGTGTTTCATAATAACTATGCAGCATATAAGTGATAATAATACACAATCATTTGTTTTCATCTTTGCTTGTGAATGAGCTTTTCCCTAAGTTGCCATTGTTGCTAAATATTTTCACTCATGTCTTTGAGGCTGTCACTTTTGCCATGATGGATGCTCAGAGGACGAAACAATAAGTATGTGTGATTAAGCTCCAGAGTCACGCCTGAACGCACAGAGGTCACCCTCTGACCCTGACCGCTGACACCCTGCATGTGTGTGTGACAGAGAGAGGACGAAGCATTAAATAAAAGAGAGCCAGGCACACTGTTGCCACCAGGACTCTGTTCCCAAGACGGGCCAAATGTCACGCAGCCACACATAGGCCGTGTGTGTGTGTGTGTGTGTGTGTGTGTGTGTGTGTGTGTGTGTGTGTGTGAGGAGTTCAACCACCACTGCTCTGCTGTAACCAAGGAAATGCTTTCACCACATTAGCGCTCGCCTCCCTTGTGTCTCCGTGGTCGTCTTGATTACCTCTCTGGCCGTTCTTGTTACCCAAGCCTTCATTTACAGATCTGAAAGCATGTGATCGATTTGAAGGAGAGATTGAGGCCATTTATCGGCACGGAAAGGCTGAAGGTAGCTTTCTGATTGGCTCCTCAGATTAAAGAAAAAGATGTGAGTGATTAAAGAGCGGGACGAGTCCTCTTGCTTTGAGCAGAAGTCCAATGAGATGACATAGGGTGAGGTTGAGGGGCAGCTGCTGAAGTCCGTTATTACTCCATTAGCATGGGCAGCACTTTAGGAGATGTCATTAAGATGTGTGTGTATGTGTGCACCTGTGTGTCACACTGATGGTTGGCAGGGGGAGGAAGGAAGAAGCTTATTAAAAATGGAGGAGATGCAAGAGCGAATAGTTTGAAAAGAATAGATGATAGAGATATATTATGGAACTAGATGGCACTCAGCTTGTGGTGCTCAAAACAACAACAACAACAACAAAAAAAAAAAAATTAAAAACTCAACAGCGATGTCTCTTTCCAGAAATCATGACCTGGTTACTCAAGATAATCTACAGACCTTGCTGTGAGCAGTTTCATGAAGGAACTATTTTCTTTCTACCAATAAACACCCACCAACTGTATCACCACACAGAAGGAAGTGTCTAGCCTGATAAATAGGGCTACAGCTAAGAGGCATGTCTGCCTACCAGTAGACATGCAGCTGTTGTAGAGAGATGTGTTTGGGGTTGCCACATTGCCAGGTGCCCTGAGCAGTTAGCAGTTCGGCGTCTTCCTCACAGGCCACCTCAGGAGAGCTCAGGAGGTGAACTGGCACCTCTTCAGCTACCAGTCCACACTCTGTATTGACTGGTTCGTGCTGGAAATTGAACCAGCCACCCTCCATTTCCTAAGCCAAGTCCCCACGGACGCATGCTATGCTGCAGCTGCAGCTAACCATGTATGAAAATCCTGCAGTTTACCATTTATGCCCAGTTCAGACCAAAGATTCACAACGAGATGAGTTAATACAGGCAGCTACTTGCAATGTGCAGGCTGTGTGTGAGCTGTGTTAGTTTAAAACGGGTGACTCTTTCTTGCCAATGCACAAACATCCACTACCTTGTTATAATCCACTACTCTGACCAGATCACTAGATGCTAATTGCTAATAGTGGTTTAGGGTTTAAGGTCCAGTGTGTAGGATTTAGAGGGATATATTGGCAGAAATGTAATGTAATAGTATGTTTTCTGTAGCGATTAATCACCTGAAAATAAGAATCATTGTGCTTTTATTACTTTAGAATGAGTTGTTTATATCTACATAGGAAGCCTTGTCCATTGACTCCGCCATGTTGCACCCACATGTTTCTCAAGTGGCCCAGACCGGACAAAGTAAACACTGGCTCTAGACAGGGCCATTCAAGCCAAACTGCTTTATACAGTAGTTAGCATCGTTGGTGTGGGGGGTTTGAACCTTGGGGCGGGGGAGCCCTTCTGTGTGGAGTTGGCATGTTCTTCATGTGTACTCTGGCTTCCTCCCACAGTCCAAAGACATGCAGGTTAATTGGTGACTTTAAATTGTCCATAGGTGTGAATGTGAGTGTGAATGGTTGTCTGTCTCTATGTGTCAGAACTGCTATAGTGTGGTGACCTGTCCAGGGTGTACCCAACCTCTCACCCAGTGTCAGCTGGGATAGGCTCCAGCCCCTGTGGATAGTTTGGTTCATGGTAAAAACCTTCTTAGTGGGGCGTCGATGGCTTAGTGCTAGAACAGGCGCCCCATGTACAAGGCTGTTGCTGCAGCGACTCGGGTTCGACTCCAGCCTGTGGCCCTTTGCTGCATGTCACTCCCTCTCTCCCCCTTTCACACTTATCTGTCCTATCCATTAAAGGCTAAAAATGCCCAAAAAATATCTTTAAAAAAAAACCTTGTTAGGGCTCATTTATGATCCCTTTACGTACGAAAATGTATACGTCCGTTTCAAACGATGTTACCATCACTGCCCACATACTTCCATGCGCCCTTTACGTTGGCATGGATGTTAACCAATATATCCACCAGGGGGCAGCCCAGAGTCAAAAGTTTATGACAACAACAAACTCAAAAACAAACATGGCAACTGTGGAGGAGATATTGATAATGTACCTCTTGCATAAAAGACAAAAACAGAGGCAGCGTTGTAGGAGGCGGTGGTCAGTGAGGCCGTTAAATACATCGCCGGAGAATGGAGAATTCTTTTCTCTAGTACTGCCGATGAGAGAAATTGAATTGTTATTTCTTCTTCGTGTCTCACTAGAGCTACATATCGGGTAGTAACAGCAACACTGTCCCCACAGTTCCCGGTGGTACTGCTCCATTTGGCCTGTATCCGTAAGCTTTATGGAAACGTGCAGAAATACGGACGAAATGAACGCAGAGCATGAACAGAAATCTCCGTCCGTATCCGGATCCGTATTTAACGTTGAGTTTTAGTGTCTGGATCAGAAAAAAGGTGAGCACAGTGAGCAGGTGCTGGGCTAGGGGCCCGAGATGCGTTACAGAAAAACTGATTTGTAACGGTTTCATTCACCAGGTCCATTTGTTTTAAAGAGGAAGAGACTGCTTGCTCCCTGTAAAAACCTCCCCAACAATGATCACTGAATGAAGTTGCAGCTGGTTACAATCCTCGCTGCTAGATGCAAGTAAATCCCCTTAAATCTTGAGCTGGGTGCAACTGTGATAGTCCAAAATAACATTACTAGCAATGTGGATATTGCTCGTCACCTTTTAACCCAAAAGTCATTCCCCAATTCCTTCATTCAACCTTTAAAACATTAACAGAAGGAAGAGAGGAGGAAAGGAAAGACTAATGAAAAGATAAAGAAAGGAAAAGCTGAGCCAAAAGAAAAGAAGCCCATATTATCTGAGGGGTTCATCTGTGGCACTCTGCCGTGGTGCTCCATCTCTTGTAATGAACTTGATCCCAGAGATCTGCTGATCAAATGATCTCCAGCCGGGGGCACTCCAATTTAAGAGACCAGCAGAGGACGACGCGGGCTGCTACAACTGACACGAGGCAGCTCCGCGAAATATCATTTGTAGGGAATTAAGACAAAAAGCCTCCCTTTTGTTCTCGTCGCCTCGGGGTGCCGCAGATTTCCACACTTCTGAACAATGGCAACCAAGAAGTGTGATAAAATGGACTCTAGTGGAGACACACACACATATACACACACAGACACATACATATATCTGAAACGCATGGTCTGCTTACTTTGTTAGAAATCCACAACAAACAAAGACACTCTAGTCCTAATAAGATGCATTCAACCAAGGATGAGATTAGCTGGGGAGCGCCTACACACACACACACACGCACACACACACACACATACAGGCAAAGCTGTTAAGATCTCTGGGCACTTTTCGAGACTTCTGCTGGAATCTGACTGAGAGGGAACATCCAATCTTCTTTAAAACCCCGTCTTCTGAGGCTGTCGATCGTGGCTGTGTGTGCGTGTGTGTGTGTCTGAAATAAAGTATGTCTGGGTGTAAGCTATTTAGAGAGTTGTAGGGTGCATTCTTGTCTTGGGCATGTACTTTACATGGCACACATACCTGCTGTAGACTACAGCCTGCCAATGTTGTGACAGAAATATTCATCATATAGGAATCCTGTCTGGTCTGGATCCCCTGCTGTGACCCGTCTCTACCTCACCCTTGTTCCCGTTTCCATTCCTAACACACACACACACACACACACACAAACACACACACACACACACACACATAACTCGGTTCCAGGTCCCCTACTTGGTAGGTGGAGGTGAAGGCTGAAGGTAATGGTTTCCATTTTTCCTTAATGCCAGTGGGTCAGGGAGCGATGGCAGGGCAGAGCTTCATTACAGCAGCCCAGCAGGGCCCCGTGTCTCCTGTGGGGATTCATTATGTCGCTGCCCCCCCCTCCCACCCAACACACATACCCACACATATACACAACCCAGCTACATCCCGCACTCTTCATAAAGAATTCTATACATTGTCAGATAATGATCCTCTAGGTTTGTACCATAGCAGGACTCCGAGGTGCCGTGAGGCTGCAACATCCACACTGCCTCCGCTACATTTCTGCACACTTTTGTCTCCATGAGGACACGCTGCATTTGCCATATCTCACTTTTCTCAAAAAGAAAAAAAAAAAAAAAATGCAATTGCAAATTGCCATGCCTGAAATTTCAGTCAGCATATCTGTGCACATTTTGCCTGATATTAAACAGAATATCAGCTCGTCACACTCCGTTTCCTCCTTCTCTCTGACATTACGTCCACAAGTACGGTCACACATGAGCGAAATTAACACATCATTAATATTCACCTCCTGTTCACTTCCATTCATAGCGAGCAAAGGGGTGAATAAAACATTTGCTTCTGTTGGCAAAGCAAATTTGCATCTTTGCATCATATGGAGTTTAACTTTGGTGAACTTTTACCGGTGAAGCCGTAGCTTCAACCAATAGCAAAGGAGTATGTGTGGAGGAAACTGTGGTTGTTGCTGTGTTTAACTAGCCGATACTGTATGATATTGGCTTTGAAAAAAATCAAACTGCCCCACATGAGGCATGTTTGGGGGCTTGTTACTCAAACTATGTTATTTATTAACTTTTTACTCCTTTCAAAAGAAATATTATGACTTAACTTATAACTCCTTGCCAACAGATAGTGGTTAAACTACTAGTTATATTACTTTTCAGTCACACCCCATAAAATTTTGTAATTGTGTCCTTTCTCCTTGAATTCAGATGTCATGTGCGCCTCTGTCTGAATGTCAGGGATAGTTGAGATTTATACTTGTGCGTCAGCTCAATGCAGAGTCTACGCCGTAGCCTATGCACGTGGCCTACAAGGTTGTGAGCGTTCATACTTGTGCAGTGGTGTGTCTGTGTCACTCTAGTTACATCTCCAAAACACTGGTCTGCGGTGGGGTTTCTGTGAAGTGCTGTAAACTTTAGTAGATTCAAAACACACATTAAACACACATTAAACATGGCTTAATAGTGACAGTTTCAGTACAAAAATTGGCTACACTATAACTCGCAGTATTCACAGACAAACACTTTAAACAAATACAACATGCTAATGTTATTAGCACAAGCCTATGGTATTTTACTTTGTGTAAATTAGCCTAGCAGCTAGCAGACTTTTCCTCCACTCGTATAAAGCCAGGGACAACAGCATCATAAACAAAGGTAACGTTACAAAATTTAGCTCCTTTACAACTCACAAGGTTCACCGACAAACAACTGTCTTATACTAAACATATTTTCCAAAAAAATACAACATGCTAACGTTATTAGCACAGGCCTATGGCATTTTACATTGTATAAATTAGCTTAGTGATGAGAATTGATTTCCTCTGCTCATATGAAGCCAGGATAAATCACACACAAGACTTAAAATGCTATTTTGTGGAGGTTTTATTGTCTTCACAATTTATTGTTTCTTATCTGTGAAACTGAAGTAAATAAAAGCTTTGTTTCCACTGAGGCTGGCGTCAGGCTACAGCGGGAACTGCCCATTGGTTCGACAGCCCATTGGTTCGACAGCCCATTGTTCCGACCATATTAAACTCATTGTTCCGAAGTCCGTTCCGAAATCATCATGATGCCCTGTGGTTAAGGTCTGGTTAGGTTTAGGCACAAAAAACACTTGTTTTTGTCATGGGAAAAAAGCGTGTTGACAAAAAAATTTCATCATAGTTTTCATCAGCGAAATTAACACTGGTTTTATGTCACCATGCCAGGCAAATCAGTTGACTCGATCTTGGTAAAGTGGCCGTATTCAAATGTCTGGACCCAGAAAAGTGCACATTGTTGATTCCAGAGCCAAAATCGGGTTTCACTATAGAAACAGCCACAAGTCATTTCCATTGCAAGTATACCACTTGAACTCTCACAGGCAAAGCAAAAAGGGTTTTTTCCATCACTCTGCTGCTTAGATGTGCAAAGAGCCTTTTTCAGCCTCCTAAAAGTCCCTTAATGTTATCAACGTATTTTTCAAATTTTCTTATTTTCAGCAAATCAAATGTTTCTTTGCCTGAATAGTGCGTATCAACAAATATGGAACAGATAACAGAATATCCATCTTTTTTGTGAGTGTACCGTCTACCCACTCTTCCCCAATAAAACACTACCAGCAGTGAAATACACACAAAAGTAACACACACACACACACACACACACACACACACACACACACACACACACAGATAGAGATCAAGATTTATACACAGGGACATTCATTTATTATTTTAAGTGCAAGCAAGACAAAGAGGCACATTTGCAACACACATACACACAAACTGATTAATGGGAGCTCATATATAGTTACCATGCCCAGGTGCAGAGCTCCTGATCCTCTTTTGTCTACAGCAGCCTTGTGCACATCACATTCATACTGATCCACTTTCTCTCCTCCACTGCTTCATAAACAACCCTGTCTGTGGATGCAAAATTAATTTCACCTACAAACAAAGGTAGATTCCTATAACGGAGCTTTTCACATTTCCCCACTTGACTTATGGGGTCGTGCATGTGCTGAGTGAGCTCAGTAACCCCGTGACGTCGGAAACCCATTCAAAATACATTCTGCAATTTGAAAAATGTGTGGCAGTCAATTGGAAAATAAGTACCCTGTTCTTAGCCCACCTCATGAATTCATGCATTTTGCACTTTTCATTATACCTGTGGTGTGCTGCGAGCGGTTATGAGTTCTACAGTGCATTTTATCATATAGCTGGTGTGGTTACTGCATTTATGTATAAAAATGTATATTTATTCAGTGAGAGCCACTACATCTTCTGTGCTATGTTGATGCATGTGTTTATAAGGGCTGGGTTTAGAGACCTTTGAATTGGGGGGGGCAGTGAAATAAAGACCCACACTTAGAGCCTGGGTTCTTGGCAATTATAATTTGTACATTATTCATAGCAATATTGTTTATTTAATGACAAATAAACAACTTTAAATATCCTAAAATGAAATAATATCAATAAATCGCTGCTACCTCCAAATAGTCCCTGATTACAAACATGGCTGCATTTTGTATCTCGAATTGTTTTGTGAATCTTTGTTCCTTTATGTCTCTTTGTTGTTGTTTTGCATCTCTTCGTTTTGTTTTTTTGCATTTTGTTTTATTTAAATCTTCTTTTGTTGTTTAGCATCTCTTTGTTGTTGTTTTGCGGTTCTTTGCTGTCATTTTGCATCTCATAGTGGTTATTTTACAACTCTTTGTTGTTGTTTTCTGTGTTCTGTGTTTTGTTGTGATTGTACTGTGCCTCTTTTTGGTTGTTGTGTATCTCTTTGCAGTTGTTTTTCATCTCTTTGTGGTTATCTTGTGTCTATGTTGTTTTGTGTCTTTTTGTGATTTATTTTCATTGTTTTATTGTTGGTTTGTGTCTTGTGGTTAATTTTATCTTTCTGTTGTTTTGCATTCTTTTGTGGTTGTTTTGTATTTCTTTGTTATTGTTTTGCACCAATTTAAGGCACCAATTTAGAAATGTGCTTTTCATGAAAATAACCTTGTGGGGACAAATAAAGTTGAAACAGTTTCTCATTTAGTAGCTTTCAGCTGCTTTGCATGAGACATAAAATCAAGGTTTGTCTCATATTTATTGCGACATGTTCTCCTGACTGACTCTATGGCTCACAGATGTGAACTGTGATGCCACAGCACAGCTGGGTATACAGTGCGCCTACTAGTGTCACCAGGTTGTTCTGACTTTCACAGCTGACATTCCCTGTTGGACCTGCAGCAGCTACTGAACCCAGGAGACGTCTAGCTTAAGGGCTTAGCCTCAGGGCCATAGGCTGTCAACACAATCAGAGGGTTAATGTCAGACACAGCTGTACACACACACACACACACACACACACACACTGACATCACCTTTAGCAGACGTCCACATGCAGCACAGGGACAGACCTTCAGGTTCCATCAGATAAACCATTGTTTCCTTATTAGCTGTTTCCTGACACAACACCCCATCGTCACGGTGAGCGCAACTTTTCATAGTTGATTGATGTCTTCAATCTATTTGCCGTTTTCTCTCTTGTAATATTTTTATTTATTTTCCCATCCATGCATGTGAGGTACTTTGTCTCCCGTGCTAATTCAATCTGCAAGGTGGGATGGATGGATTGAGGGAGAGATTAGGTTTGGTTAGGTTGTATATCGACACAACCTCATGTTCGCTGTGGGTTGCCTCATAAGGGATAAGGAAGTCAAGGACAAGCAATTTGTCTGAGGTGTAAATTAATTTGCAACATTAAAAAAATAGATGGTGATATGGAAATGAAAGTAATTAAGATGATAGATTGGATGCAGCGTGTGAGATTCATGTGTCATCGCTACAGTGCTCCCAGGATGGAGATTCACAGTCATAAGCATGAGTTCAGATGGCTCAGCATGCGCTGGGAGCTCACAGACACTAAAGTGGTCCTTGTTTGGAAGCTGCGAAAATGGTGTCTAACTGCGTGCTATGCTGTGCGACTCGTATGTCTGTGACTCTATTATTGTGTCTTTAATTTGCTTTGTGTTCATTTCCTTCCTTTTACACCTTTCTGTTACTGAAAATTCAGCAGCAGTATCTCAGCAGTGTCTCTTTGTCTCTGTTACTCATGAGAAAATATGATTAGTTGTGATCTGGATGAATAAACCAACACCTCTAACAGTTCTACAGTTTGGGAAATAAACATTTTTTTTTTGGAGGGGGGAGTTAGATGAGCTGATCAGTATCACTCTCACACCTTTTCACGGCAGCTGCTGGCAGGGTTAGCTTAGCATAAATCAACATGATCTCACAGAAATACGTGAAATGACAGTTTAACATCACATGACATGGTGGTGGCAGATAAAGTGATAAATTATGTGGGTTTGGACATCAAAAGTTCTAAAAAGGATTGTGGTTTCGGTTAAAAAATAGCTACATTTATTATTACATATGGGATGTTGTCATGTCACAGGAAGTAATTACGTAAAAGATCGTTAAGTTTAAAGAAGTTAACATTTACTTTACGTTTCACACGGAACACAAACAGCAGTCTGCTGGGCAAAAGTCTGGTGTTTGTTTGATCCATTCATCTCCCAGACCTTCTCCATACATGGCAGCGATGTGCGGGTTAACCTACAAACTGTGGTTCCTGCACGGTATTGGGTGGTTTTTGTAAGTTTGCTAAATAAGGCAGGCAGGTCATAAACCGACAAAGCAGCATTCTGAGTAAGCTATTAATTAACTTACAGAAACATTCAGTACGTTTACATGCACAGTTTAATTCCACTTTTAATTGGAATGAAAGGCCATTCCGATTAAAAGTGGTCATGTAAACGGTCATTCTGATTGAAAAACGGTTGAAAATCCGATTAAAGGGGGTGGTTTAATCCGTTTGTCATTCCGAATGAAAGAATTTTGTGCGCATGTATACACTCATTCCTCTTTAAATTCATTCTGGTCTTTCTGCGCATGCTCGTTTCCTTGCCCTTCTGGCGCGATGACATATATAGCGCGCATAGCAACAGGCTGAGATAGAGCAGTCGGACTTGTTGCACTCACCGGTTTCCATTCGCCACAGCACGGTCTTCTATCTCCCTTCTTCGACCTTCTACCTCCCTTCTCCTCCTCAACAGACGAAGCATTAGCAGAACAAGGTTGTTGTCGTACTGCTGCTTCAAGAATATAAGCAAAACACGCCCGAAAAATGCACTAAGAACGGCATCGTCAAGCATCTTGTTATCCGGAGCGAGGACTACAGTGTTTTCTTCCGGTAAACGTAAACACGTAACATCTGCCCACCCCCTATCCAATCAGAAACCTTCCCTGACCCAAACCTTGCGCAGACCTGAATAAAGGCAATTGAACTGATCTCCCATGTAAACCCTCATTCCGAATGAATATTTCCCATGTAAACTACCTGGAAAGACTTTAATTCCGAATGATTTCATTCAGATTTATTTCATTCCGAATGAGAAGCTATCATGTAACCGTAGCCATTGTGCAATAGTCCACCTTCCACCACTTCTTTACCTTTCTCTGAATCTCTTAATCTCTCACGGATCAAGCAGCTTTATGGTCAGCACTGCTGCACTCAGGGTTTCTGTCATCTGGTTTTTGACCAGGAAAATCTGTCAAAGTCTGACATTTTTAAATCTCTCCTGTCATAATGTCCTGTACCTGTCAGTTGGGCTCTCATGTAAATCATCCATGTAGGATACCAGCTGCACACTTGAGATCATACTTTAGACGTGACCACTTTTAAGATAGATGAGTACTTGCTGTGTTCCCATGTTTGTACTTTTTAAACTGAACACATTTTATATTCTGATATTTACTGCAAATTACATCCAATATAGCCAACAGCAAGGTGGTTGTTATTAGCGATGGTCATTACTACAAACTATCAGCTCCAGTTTGCAGGTCTGTGGTTTGAGTTTGGTTAATTGATTAATGCATGTTTGAGGATCAGGCAGGGCTGATTGGCTCTTATAACTGGCAGGTGAGTTGGGTTTTAAAAAACCTTAACCTGGCCATCACCAGTACTTGGACTCTCTCACATTTTATACTACCTGTGGAGTTGTAAGATTAACCACCGCCCACTGTGTGATGTTGTTAAACCAAGGAATTTGTGTGTCCACCATAAGAAAGGATCTTAATTGACTTTTCTTAAGCATTGTTTCTGTGGTGCCAGCACTGGGTGCCACTGCTACATAATGCGCTGTTTAGAGGCCTTGGTCATTTCACACATTTCTGTGAGAGGAGGTTGCATAAAGACTTAACTGGAAAACAGCTAGCCTGCCTCTGTCCAAAGGTGAAAGTGCAAAAACAGAAGTGCAAAAATAACAAGTTGACATCTTTTAAATGCTAAGCTAACCATCCAGCTCTATATTCAGGGTGCTTTCAGACCTAGAGTTGTCTTGCTTTGGTCTGAGTCAGGGACTAATTTTGTTACTAAGTTGCATAATTGCCTAGAGTTGGTTCATGTTCTCACAGCAGCATTTACAAGTGGACCAGTTAAAATGCCTTACACATGAAAGCTGCTCTTGATTGGTCAGAATTTCCATGTGGGAAAAATCCAGGAAGTAAACAAAACATTGAAGAAGAGTACACTTGCAAGATAAATGTGACACTTTCTAATGTCACAATGGAGGGACAACTACGCAGGTTGATTTTAGCGCTGCTCATCGTGGACTATATTGCTGTCATTGTTCATTTTAGTCAAACCATACAGTTTGAAAACGAGGCGCGGCTCCAACTAGAAAACAATGTTTTGATGCATTGGATGTGCTGAATGTGCATATTAAGGCAGTACAGGAGGAGGTGCACATTAATAATCCTCCAGGACTGTAACATGCTCATGTTTAACCCAAATAATGTGTCATGTGACTGCAGTTGGTTCGGATTGAGGTCGGAACACGTTCTCACCACAAACGAACCGCACCAGAGTTCATTTGTAACCGGACTGAGACCACCTCTTCAGGAAGGTCTCGATCCAGTTGTTTTGGTGTGCACCAGAGTGCGATTGCTGTGTTCACACCTGCCCAAACGAACCACACTTAGCGGGCAACAAACTTGAGTTCGATTGAACCGAACCAAACAGGGCAGCTGTGAAAGCACCCTTGAGAGATATGGGAGTGCTCTCAATGTCTCAATGTTCTCATCAAACTCTTGGCAAGAAAGTGAATAAGTGAATAATAATAATAATAAAAATGCTTTTCAAAAATGTCAAATGATTCCTTTAAATTCATGTGTAATCCCTTTACATCACTGCCTTTATTTCTTAATCCATTGAGGGTATTCACAATAGGCTCTCATATTGTAACTGCTTATTGTCTTATCTTCAGTGCTCTGTATCAGTTGTGTTCTTATCTGTATCTTTGTAGCTGCAGTGCCACACAGGGAATCATTAAAGCTGCAGTTAATCATCTGATCTAATCTCCAAAAAGATGAAAAAAAAGCTTGTAGAAGTCAAGAGTCTCTGAGACTAAAGAAAACAGTTACATGCTCAAATGCACTCTGGACCAGTGGCTTTAACCACCTATGCAGTCTTCTCTTTGAGCTTATAGAGCAGTCTGAATGAGTCAGTGATAAACAGACCTATTACTGAGCGCTGATTGACCAGTCCACAGGCAGGCCCGCTCACTCTAAAGATAGCAGAAGGTATTTTATTTCCCTGCTAATCTCCCTCAACTCCCTGTATTTTATTTCCTCATCGGCTTTCTCTTTCTCTCCCCTCTCACTCTTTTATCTCTTTTCGTACAGCGCTCAAGGTCACCAGGTTTTTGCCTTCATTGACAGCAGTGGACCATCTCCACAGAAAATGGTTTGAGCTTCACTTTTCTCTCAGACTCTGGCAAGCAATTCCCCCATGGTTTCAAACCAGCTTTCTGAGCACATACTCCCGGTTTGTCTCACCTCTTGATTGTCACTGAAAAGCAAGCTGGACCCAACAAATTGATTTTCCCCCCACTTGTGTTATTAATCATTTTAGTGAGAAGTAGCAGCTATTGTTCGTCACAGGCGAGTGATTGTCAAATCTCCTCATTTACGCACCTGAAACTGTCACTTTCACTTTTAACCAGTGCTGTGCACAACATTTTGCAAGGCAGGTGCTCAAGTGAAAAAAGGCGCCTCTTCCACAATTCCACCAGGCGAGTGGCTGAGGAAGGGGGCGGAGTGAAGATTGTCCCTCGCTGCGGGGAGAGGAGAGAGGGCTTCCACGGAGGTCAGGCCTCTTTACCCAGCCCCTCTCCTCCACACTTTGGCTTATTTTCACCCAGCCCAGCACTGGTACCTTGGAGAACGGTCCCTCGCTGCGGGGAGAGGGCTTCCCGGAGGTCGGCTTCTTTACCCGGTCCCTCTCCTCCACACTTAGACTTATTTTCATTGTGCCGATGGTGGCTTGGAAAACCGCCTCTAACTGTGTCACACAGCCAGAAGGGAAGGCGGCCGGAGCTCAGCTGGTCCCCTTCTCCACACTTTGACTTATTTTATCCTACTTGGTTCTATTTCTCCCTCTCTGGGAGCCTGGGCTCTCCCTAACCATGCAGCAGCCCACCGCATCCATCCATCCATCCACCCGTCCCTCCCTCGCGGCTCCACACATATACCCCCAAGGCCCGGCTCTCTCTCACCACACAGCAGCCCTCCACACCCCTCCCTCGCCGCCCTGCACATATACTCCTGAGCCTCGGTGCCTCTCCTTGACCAACTAACCTAAATACTATAAACACACTACTAACTGTAAACCTACACTAAAATACACTATGCTAACAATACAATTTGACAAATTACTAGCTATTCTCTCTGCTCTACTACTCTCTCTGCTCTGATCCATCCTACTCGCTATCAGTTTGATAACTGCGGACAGAATGGTTTTATAGTAAGGGGAGGAGGAGTAAAGGGAGGAGGGCAGGCTTTAGAGTGGACGGTTAGTGACGTCATTTGCCCCGAAAAAGAGTCATTCGCCTCCAGTGTAATGTAATGTAAATTCAAATGTATTAACCAGGTTTCAAGCTGTAGAGGGCACTCCATAGCACATTTTTAAAATAAAATGTAGATTTTCAACAGTTTGCACTAAACTGTCCAGATTTTGAGCAGGATCAGTCAGTAACACTACTATACAACCAGAAACAATGATTAACAGCTGAAAAAAATGGTTTTAGGGTTTAGTTACTCTTGACGTGCCCCAGGCACAACATTTGGACCCTGGTCTGAGCCGGCCCAATGCTATGTTATGATTGGCCTGTCTGCGTCTGGGGGCGGGACTTAGCGAAGGGTCAGTTGGTGGCTGTGAAAAGGGAAGTTGAAGAAGCTCGACTCAAATGGAGATGTTGTAGATACAACACATTTTTAATTGAGAACTGATGCCATGGGCCAAATTAAAAAACTAAAATGTCAAATTATTAAAGGAAATTTTAAAAAAGTCTTGCAAAAAGAGCACTTATCTAATCAGAGGCCAAAGGACAGGTAGTTGAGCAGCACCTGGGGTGTATCTGTGCAGGTGCCTGCTTTTAACTCCGTCAGTGTTTCTTGAAGCTTTTAATTTTTGTTCTGTCAGTACAACTGAGGTCCTTTTGGAAATGTTCTCTCCACTTGGACCAGCACCCAAGCATATTAGCAATTACAGGTCTATCTACCGAAAGTGAATCTTTGAAAACTTCTCCCTCCCCGTTGTGCCTTTTTCCTCTCCCCCTTAATCGTTTTTCAGAAACATTTATTAGGGAGTTGTGTTTTAGTTGCTGCTGTGTACGTGATCACCTTAAGCTGAACATTTCGAGAAATGGAGGTAGTCGGAGGAGCGTCATTAGCATAATTTCCCAGAGGCGCACTGAGCTTAATTATCAACATGGCTGTGTGCAGACTAGAGCACAGCTCATCACATTAGGATGGAGTCCCTGCTGTTTGTGCCCACGCTTCGCCAGGTCCCAGCTGACTACCTGCAGATTCATTGCTGGCACAGTTCAACTCCCAGCAACTCCAAAACTTTCATCTTGCACGCTACCAATCCTCACCTTGAGCGTGCACAGGGGTCGAAATTATGGAGCAAACTCGATGCACATTTAGATACATAACACCGGATACTATAGCTGTATGTTATTTCAACTCATCTCCTTTTAAAGATGACTGGTTTTTGCTGTTGTGTGTGGTCGTCACACACATTCCTCTGCCACTATCTTTATCTGTGGTAGCTGCTTAATGCGCTGTCACAGCCGTGTTTTGGACTTCCCTCTGCTTCCTTCTCCCTGCTGCCTGTCTGGAGGTCTAGGAAAAAGTGTGTTCACTGCGTGAGAGAGAAACAAAATTATCCATCCACATCTTCATTCGTCCGTATATAGAAAGGGGAAATGGAAATTCTGCGTCATGTGCGGCCAGTGAAAAGGCAATTTCCTAGAGAAACACTACCTTTATGTGCTGCCCTTTGTTATGCTTTCATTACTGGACACACACACACACACACACACACTGTGTGTGTTTCCACCTCATACACACAGTGATTAAATTATGCAGTTTAGACCCTAATCTCTTGGATTTACTTGTGAAGCTGCTGTTGACCCTCAATTGTTGTATATTCAAACCATGGGCGGATTATGAGACAACGGGCCCCTGGGCACAGATATGCAAAGGCCCCCACCACCTCTGGTACATAGGACAGGACTTTGTGGTTGCTTTGTATCTCCTTGTAGTCATTTTCCATCTTTTTGTGGTTTTGTGTATCCTTGTGGTTGCTTTTTGTCTCTTTGTAGTTCTTCTGTGCCTCTTTGTGTTTTTTGTGTCTCTTTGTAGTAGTTTTGTGTCTTTTTGAGGTTATCGTGTGTCTCTTTGAGGTAATTTTTTGTCTTTTAGGTTGCTTTGTATCTCTTTGTGGCCATTTTGTGTCTCATGGTTGTTCTGTGTCTTTCTAGGGTAACATTATATGTCTCTTTGTGGCCATTTTGTGTCGCTTTGTGGTTGCTTTGTGTCTCTTTGTAGTTCTTTTGTGTCTCTGTGGTTTTGTGTCTTTTGAGATAGTTTTGTGTCTCTTTGTGGTAATTTTCTGTCTCCAGTCATTTTGTGTCTTTTTGTGGTTTGTGTCTTTTTGAGGTAATTTTGTGTCTCTTTGTGGTCATGTTGTGTCTCCTTGTGGCTGTTTTGTGTCTTTCTGAGGTGCTTTTATGTCTCTGAAGTAATTGTGTGTCTTTTTGATGCTTTGTTTCTCGGTTTGTGTTTCTTTGTTATTTTGGCTCTTTTTCAAGTAATCCTTCTGGTTGTTTTGTGTGTTTCTGGGGTACATTTATGTCTCTTTGAGGTAACTCTTTTCTTTATGTTGCTTTGTGTCTCTTTGTAGTTGGTTTGTGTCTCTTTGTAATTTTGTGTGTTTTTGAATTCTCTTCAAGGTAATTTTGTGTCTTACTGAGGTAATTTTATGTCTCTTTGTAGTCGTTTTGTATCTCTGTGTGGTTTTATGTCTTTTTGTAGCTGTTTGGGTCACTTTTAGTTAATTTTGTGTCTCTTTGCATCTTTCTGTGGTCTTTTGTTTCTCTTTTTAGGTCCTTTTGAGCCTCTTCCTGATGGGTACATGTTCATTCGGGTAAAATTCTATAGGTGAAGGCCATGGGGGCCAATGCCACCTTGGGGGCCAGGGCCCAGGCCTGGTAGGCCTGTTCAGTAATCCATTCATGATTGAAACACTTACGCATGATTGCACATGTCTATACAATATAACAGTGAGTGTATGTGGGTCACACTCTGTGTTTACTGCCCCGGGCTGTTACTGTAAATCAGCACCTCATTTACATCAGCTTGCCTGATCACATCTGGGTTATTATTGTCTACATGGGACCAAACAGAGATCAGCTCACCTGTTCTATTCATGGAAAATGCTTGCTTGTGGGAAAAAAAGAGAGACAAGATGATGAAGAACATGGTGGAGGAAAACACCCTAAGAAGAACAGTGGTTCTGATGTATCGCTCTGGGCCTGCATCTGTAATTAAGCAACATTTCTCAGCTCTCTCCAGCATATGTTACCTGTCACTGTGTTTCATCAACGACAAACATGGCCGGCAACACAGACAAATGAGCGTTGTGTTGGCAAATCAAGATTTATTAGATGCATTTTGTTGTTTTTTTGCATTCGCCTCCAACTTTACCTGGAAGAAAGCAGCCATTATCCTTGGCAGAGGAGAGAAATGTGTTTTTTTCACCAACCTGGATTGTGTGTTGATGTCTTTGCTATGCAAGGTAATGTGACATCAAACAAGTTTGTGGTAATGTAAGGCCACAGTGTAATGTGTGGGCTCTTTCATGTGTCTTTGAAGTGAATAGCAGATAATGTCCCTGTTTGGACAGCAGCCAGATGAGAAGTTTCTTTCAAGAGTGAGAATAAGCAGCGGGAGGTGGTGACTCGGAGGACATAACACCCAAAGGTCCACTGTCGTTCTGTGCTGCTACTTTTAATGTCTTTGTATTTACACGTCTGACTGCTCTTGTCCCAGAAGAGCTGGTGGTCTCCACTCGACTGTCTGTCTGGCTTGTAGGGTCTGAGAAGATAAGCAGCGCATTAGTCCGTTCTAATATATTCTAGCTCTGTTTCTGGCTGCAAGGCTTGAATTGTATAACCTGTCCTGTCTTATTTTTCAGTGTAAGTCCTTCTCTTCCGGACTTCTCATTATAAAACACTTTAAAGTGACTGTTCTCTATAGAAGAGTGCACAAAGATATTTGGTTAGTAGACTGTTAGTGAACTAAGCTACTGTTCAGATGTAAATCTCCCCTCTGATCCTGAGAAAGGTTTAACAATACTATATTGTTAAGACAGTGAGTCACTCCTCTTCAGTACACTAGGCTTTATTGTGTGGTAGTCGTCTCAACAGGCGTCTCTCTGTCTGGGCTGGGGTGACAATAATCAGTGCACGTAAAATATTTAATGCAGGTGATTGCCAGGAGGAGCAAACAGACGGATGACATCATGAAAAAACAGAAATTAAAGAGTGCTGCATCTACAGTAAGGGAGCCACCTATTTCCTATTGAGTTTAAAGGAATATGTCATCCCCCACATGACCATTTGTATATCAATTAATCAACCCTATTCAATTGAATTTGTGAAAGAAACTGGAATAAACTGTTTTTCTCGCATGCCTCAGGTAAACAGAGAAAAACTGAGAAAATTCATAATTAATTGAAGTCGTAGGGGTCTGGGTTTATCAAAAACTCAAACCACTCATGCAGAATAATCCAAGCCTGATTTATCCAGTCGTATGCTCAGTACTATACTACTAATAATTACCCCAAACAGGCAACCCTTTTCAATGGGAAACTCAACTACAAGTGAAACGTATTTATGCTCAATTCAAAGCCAGACTCCATTGACAAAAACAGTAATTTTATGTCGCTGAACACAGGAGCTGCTAGCAGCAGCAGAAAAAGCACTGAAAATCTACACTCAAAGTCTGTAATAATTTCACTTCCAATCATCGGCGAACTCACTACATTTTCACCTGCAGTATGTGCAACTAATTTTAAGTTTCTAAAAGCAGAGACCTCAGTGTTTTTTGGGAGGCACAGGAAGTGTTTCACCATGTAGCTGTTGTATAAAAGGTGTGGCCAGATGTGGTTATGGATTGTCACTGAAAGCTGCCTCTTGTTTTGGATGTTGCTCTGTCATCATTTACTCGTGGTCAACAGACTTCTGCCAGGCTGCTGGCAACTTGGCATCCACAGTAAAGGTGCTCCTCTGGTGTTCTTTGTTCCCTACACGTAATCCCCACATTTAGAGCAGACTAGTTGTAACGAAGCAAGAAGTAGCAAATCTTGCCCTCTAATGACCTTTCTAGTCAACTAATATGTTGTTGACTATTAGGGGGCAGCCCTAGCTCAATGCGTTACTACTGACCACTGGCTGCTGCTGGTCTACCACTGCTTCTATCAGTTAGTTAGTTTGTATTATTGTTTGACTTTGGTGAATCTGAACTAACCCTTTAAAACACCAAATGCGCGTCACAACACAAACAAACAAAGTCAGTGGTAGACCAGCAACTCCCATGTTTTGTCAGTGGAGTCTGGCTTTGAAGAGAGCATGGATAGGTTTCACTTTCCGTTGAGTTCCCCATCAGAAAGGGCCGTAATGAGCATATGGCTGGATGAATGAGACTTGTGTGAGACTTTGTAAACAGATGCTTTGATGGAGTTTTGCTGTTGTTAAACGTGGACCCCATTTACTTTAATTCATCAGGCATTTTTTCTCCGATTTTGGATTCTTTGTTCACCCTGAAGGCGTGTGAGAAAACGCTTTCTTCATGAATTCAGCGTAACGCAGGGTGGGTAACTGATATAAAAATTTTCATTTTGGGGCTGAAGTATTCCTTTAATTCTTCACTAACAGAGTTATGACAGTCAGAACATGGTGGAAATAGAGTCTGATCCAAAGCAGAGGTTTTGGCTTCGTAATGAAAGGAGCCTTGGAGCTCAAAGAATTGAATTTCTTTTTCAGTAATATCTTGTAAGAAACTGAAGAATTATACATTAGATACAAGGTGTATGGATGTCTGGGACTGCAGTATATTGGATTTCTGACATTTTCTGACAAGAGTAGATACCAGATTGCTACAATTGAACTCACATTGACATTGAAATATGACACGTGTTTCTAGGTTTGTGTAATAATCTAAGCCAGTGAGTTCTGTGTAAGAGGTCTCTGATGAAATTGATTCAGTGTCACGCTTGGATGCCAGGTTATCACACACCTTTCTAACCCCACAAACCCATTCTCCTTCTTTTTCTCACTCTCACCACTGTGAACCCGTTTTACTGTCTCTGGAAGCTCTGTTTCTCGGTTGCACCACTTAGAGACAGAAACTCAAGGTTAATTTAGCTCATTTAGTTTGTTAAAGCTGAGTCTTTGTATGGTAGCACAATGTTTTCTTCCCCTCTGTTTTATTTAATTTTTGAGTCTCTCCGCTGCTGCCCTTGCTGTGAACATGCACACAAAAAACCTTTACACAAAAACAGAGAGGCAGGCACAGAAAGGTATGTCTCGCTATTCATTAACGTACACAAAGGCCTCCGCAGCCTTGCAGCTACCTACGAAAACAGACTGAAGCTGATGAACAATGAAATGTAGTTCTCTTGGATGCTTCGGGCTGTTTTGACTTTCCAAATCCATATTTTACTTCCTCAGTCTGAAGCCTGTGCACACTTCAAAGCTGCTGAAGTGTGCATTCAAACAAACAAGTAAGCCAAGGACATTTTTTCAAGATGAACAGACTATAACTCTCCTGAATGACAACGTTGTAAATGAAAATGTAATTTAAGAAACTCAAAATAATGTAATACTGTTGGACAGAACTGCCATTTCTGCTTATGAGGACAAACCTAAATTCTTTTTAGGTTGAAATATTACTTCAGACAGATTAAAAAAACAATAACCGGGAGTGAATTTAAACCCAACCCCCCATCTTTGGCACAGTGTGTAAAGTTTGCAATGAAACTGGGACACATTAGTGCCCAGCTAACTTCAGGTCTCTCCATTATTCACTGTCTCATCATCTCTGAGCCATTATGATAGCCTCGTGTACCCAGCGGCGCTCATCTGATCTGGGCCGACACACTCATCTTAACATTTATTCCTCTCAGTGGAGAAGGGACTGGACTTTCCTTCCTGTCTTGCGTTCTTACAAATGCCGGCCGTTAATTGGGAGTAGGAAGGTTTGTAAACTGTCGGCTACTTGGGTCTATTAGGGGGTAATTGATGGAAGTACTTGTAGCTTTTTACTGCCTGGTGGCTGCAGCTCTTTAAAACCTCTGTAAGTGACTGCAGAAAAGGTATTAGGCAGTTCAATCTTATATTTCCTTTTGTAAAAAGCAACACTTTCCCACACAATATTAAGACATATATATAGCGGAAATAGACAAGTTTTTTGCTTTAACTTATCATTATAAAGTCAATGTAGATTGCAGTATGTCATAACACCATCAACATTTAGATAGGCTCTCTACTGGCTTCGCTTTTACTTTTCACCGAGTACAATCTCCAGGGAAAATGAAGGCTCCATTTATGACACAAAGGACGTGCGCAACCAAAACAGGAAGAGAATAGCACTTTTGTATTCCCTGGTAGCTATCGGTAGCTACACCCAATTACTAAAGAATATCTTGTTCTTTGCTGTTACTATCCCCAGTTGCAGAAATGGCAAAGTTGGAACCAAAGTAACTCACTGCAGTCTGTCCTGTGCTGTTGGTAGTTGCTACGCGCAAAGGAAAAAGGGAAGCGACGGCAGCATAAACAAACCAACAAACCATTTGAACTGGGGGTGAAAGTTATAAAGTTGTTTCCACCAGTTGCAGTTCTAGCCTAAATGGCGCCCTGGGCGACACACAGTACATTTCATATATAGGATACATGTTGAAACTTAATGTTTCAGTTTTCAATAATATGACGTGACAGTGCTATGGTTAATGTGTGGTTAGGTTTAACCACAAAAAACACTTGCTTAGTGCTAGGAAAAGACCATGTTTTGGCTTAGATTACACGGTTTGGCTGCCACAAACATTGCTGGGAATGTTGCGACATGTCATTAAAAAGTATGGATGGAAATGTCCTGTGTAGTTTTCTTAAAAACAAAAAAAAGGCTTTGTTGTCCCAATGTGTCATTTAAAAATACCCAGCTTTGTTGCAACAAACACAGCTAGAAATGTCCAGAGGTGTTGTTAGAAATCACCTGTCTTTGTTGCAACAAACAGAACAGAAAATGCCCTGCCTTGTCATTAAAAATACCTGGTTTTGTTACAACAAACACAGCTAGAAATGTCCCGAAGTGTTGTTAAAAAATACCCAGTTTTGTTGCAACAAGCACGGCTAGGAATGTCCTGATGTTTTGCTAAGAAATACCCAGTTTTATTGCAACAAATACAACTGGAAATGTCCCGACAAAATAAAAAAATATTTTGTTGCAACACATACAACTATAAATGTCCCATGTTGTTCTAAAAACAAACATGGCTGAAAAAGTCCTGATGTGTTGTTTAAAAAATACCTGGTTTTGTTACAACAAACACAGCTAGAATTGTCCTGACATGTTGTTAAAAATACCTGGTTTTGTTGCAACAAGCATGGCTGGAAATGTCCCGACGTCCACCCTCCCCTCCTCCTCCAGATGAGAAACTTAGCTCACATACAACACGTTATCTGAACTACATCACATTAGAAATGTTGATATGATTCTTAAGTAATATATCCGAGGTTTGCAGTAACACCAACATTTTATTTTGGCGACTGCGCTGGATGTCAACACAGAGGCATTTAGTTTGCCATGCTAAGTGGGAGTCCACATGCACACTGCTCTCCTGGCTGCACAAGTAATGAACACTTACAGGTTTCAGTCTCCCCACATGGCATCTTGGTGTCATGTCATCCTCTTTCATCACACTAACCCATTTCTCACAGGATTAGATTAGCGGGCCATGTAAGACCCTGGTGAAATTAATTTCTATCCACCCTGCAGTGGAATCCAGTTTCACATTTTCTCTAAGGTTTGAAGGTTTGTGAAAAATATAACACAGACCTTGTTGTTTTCTGTGCATCCTGTACAGTATGTAATGCAGTCTGGCATTTCTCTCCTATAACATTATGGAAGGACAGTTTTTATTCCACACATTCTTGTTCCTTGTCAAAACCTTGACTGCCACATGCTCATTTGGAGACTCAGGTGTGTTACGCTAGTAACAACGAATATAGCCTTGAGCCTTTAGCCTGCAGCGGAGATGAGCAACAGGCTACAGAGGTCTGGTTAACTCTTTCCTACTCTACTTCTTTCTAACTCCACACACCCAGATTTCTCCATTTTCAAACTTGTCTCCAGCCCCATCCGACGCTGACTCAAGTGAGATCACTTGAGGCAGTTTATCAGACTACACACAGCTCCCTCTGGAGCCACGAAAGCCTTTAAACAACAGTGGTACACCCCAAGACCTGTAAACAGACTTTGATGTGTAAAATCGAGTTCCCCTTTAAGACGTGTAAATTCACATTTGTTTGGTTTCATCCCTCTCAGATCAGAAATTGATCCGTTTGGAGTTATCCTCTGATATGAAGTTGATTTTTACAGTTTTTCAACGGTTCTCTCCTCATTAAAGGCTCGCAGAGCTCCAGTCAGCCTGAGCTGCAGTTTATCTGATCCAGACACCCGACGTGCATACTCCTGGTCTGATTGATAAAACCCAGCCCTCACCCTGCTTCTACCTGACACTTGCTGCAGCCTGGATTTTGTTCCTGTATTGATTATTTGGAGGTTACACTGTGTTGTTCATCGTTTACCGATCCCAGTTTTGTGTGCAAGTTTCAGAGTAGCAGGGAAGTGGCCTTGGCTTGCGAGCGCACGCCTGTGCCTTTGTGTTTCCTCCACAAAAGCCAACGATAGTTTGATAAAGAAGGTCATTAAAGTGTCATTAGGCAGTGAGCTTTGAGGCGCCGTGGCCCTGCAGATAAAACATGGGGCCACTCTGAGAGCTGGGAGGGCTGGGCACAGGGTGAGAGGCTCAGTGAACTCCACACAGAGATTCTACGGCAGGCCAGACAAACCAGACTCAAGAGACACCTCTCCTTCCACCATTCAGACCTTTTCTTTGTGCCTCTCCTCTATCATCCCTTTTCTCCTCCTAACAGTCGATCCCAAAGCCCCCAGTGTGCAACTAGAACATCAGTGAAAGCTTCCTACCTCCTCATTCCTCTTCTACCATCACAATCCCTCTCTGCCCACACAAACCATCGATTTGATACTCATACAGCTAGTGCAGTGGAGCTCTCACATGAGCACTGTTTCCCACTGACCATGAAGCCGCTGCCCTTCAAAGTAGGAAAACAGACATCTCCTGAAATCAATAGAGCATCATAAAAGATGTGTTTGTTGTGTGTTTTATTTAGAGAGCTGCTCACTATCACAAGTTCAAGCTTCTCCAGTAACCCCAGCTCTCCAGAGCTAAAACAACTATGACACCTGGCATTGTAATGGAAATCCAGCCGGCACTCGGAATGACTAAGAGCAGCAATGATAGCCTGTAGCACAGTCAATAACTGCTTGGCAGCACAGGCTGGGAGACTTGACTCAATTTGTAAAAGTGAGCCACTCTCTGGTCGCATGAGGACAGTGTCTGAGAAAGCTGATCGCAGCAGAAGTGCAGGAGGGGGGGGCGTCCTTTTACAGAGTTTTAAAATGAGGAGTGCAAACTTGGATCAATTTGAAGTTTCTGTCAATTACAGGTCATCAGCGCTTTTGTTGTTCAATACATTAAAAGCTCTGTTCGGCCACAGTTAGACGTATAAAACTATCTTCGTCATGACTTATTATTATATATGTAACACAAAGCAGTAAATCATCACGTCTAGGAGCAAATGGAGGAACTTCAGCTGCACTGAAGTGTCTAAATTACACAATGAACTGGCAGTCAGACTGTGAGCCTTTTCGGCAAAACCTCTACTGCCACCAAATGGCTGTCGGTTGATATGGCAGTGTACAAATCAAGAACATGTATGTTTTATTTGGGTGAACCAACCCTTTAAAATAGTTATGTAGATTTTGTGCCATTCCCCTGAATATCAGTGCCTCATCCATCCCCAGGACATAACATATATAAATATGCATAAAAATGTGTTTATAAAAACTTTGTACAGACTCATAAAGAAATAATCCCCTGTAATCATCACTTAGGCCTACTAGAGGTGTGTGGATGTTTATTTATCTGCACTTTGCCTGTGTTTTATTTTTTCTTACTTTATGTGTTTGTGAAGTTTATGGGTGTTTCATTTTACTTGAAATGCACGCTGACTCTTTTTACCTTGATAACCCACCCCCCTAAAAATTAAGGACATTACATAAATCACATGACCAACAGGAAGTTGCATCAATTGAGTCTCCTGAAGGCCAAAAGTAAATTCTGAGAATGTTCATCTCAATGTACAGTCCTGTTACCTAAATTATTTCTGACACAGGTGGCTTGGGGGTCTTCCCTTTAGGAAATTTTGAGTGTCCAACACTTCTGCCTTCGGTGAAATTTTCTGAACCTGTTTGTGCCTTTCTTGCGTCAATTTATGAAGGATATCATCAAAATAAAAGTCCTATGCTGCTTTCATGTTTTAATTAGGGGTGACACATGCATGTTCTTAATATTTGGGGGGGGGGGTTCCCCTGCGTCACCCCTCCCCAAAATCTGCACCTACATTGATGCGGCTACTTTTCATGTATTTTCTAATGCTAGGCTAGGCTTCTAATGCCTTGTAATAGTTTTCTTACCGGCGGATATCAAAACACCAAATACGTATTCATTAAAGCGTCCAGGTTGAAAGGTATTTTATGTTGGAAATGCCTTCCAGTATTTGGTTCATCTCAGACCAAAAGACCATTACACTTTTTGAATAGTTAAACATGTGGTAACACTTTACTTGAAGGTATCTACATAAGGGTGACATGACACTGTCATAAACATTATGTACATGTCATAAACGTTTATGACTGCTGTCATTAAGTATCATTCAGGTTTTTTATGACAAGTTGACATTGTTTGGGTTGTCTTGATTATGACAACTTGACATTAATTAAAGTGACATTACCACAAGTTGTCTTTGTAATGACAAGTTGACATTAAATTTGTTTGGGATGTCCTTATTATGACAACTTGATATTAACCAGGATGACATTACCAGAAGATGTATCATCTTTGTATCAATCATTATGTCACCTTGTCATAAACACAAAAAGAGGTGCATTTCTTGTTAATGTCAAGTTGTTATGACAACCTGGTTAAGTCAAGTTGTCATTATAAGGACATCCCAAACAAATTAATGTCAACTTGTCATGACAAAGACAACTTGTGGTAATGTCACTTTGATTAATGTCAAGTTGTCATAATCAAAACAACCCAAACAATGTCAACTTGTCATTACAAAAACCAAATGACACTTAATGACAGCAGTCATAAACATTTATGACATGTGCGTAATGTTCATGACAGGTTCTTGACCGTGTCATGTCATAGTTATGACAGTGTCATGTCACTCTTATGTAGATACCTTCAAGTAAAGTGTTACCAACATGTGTTATTAGATACAGAGCTGGAAAAAAATCGTAAAGTAACAACATGCAAATGGCACCAATTCTGCAAAATGTCCCCTAATAAAACAGTAATATTTTATCTATGAAAGACTAAACTTCAGAATTAACACATTTTTCAGCTGATGTTTTGTGTTTAATGTTTCCTCCAACAGTCGACCTACATGAATATCCTGATCGCTGTCTAACCTACTCTGCCTCTTTCTTCTCTGCAGTGTTCATCATGGCTGCCGGACTGCTGGTCTACCCCTTCGGCCTGAACTCCTCGCTGGTCAGGTCCTTCTGCGGGGACTCTGACATCTACTATGCCGGCGAGTGCCAGATTGGCTGGGGTTACATGCTGGCTATTGTCGGAGTCATGCTCACCGTCTTCTTGCCCTTTTTCGCCAAATATGCGCCGAAGGAGCAGCTGTCCCCCACCCCTCTACCCACGCTGTTATAGTGCAGTGATACGATGTCTTGGGTTTTTTTTCTTCTCCCCTCCTGACCACTCTCTAACCTGGGCTAGATGTCATGGAGAGACACCCGCATCCCGTTTATAGAGGCGATGCTGTTTGGGACTCAACAACAAACGCTGTCTTCCTGCATCTGTCGTGTAACTAACTCAGTTAATTTAGATGGAATGTTTTATGTTACAGTAATTTCTGCAGTTATTATGTTTTCTTCACGTCAGTTCTGGAGATGATGCAGTCAGAAGATGCAAGGACCTCGCCTCACATGATTTAAGAAAATGACCACAAACATAACAAGTACTTGCATTAAAAAAAAAAAAAAAAAAGTGTCTTTATCCCTTTCTTTCTTTCATGGGTAACAAGTCGACGTGCGTAACATTCCAAAACAGACTGGCCCTGTAAAGAGAGTGGAAGCATGAGATTATGCGGCAGTTTGATTCGTCCAATCAAATTTTTGAGGAAGAGGTTTTGAAGAACTTTTGACTCAATGAGAGAGTCACTTTGAACTGACAAAGACTGAGAATATTAATGGAAGGAGCTGCATCTACTGACGATGTACTGTGCTGAAGCGACTGTACATATGGTCTGGATTTAACAGAGCTGAAAAATACCACGTTAAAAAGAGAAATTTGATGCTTTGAAGGATTGTTGCTCTGCAAACTTTATCTGCCTTCCAGCCTTGTGACCAGGCAGTGAACCAGTGGGAGTCAGGAAGATGTTTGAGCTTTCAAAGACAGTGCATTTAGTGACGAAGAAAGGACTTACACAGCTTCAGACCTGCCGAGAGGACAGTAACAAGGAAGTGAATCGTACTAATACGTAGTGGTTTCAGAGTAGAGTTGTCAAAAATGTTGGAATACTGCATCCTTTTGTTAACCTTTTCCCCCAGAATTGTTTGTGTAACGTAACCTGCTTGTTAAACATGGGCAAATGTTTTCTGTCTACAACACACACTACTAAACACTCTAATTCAGGAAAAAAAATGATTGCAAAAGGCAGGGAGATGTGGGAATTTTGTCAAAAAATGCATGATAAGATGGGCTTTGTTAATGGTAGAACAATTGATCTAGATTTTAAATGTGATCTGACCAACTTGTGCCTTTTAACATAACCAAGACAAGTGTTTAATATCAGGTTATCATCTTTTTTCTGCTGAAAAACTGTGGCTCCTGTTGTGTGATGTGTTTTTATTTCCCCTGTTATATTTCTTCCTCTCAGAAGTCTTTCTCCTGTACTTGATGCAGTATGATCTCATTAACTTGAGAAAATGTTCTGGAGGATTTAAAAAAAAGATGATGTCTTCTAATCCTTGGAGGTAACAGCAGAGACACGACGAGAAGGGAAAAAAAAGGAAAGCGGTGTACTTGTGTTCAATTATGCCCTGAGACATTTTTGCCAATTATCTAGAAGAGGTAAATCACTTGAATTGCGATATTAAAAGGTTGTGACATGCAGCTAACAGATTAATTCCTGGCATCCGTGTCTTGCGTGATTTAGAAATTGAATGGCAGAGGAGGGAGCTGTATAAATTGAACTTCGCCTTTGGTTATCTGTGCTGAGCTGAAACATTATTCACGTTATGTGTAAGACGTGGCTTAAAATAATTAGCTCCTCAAGTAAGCTAATGTGTTGCTGTGTTTGCGTCAATCCACTTCTCCTTTTTAAGTGCTGGCACCATTCCTGTCATGTTCCAAGGACAAAATGTCTCCACTTACTCTCCCTGTACACTGCCAATTTCATCAAGCTAGACTCCATTTTCTAGTGGGTGTTTATGTGCGTATTAGTGTTGAATAATGGGTTGGATTTTTTTTTTTAAATATTTCCCAAATTTGGGTTCCCATAATGACATTTCCTGACGTTAAAGGGATAGCCTGGATTTTCTGAAGTGAGGTTGTATGAGGTTCTTATCCATAGTCAGTGTATGACATACAGTAGACATCGAACTGTCTGCCATGAACGTTTGACTGGTGCAAAAGAAAATGGGAATTGTTGTTGGTTGTTACGTACACGTAAGTTGGGCCGTATATGTCACAGCCACTACTTTGAGAACTCAATTTTTACATATATTTTCCTGATCAAACAGAAAAATACAACCCAACACAGGCTATCAAAGTTTCTCTCTTTCACCCAAAAGGCCACCGAAAAAAAACCGAATCAGTTAAAGTGCGTGCTTTATTTAGAATATTTTCAAAGCTTTACCATGTTGTCAGACAGCTGTTTAATATGGAGAACTTAAGTTGTTATATCGCTCTCTTGAAAGCCACCAGACTCCTTTGACGAAAAAAGTGATTTTACCTCGCAGAACACTGGAGTTGCTGGTCTACTGCCTCCTTGAATCGGTTAGCTTGTGTTATTGTGACTTTGGTGCTTTAAAGGGTTAGTTTGGATTCGCCAAAGTCACACAGTAACGCAAAGAAACTAACCGATCAAGGCAGCAGTAGAGCAGCAACTCCAGTGTTCTGCGAGGTAAAATTACTGTTTATTTGTCAGTGAAGTCTGGTGACGATGAAGAGATCACAGTTAGCAGTTTCCCATCAGAAAGTGCTGTCTGAAAGCAAAGCAGTGAAAATATTATAAATATAGTGTACATGCTGATATTGATTTTTTAAGGCAGCTAAAATAGGCATTGCTGCTGCCCTCATCCACAGCAGTACATTGCTTAGCTTCCATGGCGGTAATAGGGGTGAGCGAAATGGCCCGGGGAACCATCGCAGAGTTGTTAATAATTTCGCTTTCAGCCATGCTTGTTGTTGCCGGTAACAGTATGACGTCAACATGTCAACAAGTCAGAATATCGCGAGTATTACGATCTGAATTTTTCATATGCTATTAAAAGTTATACCAGTATTATCGTGACAGAGATGAAATGGCACACCCCTAGGCGGTACTTCTGTCTGCTTCTCCAAAATTGGAGCGTGCAGACCGCCACCTACTGAAGGTAAGACACTGACTATGGATACGTACCTCATATAACCGCACTTCAAAAAATCTGAACTATCCCTTTAAAAAAGTTACTGTGATTATGTTGCCATATTTGAAAGAAAGTCAGGAGAGAAAAACGTTGGTATTGTATTGGACCTCATACTGTGCTTGACTGTGGGAATGACTGGCGTGACTGCACTGGACTTATTCCCCTATTTGTTGAACCATTGTGTGTAAAGTCTCAGCACTGGTGAAAGTGTTTTGGTAGAGTAGAATTCTTGTTTTTTCCATTGTGATGTTTGACTGTAAATAAACTAACTGTACTTGATATCACATGTTATTATTAACTGCCCCGTTTTTCAAAGATATATTTTGAGATATTACCTCATCGTGTTTGCTTTACCTGAATTAACCTCGAAACAATGTTTGCTGTTCTGTGAATTTTCTTTGTAATAAAAAAATATTTCAGAACATACAAAAAAGAGAGGCTGTACTTTCCCTCAAAGTTTTGGTTAAATGAAATGAAATGACTCTTTATATATGTGTTTCACAAATAAATACAAACACAGCTACACCAGAACATGCATGTGAATTTAACTGTTAAATTTCAGTGCTACTGCACGTAACAAACTAATGGCAACACTGCCAGTAGCTTATACCTTAAACATACTTATTAAAACTACTTAAACTTCTACCCATAACAAGAGTTATCTATCACTATATAGCACTAAGCTTGGTTTCCATGTACCCACATCAAATACTGGTATACTTTTTGTCTGATTCATCTGAAGATACCTCATGGTCAGACTTCACTGAGTGATTTGACCAGCGCCCTCATTTCTGCATCGCAGGCTTTGACAGCCTCCTGTGCGTTCCTCAGCTCTGACGGCAGGCCAGGTCTGACAGATACACACATCAGGACATCTCTGCTGCGGTCATAGTTTCCCACACAGCGGTGAACTTGACCACGGATGAGACGGGGCAGCTCCTGCTCCTGTGAGACAAGAGGCAGAAATGAAGATTAAGTCCAGTCAGATTGTCAGGGTGTCAGGGGCAAGTTATGTTTCCTGGTACCAGAAAACTTTACAGGTACAATATGAAACTTTTCTTCATTAAAGCGTTTAAAAACAACAAAACATATGTTCTCTATTTTAGTAAGCTGTGTACTTACGTTATCCCAAACATTTCCAACAACATTCAAAACCAGAGAAATCTGTAATTTTAATCAAGGGCATGGTCCGTGTCATTTGGTCGCCATCGCCTGTCAGTGGTGTTATATCCCTTTTGTGCATGCGTCAAGGTTGTTGTCTGCCAGAAGCTGTCATGAATTGACTATTTATCCAGTTTGAAGCCACATGTTTAGGATAAACGTTTTAGATCTTGGTCATTTTAACTGTATGTTTTAACCAAATGGATGATTTTAGTTATCAGACATCTGGATCTGAAGTTATTAGAAAAACAAGCTGAGCAAACTTTAGTGGCAACTGGGCTCCAGCCCCTGTTGTGCCAAACAGCATCACAGGAACACTGGTTTTTAACATGAAACTGCTTTATTCAGTGTTTTTACCAGTTTAAATCCCTGGATCTGTTTGTTTTAGAGAGGGAGAGACCTCTGTGGATAATTCAGTTCCCAGTAAAAACCTCCTGAACGTCTGGATCGTAAATGTTCAGAGAAAAAAGGTGAGCACACATTGGCTGGAGCTGGGCGAGCAGCCTCTCTGCGATAAGCCTGACAGCAATGGAATAATACTGATTTTTTAAAATGTGAAACTGTTTATTCAGTGTTTGTACCAGTTTAAATCACCTGTTCTCATCATCTGTTTGTTTTGGAGATGAAGAGACCTCTGCAGATACTTGAGCTCCCAGTAAAAACCTCCTGAACAATGAACACTGAAGGAAATCTAACCAGGAGAAACTGACTGCAATGATGGCATTGTTCCATCTTTTGTTACTGGTTTGATTGAGAGACTCCTGGCGGCAGAAAATTACATTTTGTATGTTTGAAGGGGTTGTTGAAGTAGCCTGGTTACTTATATTGCAACTCACATTTTCATAGAAGACGCACTGAACAACCTCTCTCCCATCTCTCATGAGGAAGTTCTTGGCTCCGTGACGACCCAGAGTGACCGCAGAGTCGAGAGTAGCTGAGGGAAGAGCACAGCCTGTCACTTTGATGGTGTTTAAAAATACAGTGACCATCAGAGACAACAGCAAGTTCTAATCCACTGACCAAATATCTCAAATAAGTATGGGACTTTGTCCTTAAACTGACTCCAGTGTCTCATGCCATCAATAACTGCGGTCAGGATCCTTAGTGAGTTTTCCATGGCTGGCTTTTCTGGAAGTGTGCCCTGCTAAGCACAAATACAAATAATGCAGTGATCACAACTATATCATGAAACATTAATGGCACATTTTGAAATCTTTGTACATTATTATATATTTTCCACTTATTTTTCCACCTGAGTTTGTCGCACAGTCTGAGATTGATTTGTGCTCCTGTTTCCTTGAAATGGGGATCTCTGCGGCCCAAAGCTGTTAGTAAAGTTCCAGGAGTTGCTTTGTGGCTGTGTTGCACGAGCAGAGGGCCTGCTGGGTGGTGAGACAGGAGCGGGCGCAGGTCTCGGCTGCTGGGAATACTGTGTGGGATTGGGGGGCCTGTAAGATGACTGCTGTCCCATCTGAGAGAATCCAGTATGTGGTGTTGCCTTGTTTTGTGCACTCTCCCTGATGTGTTGGGCTTGATAGTTGCTCTGTCTGGAGTTAACACCAGGTCTGAAATCCTGTTGTCTCACTGAGCTGCTGGGCTGTCCCATCTTAGAGCTGAAAATAAATATATATATATATTTTCACATGCTGTGATCTAAAATTAAAACACCTGTCACATGTCACACTGACTTTTTAAACCTTTGATATTTAAACATTTTATTATCTTTGGTCTATGTTTTTATGCGTTGTCTGTGCTAGCCAGGTGCTCTCTCTTTGGTCATGAGCAAATTAAGTTACAGTAAAATCATGGCAACTTGTTTGCTCGCTGCTGCAGCAAGACACAAAATTGTGATGTCCATATTTCTGTAATCCTTTCCAATTGTGTCTGGATGGTAAACTTTCATTATGTTACAGTTCATTATTTGAGTACATAAACATGCGAAAACAAAACACACGCACACACACACACACACACACACACACACACAAAAGGCTTGTGGGTGATTTGTGATTTTTCAGCATTTTTCGCTGTTAAAGGTATACTATGTATGTGTCAGCTTTTCTCTTTGATTTGTTTTGCCTGAACCTTGTTTCTCTGTGCCTCAGATCCACACTCACTGGTCACCCGTTTGCTAGCTACTCCAGTCTGCCAACTTGTTTCCGGCCCAGCTCAGCCTACCTGTCCTGTTTCTCCCGAGTGCCCTGGATCAACCTAAGACACCCCTTCTTGCTTTATTGAAAATAAATCCACTTTAAACTGAACAGCTGTCTGAGTAACACTTTTGGGTCCAGTTCTCTCTATACCACACGATAATACATGCCAAAGTAATCCCCCTCTATTATAATTTAATTTTAGCTGTTAGGAACTTTCCTGGGCACAGCATGCAGGTGAAGTTAGGACTTTGTAAAAAGGTAGTGTCCAGGTGCCAGACCGTACGCAGCATGCATCCAAGAGGAAGCTACAAAATCAAAGACACAGCGCCGGAAAAATACAAATACAGCGAGGCAAAAAGTCGTCAGGGGTTGGCTTTCACTTTCGCTGGTGATACTGTTCACAGACAGTAACCGACAATTCCTGCTCAGTATACTTTTAATGTACTGTGACAAACGGGTCACACCACTGACTGTCACACTCATGGTCACAAAGTCAATGAAACGTACCTTGTGCCTCCAGCTTTGTACGGATGTGGTACAGATGTATAGGTTCTCATTGCAGGGGCAGGCCCAGGAGCAGGTCTGTTGCTGCCATACTGCTGAGGCGGAGTAGACTGTGAGATACCCTGCCTGTTCCACTGGTGGCTTTGTGGAGGACCAGAGGCCTGGTAACATCTATAGGTACCTGAAGAAAGGTAGGAAAATCTTATGGCGGCCTCCACTTTCTGTAGCTTTGTTTCTTAATCAATGGGATGACATTTTACAGTGTTGTCCTGTTTTATGTTAAAAGGTCTCAATTGTGTGATTTAGCAGGAGATGGATATTTTGAGCATTTTAAAAAATGTAGTTAGATGCCCTGTAAGAGTGAAAGTGTTGAGGGTCAGATAGAAGAATTAAGATCACTGTCTACTTAAAGTGCCTTTATATTTTGCTTAGGGTGTGCTGCCACCCAGTGACTACAATGCACTACAGTAGAAGCTTCAGGAGCCTAACTGGCTGCTTCACCTGATGTGCTGAGAGATGCAGCTGAGCTGGTGCTTGCCGTGTATTCACTGTGGGAGAAGAATTCATTCTCAGAGGGAGCAGATGTCAAAGGAATTCTGTTTCTTTTCTTCTGGTTAAAGAGCGGCACAGACAGGCAGCCTGATGGGAGACAGCAGAGGAAATATATCTGAAAATATTCAAATGCTCAGTCGATTAGCCCATACAAAAAAATTCTCTTTAACAATACTACAAATTTACCAACCAGAGGTGGTAGAAGTACTCAGATACTTTACTTAGTAAGTAAAAGTAGTAATACCACACTGTTAAATACTTTGTTACTAGAAAGTATATAGTATAGTATAGTATAAAAGTAGTAGTGTCAAAATAGACTTAAAGTATCATAAGAAAAAGTATTCATTATGCAGAATAAGCCCACTACAGCATAAAATATATTATATAATTCATAAGTGCCGATGTGTTCATCACTTTAATGTTGCAGCTTGTGAGGGTGGAGCTCATTTTAATTACTTTATTTAGTGCTAGGTAGCTTCACCTACAATAGTCCATCATGTTTATTGTAGGTGATAATATTTTGTATAAATAATAGTAATCTGCAACGTAACTAAAGTTATCAAATAAATGTAGTGGAGTCAAAAAGATGTACTGTGGTGTTCATATAAAGTGGCACAAAATGGAAACGCTCAACTAAAGCACAGGTACCTCAAAATTGAACTTCAGTAAAATGCATGGGTAAATGTACTTAGTTACTCTCCAGCACTGTTACCGACATAATACTATAAGTAGCTACTATAGATTCTTTCTTTGGGTATAGTACCGCACCACAAAAAGCAAACTAGAACCACTATTTTAGGATATTTAAATATTATATGGCAACTAAAAATGTATTTAAGAAGTCCTTCATCCCAAGCGCCATCAATATCCTTAACTCAACAAAGTGACTGGTAAGTTTTAAAGCTGATTTAATGTGTTAAGTGTTTTGTAATGACCTTGTATGTTTATTTTACTGACTATCTGTCTGCTTTTTACTTTGTTGTCACTTGTGTCTGGTGAGTCAACAATTGAACAATGAACAATTTTCCATCCCTGGTGTACAATAAAGATATATCCTATTCTAAAAATACACTGTAGAGCAAGCAGAGCCCCATTTTATTTTATTTTTTTAATCTAAATCACAATACACTGATCACTGAACCTGGCAAACTATTAATATGAGTTGAATAAATATGCAGGTATGAGTATCATGAAGTGAAAACAAACCTGCTGTTGGCCTGGCTGGCTGGGTTTCCTGTCTCTTCATTACGATCAGCTCATCCAAGTAACATTAGCGGGTGGTATTAGCTAACTTACAGAAAGACATAAACCAAATGAAATGACAAAAAAGGAAAATACCTTAACAGTGATGTTCTGGTAAGTGCTGGTCAACTAAATGGTTCTAAAATATGGGGGAAAGTGGTAGGTTAAACCAGCTCATGTTTTGGTGTTTTGCTAGTTTAGCAACAACTGTAACATTAAGCTAAAGTAGTTGGCTAACGTTAGCTAAAAAGCTGGTGTTACATTTTAGACAGCTTATCAAGCTAGCTACAGGCTATCTAGCAACCATTACAGCTATAATGTATAGCTAAAAGTTGTAACTATTTTTTCATTTACTAGTCCAGCATTTTTTTTATGAGCATTATAAATTAATTTATAACTTACTCTGGGGTTTTTTTGTTGTTGTTGGGGGAAAACGAAACGTCCTTTAGCTAACGGTTCAGCACCTTGGAAAGCGACAGGCGCCAAAAGTTAATGGTGACGTATGTTGCCTTCATGTTCCCCACAGCAACCTCGGAGATCATAACGAGAGTCGGATTGCATTCAAATACTTTTGGTCGAAATAATGTTTTTTTTGTTGTTGGTTTTTTTTTGGTAAATGACAGCCTTTGTCTGTGGTGCCTTTTTAGAGTGATGGAAAAATATTTTAGGCACATGTTACTGATGCCTCATATTAAGCATATTCATTGTGTGCATCACCTCCATCATTTGATGACATAACTTCAATGTTAGTTTTCACACCCTCCCAACCTTTATACCACTCTGTTAGGGATGACTGAGAAAGACCAAAAATCAGGTTAGCAATTATCATATGCATATAATGTAATCACTGGGTCCTCAATAGGGGGTCCTAGACCCCAAGGAAGTCTCAGTTTATTGTTTGATCATTTTCCCCCCCTTTTCAATAATTAATATAAACTAAGCACAAAAAATAAGGAAATTTGTGTTTGGTAGATTACTTCTTTGTTGTAACATTGCTTCTTGGCAATAAATCTTATACTGTTGGAAAGCCTGTTTATTTCCCTTTTAAATTGTGCCACATTTGTAAGGAACATGCATTTGTGGGATGAGCAGCAGAGCTGAGCTGAGTGGGTTGCACCCATGGAAAATTAGCCAAATCTTCTCTGCCAATGCCAAACAGCTTTTTTTGTGTGCTTGTAGTTGTGGAAGGTGTTTTTTCATATTTACAGATTACACATTAACACACCGGTTGTTGATCTGTTCACACAAATAATACTGAGACAAATCTATTTCCATAGAGGTCAAGACTGCAGCCCAAGGTTCGTATGGCTTTCTGCCTGATAACCGTCATCTGCCAGGTTTAATATGCAATGCAGTTTTATACTATATATTTAGTAGGGGGTCCCTGCTCCGTCTCTGTTTCAGCTAAGGGGTCTTTGGCCTGAAAAACGTTGAGGTCCCCTGACGTAAGCAGGAAGTATTTGGCCAGCACTCAAAGTTATAAACATCCTAATAATGCAAAAACATATTCTTTAGTAAATAAGAATAGTTTTATTGATATAGGACCTTAATGTTGCTGCTTTCATTACAGTAAGGTTAGACTTTAACTGAGCAGTCGGCTGGCCAGGTCTCAGATCAACGTTATTTAACTTAACTGGTCACTCTTTAGACTGTTATGTGTAAATAGTGATTAACCATTCCTTCTCTTGCTCGCAAGGAGCAAAAAATAACTAACCACACACAGCCAACTAGTTGTTTTACCGGAACTGTCAATAATAAGGTTAAATTATTCAGCGTGTCTTTGAAGAATGTTCGTGAAAATCTAAGGAAAATACGGTAATTTGTCCGAGGACGCTAAGTTTCACTTTGCACATAGAAAATTTTTATCAAGATCACAATACTTGAAGCCTTACCATCCATATATGATAATGAAAGAGCCATATGAATTACCTTATATAACCAAGTGAAGTAGGCAGAATGAGATAGATAGAGAGCAGACAGGGATGTAAATATCATGAGTGCAGGCAAAGCAGTTACACTGGGGCCCATGGGATGAGGGTGGCCATACAGAGAGCAGCCCCTCCAACAGCATGTTGGCCAGAGAATAGGCGCTTGTAACTCATTCTGAAATACACTCATGTTCAAAGAAGAACTCAGGTTAGATTTAGAAAGGTGGGGTCAGTAGCACTCTATTCCACAATGAAATTATGTGTTTGCTTTACATAAACTATAAAACCAAATCAACTACAAAAAATATTTAATTGTATGAGTACTTTTATTTATTTATTTATTTTTTTTCATTTACAGATTTGTGCTGATGGTTGCTGGGTACTGTATATGTTGATGTTGTCCAATGTCAAGTCGTAGCTAGTTTAGATGCAGAATCTTGCACTAGGGCCCATCATAACAACGTGCACTGGGACCCATCCTAACTACCATACACCACTGGCAGACAGTAGGGCGTCTGAGACTTCCAATTTCAGCTCTTGACACAAGTGTCAGCCTTTCTTTCTCATCCCTTATAGGATCCCTCTCGCCACAGGAAAACACAATCTGCACCTAAATCCTTATCACACAACTGGAACCCTGTAAAGGAGACATTCACATGTTCTTCTCATTTGTTACAGCTGTGGTATGGCTGCAATGCTCTGCTCACACTTAGCCCTCACTTGACTTCTCATGGTGTTTCAGGAGATGAATGAAAGTAAACAGAGAGAGATGGAGACATCTTGTTGGAGAGTCAATAAGGAGAGACAAGGGCAAAGGCAACACACCTACCAGCTCTGCCCTTCGTTCTGCACAGAGCCCGAGGCTAAATCTCAGCCTCAGCACGTCTGTGTGACATCCTCTCCGAGAGTCCGTAGACCAGTCTTTGATCTTAACACACATGGAGTCTCTGTCTTGTGTTTCCTCTGTCGGTGAATCCATGGCAACAGCAGTATGAATGGTCTATTCAGGGTGGTCTCCACTAAACCGTTTGCCTCTGAGAAGCTATGCTTCACCAAACATTTTGTATAAGTGATTAGACTTTATTCCAGGTGAGAAACAAAACAGCTGCTGCCTGAATCCTCTGAATCTCTTTCATTTCTGCTCTGGAGTCCAAAACAAATTATTCAGTTACTGAGTCATGATTGCTGCAACACCACTTATGTTCTGATGTAATAAAAATATGGCATCTTTACGGGGTTTGTTTGTGCAGTGTCTTTTAAAAGTAGACCATGCTATTACTGTACAAAGAAACTGTACAGATGTGTAGCACACTGTGAGTCGGCGCTGGTGAAGTCAGGGTAACAGAAACCTACATTTGGTCCCCTGAACCGCAAATCCTACGACCTTCAGTAAATGAAACCCAGTTATTAATTTTCCAGTACTGTATATGTCCATGGCAGCACGGTGGTGCAGTGGTTAGCATTGATCCCTCACAGCACAAGCATTCCCAGTTCAAACCTGGATATTTATTTTATTTTAGGGCTATACCCAAAAGACATTAAGTATGCTAAAGCCAATAATGATAGCTTTGTCTTCTGCACTCCAAAAAAACAGATTGCAATGTTTTGGAAGAAGACTAACAGACAAATTGGATTAGATAAATGCAAATAACTTTTTTTTTTTTAAGAAAAAGTAATGCACATATGAAGAGGGAAACAGGAGGTGCATTACGAATTGCATACTTTTTCCTTTTACTTTTAGTAGGTACTGCAGCTACCCTTACCCAATCAGCACATACTACTTCCTCATAACAATACGCCCTGAACTTTGACCCACTTACTGATATATCTGTTACCATGGAGATAAAACAAAATGCTGTTCATCGAGCGCGCCATAAGTTATGACTGCATACACTGTAGATTCTAACATATTATATTAACAATAGCAAATTTTCAGAGGCTATGCCTTTCTCTTTCATTGTTTTTTAGTACTTATGGCCTTTGCTGTTGGTTATATTTGTTATTATTTACTAAAATTAAACAATTAATATTCCTACCTGATATAGTAGAACATCCTGGTATTTCTGGCACACTGCATTTGACATAGCATGTATTGGGACATACTAAATCTTTTTCTGGCATACTATATAGTATGGTAGTATGGGTACTGGAATGCACAGAGGGTATGTTTGAAAGGCTTTAGGGACAATTTACTGTGTATGTCAAATGATGTTGAAGAGGAAGAATCAGTATTCCGTAATAGAATCCTTGCAGTATGGATAACTTGAGCGCAGTTTTTGTGAAGATAATGATAGAATTTAAATTCAAATAGACTTTTAGGACATATGTATGTACAAAATAAGGTTTTATGTCTGAGAGGTTGTTTCTTTGTGTTTGTTTGTGCCACGGTGTGTGCTTTAGTCGACCAGGCACCATTTGTTTCTTGTTACATATGTAGGCTATGTACACACCCATAAAGAACAAACATATTGTTTAAGAAAAAAAAGGGGACAACTGGTTGTAATCCTCACTGGTCACCTGTACCTGTACATCATATGATGAAAATGAAATATCATACAATGTTATATAATGATTGCAAATAATCTATTAATGATGATGACATCATATAACCAAATACGTTTCTATAAAAGCCCATACATGGTTTTACTCAGAGAGTATCTGTGTTTACACCCTACCAACTCTCAGATAAAGCATGAAAGACTTAATGATTACCTGAATATGATCGTTTTGATGCTAAGTTGTTGATATTTGCCCTCTTATTTCCAACAATGAGAGCCACATGTACTGTTTCAAAGAGATGCTGTTTCTTTTCCATAGGCCTGTGCCATATTACCCTGCTAATTACTACATGCAGAATTAAAAAAAGACAGAAATATGAACCTTTGCAGATCTGTCATTGATCATGTCTTTAAATACTTAACATTATTATGGGAAGTTATGGTGTTTGATTCCATCAAAAACCAAAGAAAATAAGACAAATATTTGTCATAACAGATTTGATAATGATGTTGGCAACATGTTTTATCCATGAATGTAAATTTAGCAATAAAAAAATATATATTTTATTGGTTTCTTAAAGGATGTTGAGCAATATGGGAAACAATTTTCTAATTAGACTAACATTAAGTAAATCAAGACACTCAGTAAGTGTATCTTTTATATTTTTTTGTTTCGCGTGATACTGCACCCCTGGCTCTTTTGATATTGCTCTACTTGCAGCAGTGGACAAAGCACCCAGATATTCTACAATAAGTGAAAGTAACTCAGTCCATAGGGACTTGGCTTGGGAACTGGAGGGTCGCTGGTTCAAGTCCCTGCCTGGACCAAAATATGGAGCGTGGACTAGTAGCTGGAGAGGTGCCAGTTCACCTTCTGGGCACTGCCGATGTGCCCTTGAGCAAGGCACCAAGCCCCCTAACCGTGCCTGTCCATGGGCAGCCCCTTCACTCTGACATCTCTCCATTTAATGCATGTAAAAAGGTCCTGTTTGTGCATGTGTGTGTGTGTATTTCGGGCCTGTGTATGAATATGACAACAGAGTGAAAAGACTGAATTTCCCCCTTTGGGATTAATAAAGTATATATATATATACATATATATAATTTTACAAGTTAAAGTCCTGCATTCAAAATCTTACTTAAATAACAAAAGTAGAGTTTTAGAATTAAAATACAGGCTACTTAAAGCACCACATGTAATAGTACTTATCGTGCTATCAAGATAATGTTTATTATTTTAAAGGATTATAATTATTGCATTTAATGTGCTCATCATTTTAAAGCTACAGCTGATAAAGCTGGAGCTCATTTAAATTGTTTATATGCTGCTGGGTGGTTTAATCTAAAACATGAACTCCTAACAGTCACAGAGTGGCAGGACAAACAACACTTGTATCCTTGTATATTGTATATATTTTTTATTATATTTTTTGTATATTGTATATTTCTGTATATTCCACCTCTTGACTAAATTTTGAGTACTTATGTCAATTCTGATACATTGAAAGCAAGTCCACCGGAGTCAAATCCCTTGTATGTACATACGTACTTGACGAATAAAGCTGATTCTGATTCCCATTCATTTGTTGATTTATGTTTTGTATTTTTGAATATGTAAAGTAGCTGATGACTAAAGTTATCAAATAAATGTAGTGGAGTAAAAAGTACAATAGTTCCCTCTGAGATAGTGGGGACTGTAAAGCAGCAGAAAATGGAAATACAAAAGTAAACTACAAGTACCTCAAATTGTAAATACAGTACTCAAATAAATAATAATTTACTTCAGAAGTAAAATCAATAACATCAGATCCAGTCTCTTATCGCAACAGATTTTAACTGTCGACACACCTGGATCATTGCTTTTACCTGAGGAAACACTGGAGAGTTTTGCCCTGGTTGATGCGAGGACACTTGGTCGAGTTTTCTCCCAAGTAAAGCCCACAACCTGCCTTTTAGACCCAATTCCCACACCATTTTTTAAAACATTTTATGGATTCTTTGAGGAACAGCTACTGTACATGGTGAATTGCTCTCTTCAGACAGGTGTCTTCCCGGCCTCCTTGAAAACGGCGGTGGTGAGGCCCCTTCTGAAGAAGAGCAATTTAGACCCCAACATTCTTAATAATTATCGACCTGTATCCAACTTACCATTTTTAAGCAAAATTTTAGAAAAACTGGTTTTTAACCAAGTAAATGATTTTTTAAATACAAATAACACTTTAGAGAAGTATCAGTCTGGTTTTAGGATGAACCACAATACCGAGACAGCCCTTTTAAAGATTTTAAACGACATCAGGTGCAATTTAGATAACCATAAACTCACAGTCTTGGTACTACTGGATCTAACCGCCGCCTTCGATACAGTAGACCATCACATTTTATTAGACTGAGGCACCTGGTCGGCCTCTCTGGTACTGTTTTTAACTGGTTTATCTCTTACCTTACTGATCGACACTTCTTTGTAAGTATGGATACATGTTCCTCAGGAACCCATGAGATAAAGTTTGGGGTCCCCCAGGGGTCAATTTTAGGTCCAACTCTTTTTAATCTCTACATGCTTCCTCTGGGGGACGTCATCAGGAGGCACGGCACCAGCTTTCATAGTTATGCTGATGATATGCAACTGTACATCGCCGTGTCTCCTGATGACACAGGGCCAATTGATGCCCTTTTTAACTGCATTTTAGATATAAAGTCACGGATGGCAGCAAATTTCCTGCAGCTCAACCAGGACAAAACAGAGGTTTTAGTCATTGGTCCTGAAGGCCAGAGAGAGAAACTTTTACCAAAACTACAGGATTTTAAACCAACACAATCTGTAAAAAAATCTGGGTGTGATTTTTGACTCTGAGCTCTGTTTTATTCCACATATTAAAAACATAACAAAGGCAGGTTTCTACCACCTTAAGAATATAGCCAGAGTCCGCCCGTTTCTCTCTCGGGCCAGCACGGAGGTGCTGATGCATGCTTTTATCTCCTGTAGGTTAGATTATTGTAATGCCCTGCTCTCTGGTCTTCCCAAATCTCAAATCTACAATTATTACAAAATTCAGCTGCATGAGTGCTGACGAAGACCAGAGGGCGGGAGCACAGTACACCAGTTTTAAAATTGCTGCATTGGCTCCCCGTGCGCTTCAGGATCGATTTTAAGGTTCTTTTATTAGTTTTTAAATGTCTTAATGGTCTTGGGCCTTCTTATTTATCTGACCTGCTTTTACCATATCAACCCTCGCGGACCCTGAGGTCTTCCGGCACCGGCCTTTTAACCATACCACAAGTTAGGACTAAAACACACGGGGAGGCGGCATTTAATTATTATGGCCCCCGATTGTGGAACAGCCTGCCGGAGAGCCTCAGAGCTGCAGAGACTGTTGATGTTTTTAAAAAGAGGCTCAAGACTCATCTTTTTAATCAGGCTTTTTAACTGATCTATTTTAAATTCCTCTTATAACCGATTTATCCATCTATTATCTATTTTTTATTTATTTTTTATATTCTTACCCTTCCTCTTTTTACGTTCTTATCTCATTTAACCTTTATCTTTTGTTATTTTAGTTAGCCTATAGGTTTTAGTTTTGATGCATTTTATGTCTCTGTTTTAGAGCATTCTTACCTAGCTACTAACTCAATTTTATGAGCTAAATAGCTTTTTGTTGGGTGGGAGGGTTGGGTTTTCTCTTTTCTTTTTGTTTTCTGTTTGGATCTTTGTTGTTTTTAACCTCTGTGAGGCACTTTGTGTTACTGTTGTATGAAAAGTGCCATATAAATAAAGGTGATTTGATTTGATTCGATTTGAAATGTAGTTAGTTACATTCCATCACTGTGTATTTGTAGACTATACCCTGCATACTGAATCTTGATCTTGAACTACCTCATCTGTCTCATAGTCAGCTCTGTATAGTTTGGAGAGCATGTAACACAATCTTGTGTAATGTATATTTTCCGTCATGTTCTGGAAGTTTCAGTCACCGGGCTATTTATTGTCCCTCCAGGCCGGGTAAAACGATAACCTGAACGTTGAGTACGGCTTTCCGACAACCCAAACTGGCAACCTGCATGTTATTCAGGGGGAGGCGCTAGTCCGCAGTAGTTTCTGGAAGGAACCTCATGCTTGCACCATGGAGAAAGTGAGTGTTCTGCAACCATTTTCATCATTAAAATAATTATTATTATTATTAATATTAAACCTACCTATTTAAAACTACCGATGAGTTAGTTAATTTTGAGTCTCTTTTCGAGGATAATCTGGAGGTCAGCGAAGTTAGCACGCTCTTAACACTGGGACTTTACTATTTGCTAATATCAGACAGCTAGCTAGCTTGTTAGCTTAGCGTCAATCCGGTAGTAATGTGCTGTAGCTGTTTGGCTGATGTTGTCTGATTGGGCTTGAGATTGTTACAGCCAACACAAGATATTTTAACAGCGCTGCTATACTACGTAGCTAAACTGTATCAAAATAGTGCAAACTTATTGTGCGGCTGTGGCTAATTTATGATAGCACACGGCAAGGTTAGCTAATAGTTAAGCTAACGGCTATGACTTTACATTTGTCACTACTGCTTCATCACTAAATGTATCTCAGTGTGGTTTGGCTGTTTCTGTAGCCCCTGTCCATGCCTCAGTATGACAAAACAGTTTGCTAACTGCTAGCAAATGACCGGCAAGTTAGCAAATCACTGTGTCACAGCTAACATGGGTACACAATGTGAGCGCTATCATTACTGGGGGGGTGACAGGCAAATGAAAGCCACAATTAAGACACTAAGTGAATCCCTGCGTTAAAATGTTGTGTCAGGAGACCGACAGCTGAACTGCGGCAGTCTGTCAGTAGCACATGCTGCGGGAGTATTTTTGGAAAGGCTTCAACGTTGTCCTAAGTACCATGCACTCACACCGGAAGATCATTCTAGATGCACACGGCGCCGCTGTCATGGCTACAGCCGCATTTTGTCGTCAACTGCCGTCCTCTTGCACACTTCTGCAACCGGGCATTTAAAGTATTGTATATTCCTTCATCTTGAGACAATACCACTGTGTAAAAGTAATCACAGGTACATGCACGAGCTTATAAGGCATCATAACTTGTCTGGTAACACCTCTAAACATCACCAGGACGTCTGCTAGTCCTTAAAAAGCCAATTAAATTGAATTTTTATAAATGTGAGGCCTTAAAAGTCATTGAATACTATTAAATTAATTCGTGAGGTCTAAATTGCAACAAACATTATATTAAATAAAGTACAAAGTACAAATCAACCTACCACTGTGCCTAATCCTGTCTTTTTACTTTATACTTTAACTTAATGTCATGGTCCTGACTGATGCCCACTACCACTGCTATTATTACTAGTCATACTTCCACTATTATTATACACATATGACTATTATTGTCACATACATATGCTATCATATTCTCCTGAGACCCCAGCTGTTGTTTGGTATGCATTTTCCATTTCTCCAAATTATATGGGAATGTAGGACGTGATAAGTTTTGTTTTATTTATGCTTCAGCTTAAATATTTGTTTATTTTATAAAGACATCACTGGAAGATTTAAGAGCACTGAACTCTTTTTTTATTTGAATGTACAATAATAATAACAATAATAATATTCTACCTGTTCTACCTCAACTTTCCATCTTATTTTAGTATTTTTTACTGTTCAATAAATGTTTCTTATTTTAAACTTGAGACCTGTAATATTTGTTATCATTGTGTCATTTTTTTTTTTTATGTAAATTGAGGGAGCAAAAGCAGTATTGGCCCCAAATATCGGCTCAAGAAAATCGGCAGTCCATAATCGGTCATCGGCTAAGGGTGATGGAAAAAAATCGGCATCGGTATCGGCCCTAAAAAAATCCACATCGGTCTATCCCTAGTAATAAGTTATTAAACTGTTTATTCCAATACCTAAACATTTGTAGTGCTTAGAGCACTCGTCTTCCATGCGGAAGGTCCGGGGTTCGAATCCTGCTGGGGTCGACGTCAGCAATGGCATGCGGTCGCAAGAGGTTCCCACCGCCAAATCAAACGAGGATCATATTCCTTAAGGAGGACGTGTCTCAAGCCTGTTGTAGATGGGAGGTTCCAGATGTAAAAACGGATTAATTCCAATACCTAAACATTGTTGTGCAAAGAAACAAATTACAAGCTATGCACCAACTATTTAATGTGTTGTAACTGCATGGGTTAGAGGTCACTGTTCAGGTGCAACATATCTAAAAGTCTTGTGATTTGTTTGTTGTTTGTAACTGTAAATTTTCCCAGCTTCATACTTCGGTCTACAAATGTCCTTTTTGTCTGTAGGGACAGTCTGTCACACATAATTGGCCTGTGTGAAATACAATACAATACAATAATAACGTCCCAGTGTCCTCAAACGGGTACTTCCTAATTAGCAGCATTTTAGCTTGTTACTATTACTATAATTGATCATTTGTATGCCATATCAAACTACAGACATAAAATTTGATCAGGTTTTGTAGCTTGTCCACTTTTGTGTCGGGACTGAGCAGAAAAGTGTCCGCAAACGAGGATAATGGGTTTAAGTTAAGCAGAATTAAGTATAATGGGCAGGAAACCCAAAATGAAATGTCCTGATGTGAGGATGCAGGGTCTCAGGAGGATAAAATAATATTTACTTACAACATATATGCTACCATAATACTATTATTATTCTATTATTACATATTTCTATATTTCATATCTCTCTCTGTTGCTGTCTCTCCTTAGGTATCATTTTGTCATGGATCACTGTAAATGTATTACATTGATCTGTTCTGTACACACGACATCTATTGCAAGTCTGTCTGTCCTGGAAGAGGGATCCCTCCTCAGTTGCTCTTCCTGAGGTTTTTACAATTTTTTCCCTGTTAAAGGTTTTTTGGGAGAGTTTTTCTTTAGCTGCTGTGAGGGTCTAATGACAGAGGGATGTCGTATGATGTAAAGCCCCCAGTCAGATTGTGATTTGTGATATTGGGCTTTATGAGGAAAAACAGAAAATAGAATTGAATTGAGCTTACCTGTTCCATGAATGTAGATTAACCCAACTCACTATAATAACCTTATTCGTACATAATACCTACTCTGGACGGGACGCCATATACAGCGTACTACTTGTTCTTATACTTGCTAGCAATGCTTTAATAAGAAAAAGATCATTTTCCCCAAAAAACGACTATTACATACAGATAAAAAATATCCTAAAGGCCTTAAAAACATCACATCTGTCTCATATCTGTAGACACCTTGACTACAGGAAACCAAAACGCTCCGAGATCTTCCATAACACTGTTAGCCAAAACACCCTGAAAAGCTCCTAAAGATATACTATGCAGGAACTTCCTAAAACACAATGTTTTGACTAATGCTTAAGTAATCCCTCTCAATCATCATTTGTGACCCATTCTCAGTGTGTGGTGACTCTGCCCTCATGTGCACTAGTATTGTCAGGGTTTTATAAAAAGGGAGCGACAAATGCCAGACCATAAGATGCACGCATCCAAGAGACAATCAATCAATTACCCTGTAACACCAACAACCACTGTACATCACTGTACCTGTAAATTATATTTATATTTTATCACTGTCAATATGAAAATAAGCATGCTGTATATACTGACAGTTCCAGCTACCTCATATATGTAAAGCAACCTGTTTAACAGTTACATTAATAATTCCATATTAATTCCAGCACCCTTTGATGCACCATTGCATTGTCGCCTGTTCAGCTTTGTTGTTTTTAACTATATGTCTATTTCTGTTTAAGCGCATCAGCAGTAACAATAAATGAACGTTTCTAGACAGACTGTCTCTCAGTTTAAATTACCCTAAGCAACTAATTTACTGTGATGGTCTGAGCAGAGACAGTGCTTATTTTCTGAAACTGACATTTTAAAAAGTGGGGTCGTCTTTGGTGGATTTAAACCTTCCTGCTCTGAGGAAACAAGCTAATCCCTGGGTAATCTGTGGGCGCATTCACACTGGGATAGTCCAGGGACTCGGTTCAATTGGGCGGGGAATGCCGAAAAATTTCACACCTTCGGTTCACTTTCACACTGCACTTTTTAAAGCGGACCAAACCGCCTGGACAATGTCACACAGTTACAAGAGCTGCTCGTTTGGGGGCGGTATTGCCCAAAACGACCACTGACCAGGAAGGAGAAAACCCGGCTCATCAATTGGCAATGACTGAAAACTGAAATCCATCCCCTTCGGTCGGCTTGGTCACCACAAAAACAATGGAGCACGACCAAAGTTATGCAGTCTTGGGGTAAGCGCTTGCATCTCCTCACTATTCTACGTCTGCCCACGAGACATTTTTCAACTTTTTTTTTTTTTTTAACCTCTGTTTCTCCCAGTTCGCGCTATTGACTTTGTTTTTTTCTCCCCAAAATGCACTGCGCTTTACATCACTTCCTCTCTTTGGTTTGCCGGATAGTCTGTTTGCATTTCCCACTTTAAGCAAACCGCACCAGTTTTCACTTGCAAGTGAACCGAGACCTCCAGTTTTCAAGCGGACCAGAGTTCGTCATTTGGTCCGCACCAGAGTTCGAACAAGCATTCACACCACTCCAAACGAACCAAACTATCCGTGGGAACAGACATGGGTTTCAAGTGGACCAAATAGCACCAGTGTGAATGCGTCTTTATATTTAGAGTAGTTTGCACCTGGAGGATCCTGAATGTACATTCACGAAAAATACATTATCTGTCAGCACCACTGTAGCACCTGTCTGACATGAACAGCTGAGTGTTTCTTTTTTCAGCTCTGCCAGTAGCAGCTGCAACAGCTGTCTTCTCTGTAGTTGGATTGAGTGATAGAGAACGTGGAGCAGGAGAGCTGTAGTATTGTGAATTCGTCCTATAATGTTTTGTTTGGTTATATCCTCCTGACCTGTAGGTTTCAGCGCTGAAAGACCAGGGCAACAAGGCACTGAGTGCAGGGAACATTGATGAGGCTGTACGTTGCTACACCGAAGCTTTGGCCCTTGACCCTTCAAACCATGTCCTGTTCAGTAACCGCTCAGCTGCCTACGCCAAGAAAGGCAACTATGAGAATGCTCTCCAGGATGCCTGTCAGACCATCAAGATAAAGCCTGACTGGGGCAAGGTGAGAATGTTCTGTCATTTTTCAGTTTATAAATTGTGCAGGGATTAAAATTGCAAAGACAATCTAAACTCTCTCACTTTCTCAATCAACCAGGGCTACTCCCGCAAAGCTGCAGCATTGGAATTTCTTGGCCGATTGGAGGATGCCAAAGGAACCTACCAAGAGGGACTCCGGCGAGAGCCAAGTAATCAGCAGCTAAAGGAGGGTTTACAGAACATCGAGGCTCGGCTTGCAGGTAAAAACTGTTGAAGTGGTGATGTACTTTATCCTACAGAAAAGGTGGCATTATGATGTAAAAACCGAATGACTCACTTTTCCATCCTACGTGGGTGGAAGATTGAGAGAATACTGCCGACAGGATCACTGAAGTAAAATCACATTGTGAGTGTTCAAGTTTTCAAAAGGAGAGTGGGCAATCCACTTGGTTTTGAGTGTTGTGATTCATTCAGACAACAAACAAGTAGTAGGGGTTACAGATGAGAGAAAGCTCTGCTAAATTTAATCCTAGACCAGTGTAAGATGTGTTGGCATTAGGAATGCAGCTCTCGATTATTTATTGACGGAGTATTCTACAGAATAATCCATCAGTTAATCAGGTTATCAGATAAGAAATAATTTTGCTTTATCAAAGAGCAGCAGTAAATACAAAGAATACAAGACAAGTTTTGAATGAACAACTAATTGATCTCCTTTTTGAGAAAAATCAACATTTTTATTACTTAAATTGCAAACAATGATTGGGTTGCAGTTGCTACTTACACCACCTGGTGTTTTGATTTTGGGGGTATTTTAAGCATTGCTGTGAGCAGTGTACTGTAGGTATATGTGACTCTTGATAATAACATGAGTGAAGCTCAGGCTTTCACAAATTGACTGTGGCTCTGTTTTTTCTGTGGTAATGTTTTCAAGTTAGCCAACAATAAGTTTTGCCACAGAAAATAACATTTGTTTAAGGGAAACTACGTGCTGCTTGGGGCTCCCCACTCATCCTCTCTCTGGTGGGGGTCCCAGACGAGCAGGGTAACGTTGATGTAGGGCTGGGTGACAAACGACTGTGCGATATATCAGTATAATTTCATGCAAGATATACATTTTGACAACACCGCTTATGTTGATGTAGGGTCAAGTTGCATTACATAACACATCAGTGTGCATTTCTCCACTCTCACACTCTCCACAGAGCTTTGCCCCACTCACTCGCTCACAAGTTCTCCATCTACACTCAAAGAGACACAGAGCTGCTACTCTGTTTAATCTGTCTGTTAATTAGTCCACAGCATGATATCGGGCTAAATGTTGCACCTGTTAAGCTAAATCAGTCTGTGAGATGAATGAAATTACTGCAGTAGCACATGTGCAGTACAGCGCAGCGCTGCTAGTGTGTGTGTGAGGTGGATCATGGCAGGTCGCCATTCTTCTTGGTAGTTGTTGTCTTGTGTGACATGGAGACAGCGCCAGATGTATATAACATGGACATAGTGTCTCTCGCGCCTTCCCTCCCTTGGCTTCTCTATTGATGCTGTGTGCATAAAAAGGATTAATAGCCTAAATAAATAAAAACAATTAAATCATTTTCCAGCACTATATTCATTTGAAAGGCCAACGGATGGTTAACGACTTTGTAACTCCTGTCACAGATATTGATGATTATTTCAGATCAGACGGATTTAGGCCGACTTGATACTTTAATAGTTGTGTTATAGTTTTGTGGCCTTTGCTGCAAACCTTTAAACCTCTGTAGCTCCAGTGCTGCGTGCAAAAGGTTAACCTACAGCCCTGATTTTTATTTTATATCATGTGTCATTTACATGTTGTGCAGCTGCATATTTTCAAACAGGGAAAAAATCCCTGTCTTTGCATGTTATTTTCATTTCAGTCTGTTTTTATAAAAGTGCTTGTGACATCTCAAAAGTGGCTTTGATTTGCAGCTGAAAACACGCAGCCCATTTCATAGAAAATACTGACATATATATCGTGTATCACCAGTCAGCCTGTAAATATTGAGATATGAATTTTTTGCATAGTGCCCAGCTGATGTTTTCTCTTTTCTATCATTTTGCAATCTGCACTCTAAAATCGCATCTTCTGTTTTGAGCATGGGTTTATAATTTTAAGTGCCCGCTCAAGTCTCATGTCCACAGTGTAAGTGCATTGTGTCACAGTAATAATTATCCGTGTGAAGAAATAGTGCACTGTATGCAGTTCTGAGGATTAAACAAAGCTTCAGTGCAAATAATTTTGTTAGCCATTTTTAGTATCAAGTGAATCAAGTTTCTGGAGTCACTGTTTCACCTCTAGTTGGTATCCTGAGTGCTTCTGTGTGACCGTTTATATCACATTAATAATCACCAATTTTTGCTTCAACAGAAAAAACAATGATGAACCCCTTTGCCATGCCCAACTTGTATCAGAAGCTGGAGAGTGACCCTCGGACCCGTGAGCTACTGTCAGATCCCAGCTACAGAGAACTGCTGGAGCAGCTCAGGAACAAGCCATCAGAGCTTGGCACGTATGTACACTTTCAAAAATGTGTCAGTTTTAACAACATTCTGCTGTAGGGAGACGTTTGCCTTCAGGGCTTTCTGTCAGAAAGGGATTTCTTGGTTAAAGTCTGGAAAAACATGGTGGTTTGGGTTAAAACAAATTGATTAGAATAGAGAAAGGCCCTGAAGACAAACTTCTCCTATGTGCCAACATTCTCTGATTTAAGGCAAACGAATTATGTCTTGAGGCAGGACTCCAAAAACAAAAAGATGATTTTTTTGGGTAGAATTGCAGTAAAAGATTACACAGTATTTCTCGGCCCACTGTCATTCTGCATTCTCCTGATACTATGATTCATAGTCATTAGAATGTGTAATACTGAAAAGTGACCAAAATCTTAACTATTGGATCTGTAATGAAACGGAAGTTAATCTGGAAACATGCAGTATCCCTGAATCTTGTGGTATTAGAGATGCATTTCTTTGCCTGATTGTTTTGCAGGAAGCTGCAGGACCCCAGAGTGATGACCACCCTCTCTGTGCTGCTGGGACTGAACCTCTCTGAGATGGAAGAAGACGAGGAGCCCACCCCACCTCCTCCCCCCAAACCCAAAGAGACTCAGCCACCACCTCCCAAAGAGGAAGACCTTCCAGAGAACAAGAGGAAGGTAAAAAAAAAAACAAATATGATTGACTCATTCATCATACTTTTTACTTTTAATGAGTTTTAAGCCATTTTCTGATGAAGCCTTATTCTGAGCTACTTTTAATCCTCTGATTTCATTTTTTTCCTTTTCTCAGGCCTTGAAGGAAAAGGAACTCGGGAATGCTGCGTACAAAAATAAGGACTTTGACACGGCGCTGAAACATTATAACGAAGCAATCAAACACGACCCTACCAACATGACTTATTTATCTAATCAAGCAGGTACATATTCTTACATGCTGGAAAACAAATGCCAGCCTCACTCATTTGAGCAGATTGACACATAGACAGATGATATAGAAGTTCTCATGTATAGAATTAATCTGGGCTGTCCACTGAGAGAAGTTCTGGGCTGGAAAAAATCTCCTAAATCAGACTTTGTGATTGGTTGGTGTTCTGCCACTTGGCTGACCATCACAAGTCCTCAGCTTGGAGGAAAAAAATGTAATTGCCAGCAACACATTTAGATCTAAAGCTTAGGGGGTTTTGCAGAAAGCGATCGGCAAATGGGTTGTCAAATGTAGTAGCGTCAATAGCGGGTTTAAAATGAAAAACACTT